>NC_133770.1:135052210-135167829 GCF_003597395.2 Chelonoidis abingdonii
GCNCAGGGAAGTTTTGGGGGACCCAAGTGTACCGGGCACTGAAATTCCTGGTTGGTGGCAGCCTATCAGATCTAAGCTGGTAATTAAGCTTAGAGGCTTTCATGCTGGTACCCAATCTTTGGGACGCTAAGGTCCAGATTTGGGAATTATACCATGACAGCATGTAGTATCTTACTGGTTAGCAGACTGGTGTCAAGGTAAACCCTTTATTGAGAAGAGACCCAATGTACAGAAATAAGGTAACAAAACTTCCTGAAGTTCTCTAGCTGCAGTCTGTGATTGCCATGAGCTGGATTCCTTTATTTCTGCTTCTCAGCAGGAAGTGTGTCACAAGAAACCAAAGACTGCATGCAGAATATACAGGAAGTGTGGCACCTCTAGCACAGAGAGTGCTCCGGAGCTAGGATGCACAGGGGGTGCCCTATAAGAAAACATTCATGTATTCTGGTGGGAAGCACATGCTCTCCTGGCCCAATTTGGAAGCTTACAAATCATGAATAAATCTGTAAAAAATCACAACGTGTTCCCTGATAACTGCCAGATAAAAGCAGGGCTACTTTAGTGGATATATTATTTACAATAACTAATCTGATCATTCTTCTGGCTACCCTACCTCATTGAGCATGGGCAAGGGGAAACATAATGAAGTGAAAAGGCAACACTTTTAAAGCCGATATCTGGAACCAATTTTGAAATAATTTCCTGAAAGATGGTTATGGCACTATAGTAAGATGCATGAGATCTGGGTTCAGTTTCTAGTTGTGCCTTAGTTTTCCTTAACAGGGGTGTTAATTAATGTATGTGAAGCTCTATGATTGATGTTGGCCTTAATGAGAACCTAGACAGATTGGGTACCAGGAATTTGATCTACAAATAGATTCTCTGAATGAAAATTGACAATGCAAACCTACTCCATCACGTATATGTGATGCTAGCAGGCATAATCTGAGTACTGGGGAGGCAGAAAGATTCTATGTGTGAGACTACAGGCATTCAATAATGTTGCTTTAACAGAATATAAATGTTGCTTTAACAGAATATAAACCAAAAAAACCTACACAAAAAGAAAGTTAAACCTACAAAGTCAAGCACTCAACAATTAGGAAATGGCAGTTCAAAAAACATTAATTGGCCTCCTTTGTGCATATGAACTATGATACAACATTATATGTTATTTTTTCTACAGGTTTCCTGCCTTCTTGACTTTTGACTTCTATCCAATCTATCTACATGGCGTATAGGAATTGTTCCATCCCTACCACTAAGGAGGAACGTGACAGCCATTTAACACAACTAGAAATACAATACAACAGGATATTCTCCTTTAAAAGATAAACAAAGTAAGTAATATATAACTTCTCCTACTGAAATTATAGGGGGAATTTGTGTAGGCAAAATAGAATGCTCCATGCTGGAACTGGACATAATACTTAGGCCTTGTCTTCACTGGAAAATGTTTTTTTCCTACCACATGGTAACTAACACATGGCAAAATTTGTGTGGATAAGGCAGTTGTAGTTTTCAGACATGTTAGCAAATTACGGTAAATACATGGTTAAATCAACTGTGACATACCTGTACCTCAAAATGGCACTCTGTAACTCCCATATTCATCATTCATATGTGGCTGTAATATTTCAAACAAAGCATGCCATGTAAGATATCATATGAAAGGTCATGATCAGCTGAAACCCAAAGTTCTGTCCAAATATGTATATCATTAGTGTGTATAAAGTTATGAGATTTTGCTGTATGGTTGTTACTGAAATATGCTGTATGTTTGCTAGAGACATACAAAGGACCCTGCCCAGGAGGGTGCTCCACAAACATTAGTCAGCATAAGAGTTGTAATCAAGGGATTTACAATTCAATGACAGTTGCCCAAGTCCACACAGTGGGCGTTTACTCAATCACTGTGACTCAGCAAAGCTCACTAGGACACGTTGCAGCATATTTTTGCTTTTCTCCTCCCCGCATCTACGCTGGAAACAACTGGGATGCCAAGAAGACAAAGATCATCTGAGGAGACTTAATCCTGTGTATTAAGAACTGTAACATCCAGTTGGATGAGAAAAATGCTCATCTAAATACTGCCGAATGAAATAAGGCTTAAGATTTAGATTGTTCATTTATCTTTTATTTTCTTTGGTAACTATCTCTGATCTTCCAGCCTACCATTTATAACCACTTAAAAACTATCTTTCTGCAGTTAATAGAGCTGTTTTTAACTTTACCTAAACCAGTGTGTTTTGGATGAAGCTCTTGCGAAATCTCAACTCAGTTACAAAGGCTTATGCATGCCGTGTCCATATTGGGGGCAGGGGCGGCCTGGGTAATAAACTTACATTGGTCAGGCTTCTGACTAGGGCAAGATGGTACAGCACTGGGGTCCTACACTGGAGAATGGGGGGAACTCTTGTTAGTCCATGAGTGGCTGGAAGAAGCATTCATGTAACTCAGTTGGGTGTGTCCCTGCCTGTGATGTCTTTGTGAGTGCAGTATCTAACAGAGGTTTTGCAGCTTGTCACAGCATCACAGTGTGAGAGGGAACCCAGGTTGGTGGGACAGAGGACTCAGCAGTACCCCAATTCCAGGCTGCACCCTGGGGACACCATCACATCAACACCTTTTCTCATAGTTTCTCTAGATCTTGCAACAAGTTCATGGAACAAGCGACTTGATTAAACATCTTATCAGAAAGACAATAGCCTCAGCAGCACAGTGGCCCTAACACCATGCTGGCATTGGAGAATTAGTAAATGTTTGCTTCACCAGCAGAGGTACTAACTGCTGAGTCACTGGTGCCACTTTCCTGGGAAGTCTCCTATCTAAATAATGTCCAAGTATAACCCCGGCTAGCGTAGAGCTAAGGACACCACAGCTCAAGGCAGTGTAGGATGGCTTTGTAGGGGAAATATTTTCTTAGTGCATTTACATAATTATCATTAGATTTTATTACAATTACTCATTAAATATCAAGGGATATATGAACCCCTTAGATAGGGGTATATCTCAAAGCACATTGTAACAATCATTATGTAAGCGGGAGAATGGTCCCGCTATTGTGGAGAACTTTCCTGGCTTCTGCACTACTCCGGTGAAGTGGGCTAGCGAAAGGATCTGAGTCCTCGCTCCCACTTCCTTTACCCAGAGGCCTCCCTGCCCTTGAGGACTCCCCTTCCACTCTCCTGTCTGGCAGAGTCCTCGTAACCCCAAAATGGCTGGACCCAGGATTCCTGCGGGACTCAACCCCCAACCCTGCTGTGGTCACCCAGGACAGGGGCTAGGGTGTCCCCACTCCGGGGTACTCTCTTTGCACTGCGCACCTCCCTGACCCACTGATCACATCATACAATTTAAAGCAAATACAAGTTATTTAATTAACAATTAATTTTAAAAAAGAATAAGGAAAAATGGGAAAGGTTAAAGGAAAACACATCACACTGCTCTGTGGCAGGGAACATCACAGTGTCTCTGGAATGTCAGGGCAGTTCACAGTCTGTTCCTTGTAGGTCCCAGGCCTCCTTCTCAGGCCCTGGCTGTGCTGCAGGGACGCTGCGGGTTGGACACTGGCTCTGGCAGTGGCCGCACACTCTCAGGCTCTGGGTGGCAGGACTCTTCTTCCCAGTGTCACCCTCGCCCTGTCAGGGTTACGATCCCCCTCCAAGTCTGGCCTGCAGGGCCTCTTGGCTGAGGCGTCTCCCTGTGCTGGGCCCACTGCACAGGGTCCCCCTCACTCTCCCCAGCTGCTCACTGCACCCAGCTCCGGACTGCTCCAGCCCCAGCTCCAGCTCCACTCTGCCTCAGCATGGCTGCTGCTGCTGCTCTGCCTTCAGCTCCCTGGGCTGCTTTTCTGGCCTCTCTGGCTCCAGTTGCTACAGCTCCGCTCCCAGGGCAGGTCTGCTCTGCAGGCTGCTTCTGTGACTTTGTTCTCAGTTCTCACCTGCTTCTTGGGCTGCTTGTCTGGCCCCTCTGGCTCTGGTTGCTGCAGCTCTCCTCCCAGGGCAGGTCTGCTCTCTCTGAGCTGTGCTCTGGCTTTTTGGGCTGCAGCTCTGCTCCTAGCAGCTTAGCTTGGGCCCCTGCTCTCTCCTTAGCTCGGCCCCACTCCATCTGACTCAGACAATTCCAGCTCACACAGACGACGGGACCCGCCCCCCTAGCCTCCTGACTCCTTGATTAGCCTGCCTGCCCTGTCAATCAGGCTGATCTGCAGCATTGGTCTCTCCACATTGATCCTGGAGACTGTCAGTCTCAGGCTCCTGATTTCCCATCGACCCCTCCCTTTTCAGTGCTGGTAGGTAGCGCCCAAACACCCCCGCTGAATGTTAGTAAGGGGGCAACAGTCCCCTTACATTAAGATATGTAGGTCAGATTTCAAAACTTTTTTCTAGAGTTAAGGTGTTCTACACTTGAAAATATTTTGGTATCAACTTATTAAAGGACATTCAAAAATACAAATAAAAATTGTTAGAAAGTGTTACTGCTGAAAAGTAAATAGCTAACAATTTATCTTTTTTAAATCTTCTAATTAAATTTAAAAGTTTTATTTTTTCCAAAAACAGAATTATAATGTCCTTTAATCAACAAATTATTGGACCGTGTTTTACAGCTCTAGCAGTATGCTTTTGTTAAAGATATTTATTTAGCCAGCTGAGCATGTCCTTTCTTGCTTCTTCAATGTAAGGTTTATCTTGAGGGTTCATATTTTCTCTCTTGCGATGTACAAAACCGTGAGTTTGTCCAGGGTAAATTTTAACTCTGTAATCAACTTTACAGTGTTTTAATTTCTGCTCCAGTAAGGTGACCTGTAACAGAACATCCTTCCATTAGTGATACTGATTTAACCTATTATTTTTACCAGTTCTCAGCTGCCCATTATTTAGTTTCCTGAAAGATGTGATGTATCCTCATCTCAATGCCTTCTTTAGTAATATCACACTTGGGCCAGACTAGATTTGTTACCCCAATTATATTTTTATGGGCTCTTTTCTTGTAGTAAGAGGAGAAACCATAGCTGAACTATGACTGCACAAAATTACACAAAATGTATAGGTAAGTGGAATAGCATCTTCAAAGGTCTGTGCAAAGATAAAAACACTTGTTTCGTGATGGGGCTTACTACCATGGAGTAGCCCAGTTGGTAGCAAGCACTACAGCAAGTAGTGGAGACTGGACCGAGAAATGGGACAAAACTGGAATCGCTCTGAATTTGTGTTTGGGCAGATGGAAGTTGCACAGATTCAAACCTTGTGAGTCTAACCTGCTCCTATGATTTTTAATGGAAAAAATAATTAACAGTGGATGCAAGCCTGCAGCATGTCTTCCTTTTGGCTCCTCCAGAGGCTACTCAGCACCCTCCTACTATGAGTCTATACACTTTAAAAGAAAAAATCTATATTTTGATCTGGAAAATATTGAGCAATGTGCCTATATAAGTCTTCTGGTTCAAATGGATCTGAAATGTTACAAAAAAAGCTTGCAGTATTTTAGTGTTGTTCAACCAGAGCCTGAGCCAAGCTTAAGCCTTGAACTTTAGCCTCCATGGAATCCAGATCTATGTCTAATTTAGGGTAACCAGTTGTCCCAATTTTATAAGGACAGTCCCGATTTTGGGATCTTTTTCTTATATAGGCTCCTATTACCCCTCACCCCGAACCCGATTTTTCACACTTACTTTCTGGCCAATGCCTTTAGATGAAAAACACAGATAGAACAGGGTGGGACTGGCAGCAGTGGGTAGGAGGACCTGGATCCACCCTACTCTACTGGGTCCCAGCCCAGAGCCCTAACAGTGGTGGAGGGTTCTGCCACTTGGTCAGTGGGATCCAACTGAAACATGCTTACTCATGCTCCAGTGACAAAAATGGACTAAAAAGTCTAGTTTCTCTGGGCTACTTCCTACCCCAGTCCAGGTGCAGGGCTCTGTAGTCCAAGGATATTCCATCATCTTGGGATACAGGGCTGACAACAGTCCTGGCAACTCCTATCATGAGTCGGTCTCCTCTGAGGGTAGGGCGCAGCACAGTATTGATTCAGCTCTGGAGTTCTGCAGCTGGTTGGAAACGTCTGCCTCCTTCCATGCTTCCAGACAAACTGAGCTGCTGGGCCCTCCTTCTACACTTCCTTCCACTCCCTTCTGCTTCAGGTACCAAGGGGTTGGCCCAGCTTTGTCTGCCAAGGGGAGTGTAGTGGTCCCTGGATCTCAGGCTTGGAGAGAGGCCACTCTGCCTTGCTACAGGGTTCATAATCAGCCGCTCTGTTTTCTTTTTGCACATCTCTTAGCTTTGTCAATGAAACTACACTAGTTAGTTTTCCCTTCCAGGGAAGAAGAGATAAAGCCTAGGAATGAGCTGTTCCTCTGCAACTATTGACCCCTGTTGCACCAATTCAGGGTGTTGACCTAACGTTGACTATTTGCAATGTCATTTTGACTAAGGAGGGTTTCATCTCCTGAGCCTGCTGAATGCCTTCATTTTGATTCTGTCTACGGCTACTCGCCTCTCTCCTACCATCACCCCTTATTTTATAAAATCTATAGTCAGAGATGGGAAACATTGACAGTATGCCTTTAAATAATTTGTGAGAACAATAACAGGCATTTTTATATCCTTTTTAAGAGGCAAGAAAGATACTAATTAATTTTCTAATTTCTCTTAACAAAATGTTATCGTATGAAATAAATGTTTAAAAAGCAATGAGGATATAAATGTGTTTGATGGTGAACTTACTTGTTCAAAAGGGATGAAATCATCATTTTCACCAAAAATGAAGAATGTGGGGTGGAGCAAACTGTATCTATCCTCAAAGTACTTAATTACTCCTAGAAAAATTAAATACATTTCAAATGTGTATAGTGAGCGATTTAGAATGGTTAACACTAAATCAAAACATGAAAGTTACAGATGGAGATATGGGATCTGAACTTCCTGTCTTCCAACTCTGGGGAAGTGAGGCTCCAGATCCAGTGTCTTGGCCCAGCTCTATAACTGGTCTACCTGGACCTGCACTGGCAAAAAAAACCAACACGTTTTTCCCCATCAGTGGAGTTCCACTAGTAACAACAATGGACAAGTCTGTGTTGTAGACAAGCATTTTTACCACTGTGTTGTCTAACCTTGGTTTGGATGGCTATTCTGCAACTTCCATCATTAATACCCCTGCTAGAGCTGTCCTGGTGGAGAAATACTCACCTGGCTTTTGCCAGGGTAGGCATACACTGCAACACTGAACCCAAAGATCTGTGGGAACATCTGATTCAGGTCCTGTTCAAAATCCATACTTAACAGCTTGGGTCAATCTTTTGTGAAAATTGTATGTATTACATTGAGCCTTGAGCGTGTGCCTGGCATTTTGCCCCACTGAAAAAGCCTTCAGATCTAGTTTTGACACAGACCAAATGGGTGAGACACAATTGTGCTGAATCTGATGTGCCTTTATCATCAGTTAGAAATGGTATAAGAATCAGCATGTTATCGCAGACTGTACAAAGTTGATTTCACATTTTTTTCTGTTATGAAAGCTTCATAGATCTAAGGCTACAAAGATACATGTAAGCATTCATAATTATATATACATGTATGATTTCAATTTAAATATATTCAGAAATATTAATGCAAATCACTAGGCAATCTATAATGTATTTGTATTTTACTATTTATTTACATTTAAAGAACAATAAAAAACACAGAAAAAGCTCTAAGTGCTCTGACAATTAATTCGATATACATTCACAAGTGATGACCACAGAGCAACAAAAATAATCGTATGAAATTAATTAATGAACTTGGGTGACCAGGAAATCAAAACAGCAAAATGATCTTTTAAGGCCTCCAGGAACTTTCCCCATAATCCACAACACATAAATTAAATTGCCATGGATTATATACAGTAATAGTTAAACTAGATGCTATATTGTGAGTCAGCTCAAGTTTACATGCATTTTAAACTTACCATACATGGCCACCCCAATTTTTAATTCAGGATTTTTCAGCATCAGGTGATGTACAGCCATTCCACCCCAGCAAAATCCAATGACACCGATTTTCTTTGCATTACATTGCTCCTTTAGATACTTCAAGACAACATCAGCTTCCCTAACACATGTAAAGAAAGGTGAATTAAGGGATCTAATAGCACTCCCTGGAAAACTGAAAAGAACAATTGGTTTATAAAATAGTCATTTCTAATTTTGTTTAGGTTTTTAGTATGTTCTTGGAACACAACAATTCCAGAATTTAAACTGCCGTTTTGAAACATGAGTTGGCAACTATACGAAATACATGAATATTTAATGGAATTAGTTCATCCTAGAGAATAAAACAGCATAATGCACGAATAGCATATGGAATATGTAATGAGGTGCAATCAGAACAATCTTTTACTTTGCAGATATTAGTGGTTAGAATTTTAATTGATTCTATACATACAAATACAGTTGGATAAAGGACCAGATTTCTTATCTTATCAATTAACATTAATAAAATTTAAGTGAAGCCCATTTAAGAAAATACCATTTATGATCAAATTATTAAAAATGACAGCTTGAACTGTTTCAAGGGAAGTAAACATTGCATGAAGTCAATAAATTTTTAAAATGCTTAATGAAATTCAGCAGTTAATTAATAGGTGTAAATGGTGAAGTGCAGTTAGGTGTAAATGGTAAAAAAACAAGTTTAAGTGACTAGTAGAGTGGGAGAATAGTGTAACTTACACTGATCTGGGACTTCATGGATGTGAAATACAAATGTAAGTGACACCAACTTGGTAGTCTTTCGTGACCCTAGGAAGCATGAGGGTAGTGTGACCTAAGTTAAAGTAGTAGAAGCCTGCCTTATCTTACCTCCTTTTGATAGGGTTCTCCGCCTCCTTTCCTTCGATGGCTTCATCTCCACTTCTGACATGTATAAATTATAGTTGTTTTGCACACCTGCTAAATGTCACTACTTTGCCATTGACTCCACTGTTTACATAATTACTAATCTGACCCACAGATTTCCATGGGATTTGTGTTTTCTTACTCCAAGCTGCATCTGGTCCATCATGTTTTAGGACTTGATCCTGGAGCCCTTACTAGGGCAAATCTCCTATCAATGAAAGCCATGTATACATGCAGTCTACTAAATTTGCATCTTACCTGTCTATCTTGCTGGCATCTCGAGTTTTCAGCCAGTCATTAAAGGTGGACCAGTCATCAGAAGGTTCTCAAGGTTTTTGTCCCACAAAGAAGTCTGGGCAGATGGCTCTATATGAAAAAGTAGAACAATTTTAGGTCCATGGAACAGCAATAAGGAATAATTATGCAACAGTCTGTGTATTTTAATGAAAAAAGAACAGGAGTACTTGTGGCACCTTAGAGACTAACAAATTTATTTCAGCATAAGCTTTCATGGGCTACAGCTCACTTCTTCAGATGCATAGAATGGAACACACAGACAGGAGATATTTATACATACAGAGAACATAAAAGTAGAGAGCATGTATGCTATAGAATATCTCTCTGTCTGTGTGTTCCGATTCTATGGCACCACAAGAAGGAGCTGTAGCCCACGAGAAGCTTACGCTGAAATAATTTGTTAGTCTCTAAGGTTTACTTGACTATTAGACTTTTACAATTAAGGAATCTGATGAGCTATCAACTGTTATTAAGAAACATAAGAACTGATGATCAGTTTTGCAGATATTCTACAATTCACAAGAATAAATAAATTTGAGCTTTAAGTATTGTTAACCTAATATTGTGGGAATGCCTATCTGTTTTACTGTAGTTCTCTGAATACAGTACTCATAAGGGCTTGGTCACATTCATACTAGGCAAAATTCCATTTTCTTCACTAGAACTTTGCCATTATAAATAATGCTAATTAGGACCAACAAGTACAAGGCTGTTGAAAGACACTACAAGTATTTTAAATATATCTCAGAAACTTGAAAAAATCAGATGTTGTTTTTGCTTTCCTTCTTTCCTCTTTATCACTAACGCTGGCTAATTATTGTAGGTAGGGCTGTCAGGCAATAAAAAAATTAATTTGTGCAAGTATCAGAGGGTAGCCAGTTAGTCTGGATCTGTAAAAGCAGCAGAGTCCGTGCACTTATAGATAACAACGTATTGGAGCATGAGCTTTCGGGGTGAATACCCACTCGTTGGATGCATGCTTTTAAAAATAATTGTGATTAATTGCACTGTTAATAATATAATACCATTTATTTAAATAGTTTTGGTATTTTCTACATTTTCATATATTGATTTTAATTACAACACAGAACACAAGTGTATAGTGCTCACTTTATATTTATATATAATATTTGCACTGTAAAAAACAAACGAAATAGTATTTTTCATTCACCTATACAGGTAATTCATGAAAGTTGAACTTACAGTGTAGAATTATGTACAAAAAATAACTGCATCAAAAAATAAAAACAGTAAAACTTTAGATCCTACAAGTTACTCCAGTCCTACTTCTTGTTCAGCCAATCGCTCAGCACAAACAAGTTTGTTTACATTTGCAGGCGAAAATACTGCTGCATCTTGTTCATGTCACCTGAAAGTGAAGAACATATTCACATGGCACTGTTGTAGCGTCGTATACAAGATACTATGTGCCAGATGCACTAAAGAGTCATAATTCTTTCAATGCTTCAAACCACTGTTCCACGAGGACATGCATCCCATGCTGATAACAGGTTCTGCTCAATAAACCATCCAAAGCAGTGTGACGACGCCTGTTCATTTCATCACTGAGTCAGATGCCATCGGTAGAAAGTTGATTTTCTTTTTTGCGTGGTCGGGTTCTGTAGTTTCCCTATCCGAGTGGTGCTCTGTTAAGACTTCTGAAGTACTCTACACTTATCCTTCAGACCTTAAACCTATCCTTCAGCTCTAAAACCTTTGGTCGGTGATGTAGCTATCTTAGAATCTATATTGGTATCTTTTTTGTTTTGTCAAATCTGCAATGAAAGTATTCTTAAAACAAACAACATGTGCTGGGTCATCATCTGAGACTGCTATTACATGAATATTATTGCCAGAATCAGTAAAACCAAGATAGAGAACATACAATTCTCCCCAGGAGTTTTTAGTCACAAAATGTATTTATTGCTTGATTTTTTTTAATGGGCATCATCAGCATGAAAGTATGTCCTCTGGAACAGTGGCCAAAGCATAAAGGGGCATATGAATGTTTAGCATATCTGGCATTTAAATACCTTGCAATGTCGGTTTCAGAAGTGCCATGTGAATGCCTGTTCTCACTATCAGGTGACATTGTAAATAAGAAGCTGGCAGCATTATCTCCAGTAAATGTACACAAACTTGTTTGTCTTAACGATTGGCTGAACAAGAAGTAGGACTGAGTGGACTTGTAGGATCTAAAGTTTTACCTTGTTTTGTTTTTGAATGCAGTTATTTAACAAAAAAAATCTAATTTCTAAGTTGCGTTTATGTGATAAAGAGCAGTGGTGGGCAACCTGCAGCCCACGGGCCACATGCAGCCTGTCAGGGTAATTCGCTGGCAGGCCGCAAGACAGTTTGTTTACATTTGCATGGCCACCCACAGCTCCCAGTGGCTGCGGTTCACCATTTCCAGCCAATGGGAGCTGCGGGAAACAGCGGCCAGCATGTCCCTGCAGCCTGCACCGCTTCCCATAGCTCCCATTGGCCAGGAATGGCGAACCACGGCCAGTGGGAGCTGTGGGTGGCTGTGCAAATGTAAACTAACTGTCTGGTGGCCCTCCAGGGGATTACCCTAGCAGGCCACAGGTTGCCAGCCACTGATAAAGAGATTGCACTACAGTACTTGTATGAGGTAAACTGAAAAATACTATTTCTTTTGTTTGCCATTTTTACAGTGCAAATATTTGTAGTAAAAATAAAAATATAAAGTGAGTACTATCACCTTTGTATACTATGTTGTAATTGAAATCAATATATTTAAAAATGTAGAAAAACATCAAATGTAATACATTTCAATTGGTATTCTACTGTTTAACAGTGCAATTAAAACTGTGATTAATTGTGATTAATTTATTTAATCGTGATTAATTTTTTTTTAGTTAATCGCATGAGTTAACTGCAATTAATTGACAGCTCTAATTGTAAGGTTACTCACTACTGATCAGCTACTTGCGCTGTTTTAAAATTATAACATATGTCTTTAGAAAAAACACATGCTAGCAAAGTCTTTGAAATTCTTCATACATGTGTGGTCTTAAAAAAACAGCTGCGAACATTTTTGGCCTAGCAACTTTGATAATGTCTCTTTAGGAAGAAAACATTAATATTGCTTACATGTATCCATTAGCTGCAAGCATATCAGTCATGTATCTGGTATTTGGGAGTTGCCATCCAAATATATCTTGAACCACAATCACAGCTTTTTCTGTGCTGGTGGATGGTTTGCAAACATACGCCCTGATGTGCTCAACTTGCACTTCATGCCCAAGGCCCCCATACTCAAACCTGTCTCCAATGTCACATGGGCAAGGCCTCGCTTCATTGGCCATCTGGGATACAAACATGGAAAGGACTTAAGATATTAAACTATTAATATTTAAGTACACACGCAGAAAATGTCTGAATACACTGTGGTGACGGCACTGTAAAATATGGAATCTATTAATAATGTTAAGCATATCATTGATTTTAGGCATGAACTTCTAATACCTGTCAAACAGCAGAGTTTTTGCTATATTTCACAGAGAGCTTTAATTTGGTTACTTGGCATATATGCCTGTGGGGGCAGGGAACCAGCTTTTTTATTTGTGTTTGCACAGCTCCTAGGTTAATGGAGTCCTGGTCCATGACTACGGTTCCTAGGTGCTTGTTAATACAAATAATAAAACAATAAAAAAAATTAAGAGTAATATCACCCTAGATAAGATCATCACAAACTGCTGTTGTGATGAAGTTTTTTTTCCTTCTTTTCTGTGATGTACTCAGGAACTCATAATATAGATTAATCTAGTAGTTTTAACATTTGATATGTGACACAGTGCTTTGGAAGTGAATAATCTTTTATGAGCAAGTAAAGATACATACATAGTTTGGATTAAACGTAAGACGTTTTTATGGCAAGAGTTAAAGCTTTCTAAAACATTCTGTAATGGGCCCTTTCAGTTTAAAGAAGTAGCACTGCTAAAACAACTTCAATCCCAGGTGTTACAGGTACTTTGAAGAAAGGTATTTATTTTATATATGGAATGTGATCAATAAGAACATACCTAACAAATATTTCACAAACTTTTTACAAGGTATTTGTTACATATTATAGAAGTGATACATTCTACCAGTACAGTAAAAAGCTTGTGTGACGTGAAAATCTTCAAGGTGAACAAAAATTTTATAAGAATGAAGTGACCACACGGGCTGGTTAACTGCTAATTAGCTATTATACAAAGAGAGGTCAGCATATACAAGTGACTCAAACAGATTAAAGAGAACAGAGCTGATACAGAGGTTTAGACAGCTGTTTTGTCTTACTATGTCATTAAGCTAATGGCTACATTCTGCTATTGTCGGACCAACCAAATGAATCAAATAACTTTATATTGCTGCAGAATGTTTCAAGTGATCCATATAAATCACTACATTGTGGACTGAATAGTTTACAAACTATTAAACAATGGGGAGAGATTTTACATAAAATTCTGTAGGAACTTTAAAATGGACATGTTGCAAAGGCATAATAGCACTGATAAAGAACATGCTTCCTGATACACAAAAATAGATGTGTAAAGTTGACTACACTAAGTATGCTCATGGAAACCATCCTGTGGCGGCAGGCTGCTGACCAGGCCCTGGTATAGGATGGTCTAAATACTTGTCTGTCCAAACACAAAACTAAGGACAAAAAAGTCTGCATACCCATATGATTTACACAAATTGGTATGGCCCAAGAGGTTTTGTACTTATGGACTTCAAATTCCGGTAACAGAAACCACAAGCAGTGATTAATTCCAAGAGAAAAAACCGCAGCATTTGTTCTGTCTTTGGATGGTGAGAAGGCACAAGACTTGTACTCTGATAGACCACTTCAAAACTTAGTAAGAAGTATCAGTTGTATGTTGTTCAATTCACATCAACTTTTCAAATGGAGAAATTCATTGGATTAACTCAACTCTTCATCAGAAACATGCCCTTCTGCTCATAGCAAGGGGGGGTATGGGTAGGGGAAGTGCGGGGGCCTCACCTTTGCTCTGCTCTTCCCCAATTCCACCACCTGCATCAAGGCCCACCCGCCTCTTCTCCGCATCCTCCCCTGAGCACTCTGTGACCCCACTCCTCCCCCTCTCTCCCGGAGCACTGGCAAACAGCTGTTCAGCAGCAGGGAAAGCACTGGGAGGGAGTGGGAGGAGTGGGAATGCAGCATGCTGGGGGAGGAGATAGAGAACAGCTGGGAGAGGGGGGAGCTTGGCTGCCACTGAGTGCAGGACAGAGGTGGGGGGCGAAGAAGAGCTGGTGGGGCCTTGGACTGCAGCCAAAGAAGAGCAGGCTGGGCCAGGGCCCCTTTGGAGCCTGGGACCGGCGCCATGGCACCAGTGATGGCATTGTAAACCCGGTACTGCCTGTCAGAGTTGGCAGCAACAAGGGCCAGGTTCAGTATCTAGGGGTTCCTTTTCAATAACACAATGCAAAACTGGCTCGAGCCTCCTCCCTCCCCCCCAGTGACCTGGGACAATTATATACCACCCCCCGTGTGCCTCTAAGAGGCAATACTTCCCCTCTCGCAAACACAGAGTCTGAATGTAGCAAAAGCCTTTTAATAAAGGAGGGAAACAATGTGGCATTATGTTGGAGAAACATCACAAACAGGATTCATAACACAAGCCATGAGCAAAACCTCAAGTAAGTTTGGCAGTGTCCTTTTCCCCTCAGGGTCTTAAGTCCAGCAACCCAAAAGTCATCCAACTCACAGATGCTGTCCTTGGTCAGTGCAGCCCCAGAAATCAGATGTTCATCTGCAGAGTTCACCTTCCAGCATGGGTGGAAGGTAGGGAGGTATGGAAGCACTTTACACTTTCTGCTACCCAGGCCCTTAACGGCCGATTGTCATGCCTCTCTGTGGGGATCTGCTCCAGTCCTCTCTGCTAGCCACACCTCTCCTCTAGCCACTCACCAATATGTCTTCAGCCCCCCCAACCAACCCATCCAGCTTTCAGTGATTTCATCTCTTAGTAGGGGAGCCTCACAACTAATGCATCTGGATAGCCTTCTTACATCAGAACCACTAGCTCAGAGTAGGTCTAATATGTAAACCTAGGTATCAGTGATTTCAGCTCTGCAGCATGTAACAAAACTCTTAATTGAATCTAAATTAGCTCTATTATTACACAATGGAAAGAGGAAGGGTCAACATAGCATTTAAGCCCCTCAGGCAAGGGCCCATACTGAACACAACCCCACTACTACTCCTCAACTCACTGGGCTGCAGAACCCATGTCCACTGCTTAGCAAGTGTTGCTTAGTTGAGGATGAGTCCCTCAGTCATAAAATGCCAACTACAGTTCTCCTGTCCTTGATTCACATAACCAGGATAACAACCCTTTCTTACTCTTGCCCTAATAACAAAGAGACTGGGGATCCCACAGCAGCCAAAGTGACCATTTGGGCAAGCAATCCCATATGCTAGGCAGGATGGGTGTTCCCAAGCAAAAGAGCTCAGCCCCTGAAGTTCTTTTCCACAGCTCACCACCAGGGTTTTAACAAATGTCTTAGTGACATGTCAAAAACACCTTTTAGCCTAGGGAAGGCATATGCTAAGTGTGACAGGAGACCAACATGCTAAATCACACACCCCTACCACGTCTACATCTATCTACATCGGGGGTGGAGGGGGGAGAGTTACAGAATGAGGTTGTGAGGACTGAAATCAGTTCAGGATTTCTTTGGTTTGTTTGGCCTGAGTCACTGAAAAAGTTGCCCATGTTCCGCAGCGTTTTCTGAAAAACAACTTACCCAACATACAATGTATTAGATGTATATAAAGCAACTCAAAGTGAAAAGAAATTAGAGCAAAGCCTACACAAAACCTTTTTTTCATCTGAAATGTCTCAATCTCCATTTCATTTTGCTGTGTCATGGTGCTGCAGCTCTCTGAGTTTGTCTTTAAACAGTAAATCATATGCACTTTGGAACTTTTCCCTCCATCTAAAATTGTAGATTAGATTAAATACTAACCTTTGGTGTCTTGTCCTTGGCTGAGCAGTTGATTCACTTCTGTTGCTGTTTAAAAATACAGCAATTCTTTTCTATGAGGGTAATTTATTAAAAACTGTCTAACTTCAGGAAGATGGAACGAGGCTGATCAGGAAGACTGAAAAGGTCCCGACAATTAAGTTGTTTGGCATTCGTCCTGCCCCTGGACTTGTATTGGCAGATCTTAGTTAATGACTCACAATATTACCTGCGGGACTTAACCGGGTGTGTACTCAGTTATCTTACCTTTTCATTTTAAACAAAGGCTGTGCTGGCTCTAGGTTTAATTTTTGGCTTAGTCACAAGATTGACATGTTCTGTAATACGGTGCATAATCCATACACCATTTCTCTAAATATATGGCCTGATTTTTCTTTTATTTACTTGATGTAACTGTTGAATTGAGGAGAGACGCTTCCTGATTTACACTAGAGTAACTGAAGGCAAAATAAGACTAATAGAGATATATCTATTTCCCTGCTGGATAAAAATGTGTGGGAGTGGTGTCCATCAGTTCCCACTGTACCACATACAGATGCACTATGACACTATACATAGATTGTATCATTTCCCATGTACGAAAAGGCAGTGAAAATTATCTGAAGACTTGGGGAGAGGGCCACAATGCTCACAGTGGGAAGAGCCCCCGGGCACACACCAGCAGTAAGTAGAAAATGCCTCTGAGCAAACAGGGAAGGGGCAACCGAGGAGGTAGGTTCTCTTACCAACTTCACTGGCTTTTCTCAACGGTGGTAGCACATCAAACTCCTCCTTGCTTCCAAGGCCCCTACCTCATGCAATCTCTGACTTTGTCTTTTCAAGTCCCTCCCTCCCGCCTTTCCAATTAGGATGAAAGAAAATAGGGCTTGAAAGAAAGATACTGTGACACACTATACCCTGGGGGAGCACCCTGTAACCCACATATTCATCATTTGTATATAATTGTGATGTTGCATATAAAGCATGCCATGTGAGGTATCATGGGAAAGGTTATGAACTGCAGAAACCCACTGTTCCATCTAAATGTAGATATCATTAATGCATATGAAGTTATGATAATTGTGTCGTATGGTTGCCACTAAAATATGCTGTGGATTTGGGAAGTGCCCAGATACTAGCTTCCCAAAGATAATAACTGGAGGGTAACCAATGCCCGAGTGGGTGTTGAACAACCATCAACAGCCATTGTCCAGCAAGGGAGTTACAAGTCAATAATTTACTTGCACAAGGCCACACCAGGGGAGTTGCTCAGCCTTGCCTGGTGACTCAGCAATGCCCGCCAGACGTTCCTTGACTGATGTTCTCCAAGCACGTGAACTAAGCATATAAAACAGAACACAGAGGGCACAGACTTGGTCCTTTCTCTTCTCCCCCACTTATGCTGAAAGCAACAAGAATGCTGGAGCTGAAGAGACTGGTCCCCCCGCTAAGAGAGAAAAGCTGCATATGAAAGACTGTAACCAAATGGCAGTATCAGGTTGGGTGAGAGAAACTGCTTAATCCAGATGTCACCCCATCTAATAAGGCTGAGAGTTTAGACTCCATGCTTATATTTCATTTTGGTAACCACTGACTTTTTTCCCTATCACTTACAATTTATCTTTTGTAATCAATAAACTTATTTTGATAAGCAGTGTTTGCCTGAAGTGCTTGATAAATCTGCTCTGGTTTACAAGGGCCAGTGTTTATCCACTTTCCACTGATGAAGTAGTGAACCAATTAATAAACTTGCATTGCTCAAGAAAGGGTCTTGAGCAGTGCAAGATGGTGTGTTCCTGAGGTACAAGGCTGGGAGCTGGGGGGATTTAACTGGTGCCTTCCTCTGTGTGATTCATGAGTGGCTCTGAGAGCATTCATGCAATTTAACTGGCAGGGGGCTCCACATGCAGGTGTACTGAGCTAAGTTCCCTATGAGCTGTGCAGCCATGCAGCAGCCTATTAAGGTCCACAGAGGAGCTGCAGGAATCTGCCCGGAAGGTATCTGCCCTCCCCTGGACTCAACCCCAGCCCTGGACCTACCACAGCCAGTGGCCCCAGGTGCTGCTGTGAGGAGACAGAGGTGGGGGGGATCCTCTCTCCCTGCCATAGCCCTGGGGAAGCCTGCTCCCCAAACCTCTTATACCCCTGCACTCCAACCCTTGGCTCCAGCCCTGAGCCTCTTCCCACATTTCAAACCCCTCCACCCCACTCCCACCACATGAATTTTTTTATGTGCACCAATATGAAGGTGATGTATCACACATCACCTCCATATTGGCGCACATAACAAAATTAATTCCACACATGGGTGGGAAAAATTAGAGGGAACACTGGTACTGGGGGTACATTTACACTATGAAATTAATTTGAAGTTATTTTATTCAAATTTCCAGAATCGAGTTCATACATTCGATGTAATGTGTCCCCACTAAAGCATGTGAATTTGGCGGCGTGCGTCCACAGTACTGAGGCTAGTATCAAATGGCAGAGCGCTGCACTGTGGTAGCTATCCCACAGTTCCTGCAGTCTCTGCTGCCCATTGGAATTGTGGGTTAAGCTCCCAGTGCATGGTGGGGCAAAAACATTCTTACGGGTTTTTCTGGGTGTGTGCCATCACTTGCTCCTCCCTCCATGAAAGCTACGGCAGATGCCATGCTGCCAGCAGACGTTGCAGCACGGTGCACCACCTGTCTCCTGGTATGTTGAATCCACTTTGAATGTCCTCTTCTCTTTCTATCTACGCTTTCATCTAACCATTTCCTGGTGTTTCTCAGCCATCGTGAACAGAGCCACACAACTTCCACTGCTTTCTCCAGATTGTTTGTCCTGGGCTCCCATGGAAGCTACAGAAGGCAACAATTCCCTGTCATTTCTCGGCTATTGCCACTGGAGAAAGCGGCAGAAAACCATTTACCGCCTTTTATCAGCCATCTTGAACCGAACAGCTCATTTTGGGCCCTTTTTCAAGGATTACCCATGCAGGCGCCATTGCATGGCAAACATGGAGCCCGCTCAGATCTCTGCTGCAGTTTTGACCATTGTAAATACCTCATGCGTTATCCAGCAGTATGTTCAGTACCTGCAAAACCGTGTGAGGAAGCGATGACAGTGAGGTTACTATCTGATGAGGACATGGACAAAGACGTTCCTAGATGCACAGCATGTGTCGATTGGGAGATCATGGTGGCATTGGGCCAGGTTAATGCCGTGGAAAGCCAATTCTGGGCCCGGGAAACAAGCACTGACTGGTGGAGTTGCATAGTGTTGCAGATCTGGGACAATTCCGAGTGGCTGCAAAACTTTCATATGTGTAGGGCCACTTTCATGGAACTTTGTGACGTGCTGTCCCCTGCCCTGAAGCGCAAAGACACCAAAATGAGAGCAGCCCTCACAGTTGAGAAGCGAGTGGCCATAGCACTGTGAAAGCCTGCAACGCCCGACAGCTACCAGTCAGTCAGGAATCAGTTTGGAGTGGGCAAATCTACTGTAGGGGCTGCTGTGTACCCAACGCAATCATTGACCAGCTGCTATCAAGGGTAGTGACTTTGGGAAATGTGCAGACCACTGTGGATGGCTTTAATGCGCTGGGGTTTCCTAACTGCGATGGGGTGATAGACGGAACACATATCCCCATATTGGCCCCGACACACAGTGGCGGCCAGTACATAAACCACAATGGTTCTTTTCCCTGGTGCTGCAAGCACTGGTGGATCACAAGGGACGTTTCACCAACATCAACGTGGGATGGCTGGGAAGGTGCATGACGCTCGCATCTTCAGGAACTCTGGTCTGTTTGAACAGCTGCAGGAAGGGACTTACTTCCCAGACCAGAAAATTATCGTTGGGGATGTTGAGATGCCTATAATTATCCTCAAGGACCCAGCCTACCCTTTAGTGCCATGGGTTATGAAGCCATACACAGGCACCCTGGACAGTAGTAAGGAGCAGTTCAACTATAGGCTGAGCAAGTGCAGAATGGTGGTGGAGTGAGCTTTTGGACGTTTGAAAGCGCACTGGCACAGTTTGCTGACTAGGTTAGATCTCAGCACAACCAATATTCCAATTGTAATTGCTGCTTGTTGTATACTTCACAATATCTGTGAGAGTAAGGGGGAGACTTTTATGGCAGGGTGGGAGGTTGAGGCAACTCGCCCGGCTGCCCATGTTGCACAGCCAGACAACAGGGCTATTAGAAGAGCACAGCAGGGTGCGCTGTGAATCAGAGAAGCTTTGAAAGCCAGTTTCATGACTGGCCAGAGTACGGTGTGACAGTTGTGTTTGTTTCTCTGGAATTTACCCACACCCTATATATATGAAAGGAAATAAAGTTAAAATTGTTTAAAAACTGTTCATTATTATTTGAGGCACAATGCATTGAGAGAAATTAGAAGGTAGACTGCAGGGGAGAGGGGAGTTACAGAGGTGGAGGAGGAGGGAAGGACAAGTCCAGAAACCAAATTAAAAGTTCACATATACCAGCTTTCTGGTGCTTGGGTGATCCTCTGGGGTTGAGTGTGTGGGTCCCCGTAGCCTCCCCTCTTGTGTTCTTGGGCATCTGGGTGAGGAGGCTATGGAACTTGGGGAGGAGGGAGTTTGATTATACAGGGGCTGCAGCGGCAGTCTGTGGTCTTGCTGCCTTTCTCTCATGAGATCCACCACACAGTGGAGCATGTCAGTTTGCTCCCCCATGAGCTTGACCATAGCATCTTGCCTGCTCTCATCGTGCGCCTCCCTCCTCTCTTCATGTTCCTGTAATGCTTCATGGGACTCTGCAATCATTTGCCGTCATGCTTTCAGCTGGGCCCTGTCAGTGTGGGAGGACTGCATGAGCTCAGCGAACATGTCCTCCTGAGTTAGTTTTTTCTGCCTTCTAATCTGGACCAGCCTCTGGGACGGAGTAGATAGGGGCCACGTTGAAACATTTGCAGCTGCAGAAGGAGAAAAAGGGAGGGTAGTATTTTAAAAAAATACATTGCAGAGAACAAAGGGGGAACTTTTATATGAGTAAGCCATCACACACGGCCAGGCAACAGAATTCATCTAGGGGCACGCGGGGTTCTGCTTCCTCTACATTCATTTCAATGCTTTCAAACTGCTGGGCCCCTTTTCCCACAGCAAGCAATGCCTGATGGGTTTGCCATATAAAAGGAGGGCCTTTTTTTGGAACTTAGTTCTGCCATAACAGACTCATCTCCCCAGCATGCGATGAGATCCAGTACCTCCCGTTTGGACTATGCTGGAGCTCATCTGCGAATCTGGGACTGTGTGATCTCTTGTGATGGTGGACTCTGCATGGTTGCCTGTGATGGCGGACTATGCTGATGGTCACCTGTGCTGCTGGTGACCAAACAGGAAATGAAATTAAAAAGTTCCCAGGGTTTTCCTGCCCACCTGGCTAGTGCATTAGAGTTGAGAGTGTTGTCCAGAGCAGTCACAAGGGAGCATTCTGGGGTAGCACCTGGAGGCCAATAATGTTGAATTGCATCCACAATACCTTTAACCCAGCATTGCGATCTCAATCTAAGCGCTATTCCACTTGCTAAAGAGGGGTACAGAAATCAAATTAAAGAGCCCTTTAAATCGAATAAAACGTTTGGTCGTGAGGATGGAATCTTTTTTTTTTTTTTTTTTCAAAATAACTCGGCTAATTCTGAAATAACAGGCTAGTATAGACCAGGCCTGAGTGGTAACAGCACCTGGAGGAGTTTGCTGCTTGTACCATCAAGGCTTTGTGAGAGACAACCCAGAATAGTGAGAAAAAGGCTGATATATATACATATACTGATAGCCCTTTCCCCTATACTTTGTCTGTCTTGTTTTATTTGGACTGTAAACTCTTTGAGTGTGTCTCCATTGCAACTGGGAGCATGCCTCCCAGCCTGGATAGACAGAAACACCCCAGTTCTGCTTGAGCTAGCATGCTAAAAATATCAGTGGATGTTTCAGCGCAGGCAGCAGATCAGACTAGCCACCCAAGTACAAGCCTACCCAACCCCCGAGGTCCAAGTTTGGGTGGCTAGCTCATGCTACCACCTGTGCCACAACATCCACACTGCTATTTTTAGTTCTCTATCTTGAATAGATCTAGTGCATGTCTACCTACCTGGGCTGGGAGGCATTCTGCCAGCTGTAGTGTAGACATACCCTTTGGGGCAGGGAGTGTCTGTCTAAATATGAAGCGTAAATAGCATACCATTTCAGTAGTCAGGGGTCACCAATGTCATCAGATGTTTGGCTGTGTGCGTGTGTTCTTTGTGTGCTGTCCTAGTTCTGCACAGACAGATGGCACAGCAGACCTCAATCGAACTGCCCAATGACTACAAGACCTGGTTTAGTAGTGAAGGCGCCCGGCCAGGTTTATTGTTGACGAAGCACAGTAATAGCACCTGGCAGACTCTACAAGGCTACTAAGACATGTACGCCCGTGACAATGGACGCAACTCAGTCAGTGGCGGGACTCCGCTGCCCCCAGGCTGGACGAAGGGTTAAGGCGAGGTATTCCAACATTTATAGACTGAGACAAACCATCTAGTATAAACAGCCTATGCATCACCTTATGCATTTCAGGACATGTTTGTTACCTCCCCTTGCACTTTCCTCCTGATGTTTCAGACAAAACATTCTTGTTTACCACCTGTCTGTGTACTTTCAGTCCTAATGGTTCAGACAAAATATCACTAATCACTTTTCTCAAATAATTTTATCGTGTGCTAGGTTGGGGGTGTTCTTGTGCTGGCCTGTTGGAATGTGTTTACATATTCAGTGTGTTTTAGTAATGCTAGCAATATTGGTACCAAGTTCCTGTACCAGACACTGGCTCGAAGGCAATCCTCTGCTTTTGACAGGGCCTGACTATTGCTCATAGCATAACTTCTGCTGACTTTGGTTCAGGCCTCAGGCCTTGCACCAGGCCCAGGCTTCAGACTTTCTTTCTACTACATTGTGCTATTCTCACTTGCCGCCTAGATGCTACTGTACTCAAAATAATAAATAAAAATACACACTATGAGGCACTGATCCTGCAAAGGGGTCCATTGCTCTTGAAATTACTGAGGTATGGTCCATGCAAATGGATCTCTTTGCAGCACTGAGTTTTAAAAAGGAAAAAAATGGAAAGCAGGAAGGGAAAAAAGGAAAGAAAAACTAGAACAACCAACAATACAGAGTTAGTTTTCTTTATTATTTTGAAATGATACAACAATATTAACATAGAATTATTTGATGCTGTATGTTTATACTCAGAAGCTGCCATTAGGAAGAAATCCTTTAATTTTACTAAATTATTTTTTTCCACCATGATATCACACGCCAGAAATGGAAAACAGTGCATCAAATTACAATAAAGTAGATAAGATGATACAGTGAAAGTTTCTTGTTTAATAGCAACCATAGTATGCAATTTCACAGTAAGAAGTCCCCATACTTGCACTACATTATCATTATCATTGAAAATTCCTAATCTGAGGTAAATGTAGGCCAAGTGGCAGCCAGGAGTCTCATGGAGAAAGGAAAGACCAAGGGTCATCTGAGAAAGCAGTTCCTTGTTGTTGCCCTGTCCACCCCCCAAATTTGGGGGAAAATTTACTCCCCTGATGACATAAATAAAATCCAAACTGGCCATGAGAGTACAGGTAAAACAACTCTAATCTCTTAGGCTTGGAATCAGCAAAGAATCTAAGCATGTGCTTAAATCAAGAATTGGTGATGTAAGCACACGTTTAAAAAAAGACTTTGCTGAACTGGGGCCACAATGCACAGTTAATTGTAACTAACCAAAAATGTGACAAGGATAAACCTCAAGGAACTTGGAGAACTTTTCCCAGCACATTATAACAATATTAAGCTAAGTTAAATCTGACAATCATTTAAAAGAATTCAACCTGAAATCATGTGTTAATAATTACAAAGGAAAAGTACAATTCATTTTAGTGTCAAAAAGTCTCTGCAATGTTCTTTGTCAGATTTCTATTAATGTGTTTTCCCTAAAATATAATTTATCAAAAATTTATCCCCAAAATAATTACAGAAAATGCTTTCTCTCTAAAAATATAATTTAATCAAATGATTGTCACAGTATACTAAGTGTTTTGTTTTGCAGGTCTGGCTGTATGTTTCTGTTAAATATATTTATTTAGCCAGCTGATCATGTCCTTTCTTGCTTCCTCAATGTAAGGTTTATCTTGAGGATTAATATCTTCTCTCCTGCGATGTACAAAACCATGAGTTTGCCCAGGGTAAGTTTTAACTCTGTAATCAACTTTGCAGTGTTGTTTCAGCTTCTGCTCCAGTAAGGTGACCTGTAACACAGAACATTCTTCTGTAAGTGATATTGATTTAACCTAGTGTATCTTGCCAGTTCTCATCTTGCCTAACATTTGACTCCGTGAAAGACATGATGTATCCCTCCCTTGATCCCTTCTCTACTAATCTCACAATCAGGCCAACCTCTTTATACAGGTTCTTTTAACTAGAGGAGAAACTATCTTTGAAATAGGACTCTCTAAAATTATACTGTGACACTGACAGATCAGCCAACCTGTGTATATCCAATAACAATTTAGCAGGCAGCATTACAATTGTAATCAAGACAATTTACTTATATGTGAACTTCAAAAAGATGTACTAGACAAGCAATCATTAACCCATTCATTTGTAGGTATAGAAATCAAGGGTAGATACTAAGTGTATTTGTCTGTGTTTACCAATATCCTTTCAGAAGTTTAACAATGTAACCAAATTAGCTAAATTCCCTTTCATGTCTTAATTGCCTGACACTATGTATGCAAATGGTTCAGTTAACCTTAAGGTCAAAGATGCAAGATACTGCAGGAAACTAATAATATTATCTATATTGTCTTCAGCTTAATTATCTGTGTTATAATGAGTGACCATCTGTTGTCTTATAGTGTAACTAAATTACCTGTGTATACATGGAAAATGGAAAATTAATTTAAAAGCAAACATCAATAAACTATCTGCATTGCCTATTCTTCCTCAGGGGAAGGCCCTGCTGTGACAATTTCTGTGAGGAGGCTTGTCAACCTGCTAGTAAGCTATAAAAGAGAAGCCTTGGGCCTGATCCTGTCATCTCAGGTCTGCTTAAATATTAAGCAGGGAAGGTCTAAGGCTAAGCCATAGGACTAAGATCTCCAGGTACTTGCCTGGATTTTCCTGGAATTCTCATGGAAAAACTCTAACAGACTCTACACCTGAACTGCATATTAGACTATAACCCTTTGAATTGATTCCAGAGAGACTTTTACAATCTAGCAGTTTATTCCATCACTGCTATGACCCTGAACTATGAATAGTGAAAATCACTTGTATGTACATTATCCTTTAACCAATCAATAACTTTCTTCTTTTCTTTCTTTTTATATTATTAAACCTTTAGTTTTCAGTTGCTAAAAAAATTGGCATCAGCTTGATTATTGGGTAAGATCTGAGACTCATACTGACCTAGGGCTGAGTGTCTGGTCTTTTCGGATTGGTGACCCTCACATATAGTGAATCAGGTTTTCAATAATTCTCACTATATTAGACTTGTTTGCCTAGATAGGAGCCAGGGGCTGGAGCTTAAAGGCTTAAAGGCTTCTTTAGTTTCTTGTTAACCAGTGTGATGCTACAGAAGCTCTTTTGTTACTGGCTTAGTGAATCTAAATATAGACCACGGGTAGGCAACCTATGGCAAATGTGCTGAAGGCGGCACGTGAGTTGATTTTCAGTGGCACTCACACTGCCTGGGTCCTGGCCCTCGGTCCAGGGGGCTCTGCATTTTAATTTAATTTTAAATTAAGCTTCTTTAACATTTTAAAAACCTTATTTACTTTACATATAACAATAGTTTAGTTATGTATTCTAGACTTATAGAAAGAGGCCTTCTAATAAAGTTAAAATGTACAACTGGCATGCAAAACCTTGAATTAGAGTGAATAAATGAAGACTCGGCATACCACTTCTGAAAGGTTGCCAACCCCTGATATAGACTAAACCACCATGCGGGGGGACTGTCTGCCCTATTTCTTGCATTCTGCCCCGAGTGTGGTGTTCTCAGTACGGCCCATGCAGGCATGCAATCTTATATACAAAACATACTGACATGTCTAGTAGCCTCTGAGGAGTTAATGCAAAGATCACATACTGTTATTTGTTACAGGATGAATAAGTACCAATGTTTAAAGTTAAAGCTGCAGAAGCATTTTCTTTCATGAAAATTGCAGAACCACTACGTGTGGTATGTAACTGTAATGAACTGGAGTGGCCTTATTCCCACACCGAGGAGATTAATTCACCCAGTTGGACACAGCTAGCCCCGCTCCTTCCCCCTTGCAGGAAGTGCAGGGGCAGGACAGAAAGCATAAGGGCAGGGCCTGGCAGTGCAGTGCGGGTTAGATGAGGGAAGGAACCAGATGTCCTTTCCAAGAAGCTGAAACACCCACAGAGCTCACAAACAGCTGCGGCAGGCAACGATGCTCGTAAGCCAGCCTGGGGAAAAGGCAAGGCATCCAGACCAGACATGCAGAGAGAGACATCCAGTGCGCAGACAGGGAACCAGGCCCAGAGACCATGGAGCAACTCAAGCAAACACCAGTAGGAAACAGGCCAGGGAAAGGAGACACTGGGCCTGTTGTGTTACCAGGAGGTGAAGCAGTGACCTCACATTTCCCCACCAACCCAGCAACAGGATCACCCATCACTTCAAGAACCCTGGGCTTGGACCCAGGAGAGCAGGGTGGGCCCAGGTCCCCTTACCCTGCTCCATACTCTGCGCTCGTCCAGCCGCTAACCCCTAGGCCAAGGGGCCTGAGCCATTGCCTGGCTATTGCTCAGCCCACACTCAAGGAGCCTGAACTGTTGACTGTTTACTCAGCCCATGCCCAGAAGGCCTGAGCCCTTGGGTATTTATTGCCTCAGCCAGGAGCCCAGAACCACAGACTTCTTACTGGCCCAGCACCCATTCAGGAGGCCAGAGCTAGCACATACCCAGGGGCTTGGCCACAAACCAGGATGACTAACTGCCCCACTTGGAACAAGCACCAAGTTCCCACTGCCACCGAAGGGGGCGCCCCAGAGGACACTTGAGAAACCTTACCGTAACCTATCACTTAAATCAGCTCCTGTACTAGATCACTGGAAGATAACTAATGTAACATCAATTTTTTTAAACAGCTCATAGTCGATTCTGGCAATTACAGGCTGGTAAGCCTAACTTCAGTACCAGGCAAAGTGGTTGAAACTCTAGTAAAGAACAGAATTATCAGACACATAGACGAACACCATTTGCTGAGGAAATGTCAACATGGCTTTTGAAAAGGGATATCATGCCTCACCAATCTATCATAATTCTTTGACAAGGTCAACAAACATGTGGACAAGGGGGATCCAGTGAATATAGTGTACTTGGACTTTCAGAAAGCCTTTGACAAAGTCCCTCACCTGGCTCTTAAGCCAAGTAAGCTGCCATGTGATAAGAGGGAAGGTCCTCTCATGGATCAGTAACTAGTTAAAAGAGAGGAAACAAAGATTAGGAATAAATGGTCAGTTTTCAGAATTGAAAGAGATAAATACTGGTGTTCCCCAGGGATTTGTACTGGGACCAGTGCTGTTCAACGTATTCATAAATGATCTGGAAAAAAGGGGCGAACAGTGAGGTGGCAAAATTTGCAGATGATACAAAATTACTCAAGATAGCAGTCAGCTTTGGACTTAACAAAGAGTTACAAAGGGTTCTCACAAAATTGGGTGACTAGGCCACAAAATGGCTGATAAAATTCAGTGTTAATAAATCCGAAGTAATGCACATTGTAAAACAAAATTCCAACTATACATACAAAATGATGGGCTCTAAATTAGCTGTTACCACTCAAGAAAGAGATCTTGGAGTCATTGTGGATAGTTCCCCTGAACGTTTTGGATGTTAGTCACCATTAGGAAAGAGATAGATAATATCATAATGCCACTATATAAATCAATGGTACGCCCACATGTTGAATACTGTGAGCCGTTCTGGTCATCCCATCTCAAAAAAGATATTAGAATTAGAAAAGGTACAGAGAAGGGGAACAAAAATGATTAAGGATATGGAAACTTCAATATGAAGAAAGATTAAAAAGACTGGGACTTTTCAGCTTGGAAAAGACACACCTTAAGGAGGATATGATAGAGGCCTATAAAATCATGAATGGTGTGGAAAAAGTGAATAAGGATGTGGTATTTACTCTTTCACATAACACGAGAACCAGGGGTCACCCAATGAAATTAATAGACAGCAGGTTTAATACAACAAAAGGAAGGACTTCTTCACACAACGCACAGTCAACCTATGGAACTCGTTGGCAGGGAATGTTGTGAAGGCCAAAATTATAACAGGCTTCAAAAAAAGAATTAGATAAGTTCATGGAAGATACCATCAATGGCTATTAGCCAAGATGGTTAGGATGCAGCCCCATGCTCTAGGTGTCTCTAGCCTCTGACTTCCAGAAGCTCAGAATGGATGATAGGAGATGGATGACTGGATGATTGCCTGTTCTAGTCATTCCCTCTGAAGCATCTGGCATTGGCTCCTATTAGAAGACAGGATACTGGGCTACATGGACTATTGATCTGACCAAGTATGGTCACTGTTAGATCCTTATTCTAAAGGGTTTTCTACAGACGTTTATAACGATGGGCTGCAGTTTGGCACATCTGACAACTTGTGAGTGAATGATATTGAAAACTTTAGGCAAAAACATTGCAGCCAACTTTTAGTATGAAGCAAGTGCAACTGAGATCAGGGAGAAACATTTGAGACTTTTTGAGTAGCTCAGCAGAAGGTGGTAGAAATGGGAAATCTGGCAATGACTCAATTCCTACATCACCAATGCAAATGTCAGTAGTTCTATGAAAACCAGTTTTAATTTTGAAGGCTTTTAGAAAATATACTTTGTGCATGCACACTGGTTTGTATTATAGGATAAACTAAAACTATCAAACAACAGTATGAAGCTGGCGCATTTGCAATGACATTTGAAGACAAAACACTCTGTGTATGTGAGTAAACCAGTAGAATATTTTCAAGGAAAGCTTTCTGAGTTCCAGACTGGCCAGCTTAAAATTAAAAAAAAACTTCAAATATTTCTACAAAAGCATTAAAAGCTTCATATGCTGTCACTCTTCTTGTAGCAAAAGCAAAGAAGCCATACACAACTGCACATGATCTGATTCTGCCTGCCACTGTGGCACCTGTAGGAAACATGCTTGATAAAAAAGCAGACAATACTCTCAAGGAAGTACCCTTATCAAATGACCCTGTCACAGAACAGAAGACATGGCTGAGGATACTGTCTCTCAACTTGTAGAGAAACTTAAAATAGCAAAAGCATTTGCCCTTCAGCTTGATGAGTCCATGGATATTAGTGGAGAAGCTAAGTTGATTTCTTACATTTGATACCCTGAAACCAGATATCAACGAACACATACCATGCCACAAAAGTATAAAGGCAAACTCAAGTGGAGAGGACATTTTTAAACTAACTGACTTTTGGGGGGCAGGGGGGAAGACAGGGGACGGACATGATTTGAGTTGGAATTTATGCAAATTCATCTGGGACCACTGCAATGACTGGAAGAGTGAACAGACATGCCACTGCCTCCCACAAGGAAAAGGCTCACAAGTGAAAAACAGGCTCAGGTATTGCACTGAAATGTAAGTACAACAGTTATATTGCAATCAATTTATTTTACAATGATATGGTAAAAATGAGAAAGTATGCACATTTTCAGTCATAGTGTGCTGTGACACTTCTGTACTTGTATGTCTGATTTTGTAAGCAAGTTGTTTTTAAGTGAGGTAGAACTTGGGGGTACACAAGACAAACCAGACTCCTGAAAGGGGTACAGTAGTCTGGAAAGGTTGAGAACCACTGCTGGAGTTGCACATGCTGGAGAAGCAGAATGAGCAGAATTCCCTTTATAATGTATAGATGTGTATGGAAGCATGCAAGGCTCTGAAGGCGTCGTGTCTCCTTCCATATGATATATGAAGATAATGTATGGAATGAGGCAATGGCTCATTGCCTTATTCAGCACCCAAATAGTGCTGGACAGGCTACAGCTGTCTAGAAAATAGTTGCACAAGAGATATAATTTTCTTTTTCTTTTTTAAAAAGTCTTGCTATTTCCATACGAACACCCTTACATTCAAATAACCATACTTTGAAAGTGAAGCACTCAAAAGCTAGGAAATGCCAGATTTAAGGTTGCCCATGCAACAGTAACACTGTCCCCTTGTACATATGCATCATAATATAGTTTTTAATTAGATGATCACATACTATTTTTGCCACAAGGCCTCAGCCTCTTTCACCACATGGCTCTGATGGTGAATGAGGCTGGGGAAGAATATTGCATCAGTCACTACCGAAGCTATGTGTAGTAAATGAGGCAGGGGTCCACAGAACACAAATGTCAAATACATCTACAAAAACCAGGCCCCCAATCATTGTCACCAAACATCCTTCATCCCGCTATCCCCATCTCAGTCCCTATTCAATATCTCCATCCCTAGGGAAAGCTTGGGAAAACAGCTGAGTCTTTCAGTGTCATGAGGGTTGCCTATATCCATGCTTTTGTGAACCAAGCTGGGATGTGAGTTCTATAGCCAGTGAGTCTGCTCAGAGAATGCCCCATTCCCGATTACAGCAGGGTGACAGCCTTAGCAACTGCAAAGGATCAAAAATGCTATGACATCTCAAGAGAGGGGTGAGATTTTGGAAAAAGCTGTTACCTGTTTTACTAATACAAATTCAGAGGGGAAAAGGGCAAAACTTTTAAAATGCCATTTTCTGATTTGTTTTCTTAGTTCTTCACTCAGCTTAGACAATGAAAACAAAGCTAGTCAATTTCCACTTTCTTCTCTCACTCTCTGGTTTTCATGCACTACCACCACGTGGTTCTGTGTTTCAGCTTCCAAGACTGACGGGATTGGTTCAAGTCCAAAAAAGAAATTAATATTTATCAGAGGTTTCATTTAAAAAGCAACTTACTTGGTCAAGAGGAATGACATCATCTTTTTCACCAAAAATGAAAAATGTAGGCTTCAGTAAATTGTATCTGTCATCAGAGTCCTTGATTATTCCTAGGGGGGGGGAAAAAAAAATCAAAAAAAGTATTTAAAATGTAGTGATACAGCTTCCAAGATGAACTGTATATTCAAACACAAAAAGTTTCTCTTTGCTTCAGCAATATTCATTTCTGTTTCATTATTCAAATGTTTCTGCACCAAACACTAGGTAGGTGTACATCAGCTTTAAAATCACACAATTTAGAACACAGCTAAAAAAACCCTTTGAGACGCTCAAGAGACTAAATTTCCTTTGAACTGACCCCTCAAGCAAAAAACTGAATATCTGAATTAATAAAATTTGCAAGTTATCCTGTGGGCTCCTTTGGATCAATGGGGGAAGAAAATTCTATTGGAAACAGCCAAAGAATTATAATCTGGGACTGTTAGCAAGGCTAACTCAGCTGACCTCAGCTTTTGGGATAGAGCATAAGGAGAAATGTAGGTCCATACCTGAAAGGAAATGTCACAACTTCTTTCAACTCAAGATGAAAGAAGGCACTCCTGGCTACCTCAGTTAGACTATTACACATATGTAAGTGAACGTGATTGCATTCCCATGCATTCTGCACTTACCATAGACAGACACACCTGCCTTTAACTCAGGATATTTCATCATCAGGTGATGTACGACAATTCCACCCCAGCAAAATCCAACAACACCGATCTTCTTTGCACTGCATTGCTGCTTTAGATACTTCAAGACAACATCAGCTTCCCTACAACATATAAACAAAAGTGAACCAAAGAATCCATAGCAGAAACACTTCTTGAAAATCAGAAAAGAAAATAGAAAAGTACATAAAATTGTCCCCCACCTTCTCCTACTGTGTTTTTAATTTATATCTGTTTTTTTTTTTAAAGACAGATATCGTAGCCCGAGATTAGGTGCTGATAATCTAAAATGCGGTTTAACAACCATAGCTCAGTTTCCAAAAAGAGATGAGTATTTAATATAATTAGTTCATCCAGAAAGGGACGAATGAGAGGAAGACATGAATCACACACATTTGGAAGGAAACACAAATGTGTGGAAACAGAATAATTTATTACACTATGTACCTCAGAGGCATAAGAATTAAAACTGATCTGTGAAGATATATACAAGATAAGAATTGAGCTAAGTATTTAAAAAAAGTGGTAGAGCAGTCTCCAGGGAATACCCTTAACTAAACAATTATTACGTTGATAATAACTGTAGTTTAGCTATTACACAAAATGTCTTTTGTACTGCAGGACGGGAAGTGTAACAAATCTGGAAAAGGTCTGCATATTGCTTTAACAGCTGGATTTCCAAAACATCAGGTAGTCCACCAACACCAGCTAGCCCAGAGGGAGACATGACCACTGCAGAGGTATTACAGGGAGCTGATATTGTGGGGGAGGGGGAAGATGTAACATATGAGACTACACCCTACCCAAACAACTCTTTACTTCAGACACTATCCCTATTCCCCTGCCCCTGGGCATGTGAAATATACATGAGACCAACACAAGACTCTACCACCAGCTCCTCAGCACTAAAACCTCCAGTGAAGAGCCAGACACTTTGTCTGTCCAATTGGGAGCAACATTTAGAATATGTAAGGTACAGGGAGGAAATGCCAGGCAGAGCCTAACACAGGGGTCGGCAACATTTCAGCAGTGGTGTGCCGAGTCTTCATTTATTTACTCTAATTTAAGGTTTCGCGTGCCAGTAATACATTTTAATGTTTTTAGAAGGTCTTTCTATAAGTCTATAATATATAACTAAACTATTGTTGTATGTAAAGTAAATAAAGTTTTTAAAATGTTTAAGAAGCTTCATTTAAAATTAAATTAAAATGCAGAGCACCCCTTCACCCCTCTCCAGCCAGTGGCCAGGACCCGGGCAGCGTGAATGCCACTGAAAATCAGCTTGCATGCTGCCTTTGGCATACTTGCTATAGGTTGCCTACCCCTTGCCTAACACCTCTTCCCCTGAGCCACTATCTTGTGCAGAGGAGGTGCGATGCTCTCCTGCAAGGAGGTAATGACAGCAATGAGCCAGGATTATGCTGGACATGGATCAGTTGTGTCTTCCATAATCCCTGCACTGCTTAACAAAACCCTGACAACCCTCACCCCCTCTCAAAATCCCAAGAGAGAGATGCTTTTCATTGTACCCAGAAGGGTAACAAATCTGAGCTCTGAGGAAACAACGGTGAAGTGAATTCTAAGGCCAAGGACCTTCATGGAAAGCACCCTGCCAACGGCTCCTTCTCATTTATACTCAGGAGACATCAACTCCAGCACCTTTGCTGATCACAGCTGTAGCAGTATGGCATGAGTGGGGACGAGAGTAGGGGTGGAGGAAGAGTCTCGCAGGCAACTGTCATAAGTAGATAGGTAAGGGTTAATTTTCTTTTACCTGTAAAGGGTGACAAAGGGGGAACCAAACACCTGACCAGAGGACCAATCAGAGACCTGGATTTTTTTTTAAGAGTCTGGGAGGGAACTGGAAACTTGGGGTCTTTTTTGTTTTCCTCGGCTGTGAGTAAACAAGTTTTTCTTCTAACTCCATCTTCTCTCAAATATTCTCCTACCAAGTGTGAGTACAAAGAAACCAAAGTAATCGGCTGTGATGTGCTTTGATTTGTATTTACATGGGTGTTGATTTGCTGGACTGGTTTAATGGGCTATCTTTTTTAAATCAGGCTGTTTATTCCTAAATTCTAGAAGCCATGATCCCCTGTATTGAGTTCTTAATGGCAGATGTAGTAATATGTAAGTTCTTTCTTTTTTAATATAAAGTTCTTTAAAACTTGGTGGGAGTTCTTTTCCTATTGAAGGCAAAGGGGGAGAGAAATTTGCTGTGCCCCGGAGCTCTTTACATCTGTGACAAGGCTAAGGGGGGGAGGGAAAAGCCCATGTTCCTGTGGGTTACTTTCCTATTGTTCCAGGCGGAAAAAGTTACGGGGAAAGAAAGAGAGAGAGAATCAACCTCCTGTTTCTCTGTGGTTTGAGTTTTTCTCTATTACTGCTACGAGACAAAGGGAGGGTGATCTCTTTGTGTGAGCTGAAACCAGGTTGAATGCATAGCCTCAGGGGGAAAGTAGAGTTATCCTCGGCTGGGTTGTATTCAAGGAGCATCGTAAGGCATAGTTCCGGCGAACCAAAGGAAAAGGGGGGAAGCGGGGGATGAGATAGGGAGAACCCAGGGGGCTCGGTCTTGTGGGGTCCCCAGGGATAAGTTGGGGTGACTGGAGGGCTGAAGGAGCAAATCCTATCTGGTGCAGCCGAGATAGATCCAAAGCTGTAACAAGCTTGGGGGGAATCATAGTAAGCACCCAGATTTTGGATGCTAAGGTCCAGATTTGAGACAGACGCTTACCACAGCAACCAAGATCAAAACCATTTTAAGCTTGACACGTAGAAATTAACACCTTGAATTCCCTTGGAAGCTTATTAGAAGCTAGTGCAGTGCACTGGTGTAGTTGGGCTTCCAACATGCAACTTAATAACTGCAGCATTCTGCACCAGCTTCAGCTTCCAAATGGTCCCAAGGTGTAGCCTTGAATGTAGCATATGACAGTAATCTAATCCTGAGGTGACAAAGGCATGGATATTTGTGGCAATATCCCCTTCATCAGAGAAAAATTTCTTGCCAGATGCAAATAGAATAAAACACTGTTGGCTACTGCCAGTACCTGGGCACCCAGGAGCAGCTCAGAATCTAACAATGCAACAGTTTTATAAATAGTGGTCACGCTCTCTCCATGCGAGGTACTGGTACAAGTCCTGCCAATTCTTCTGGCTGCTTCCACTGGTCACCAACATTCTCTCATCTTGTATGGATTGACTTGCAGCCAACTAACTGTCATTCAAGACCCTTTCTAGTCATGGAGTAACTTGTCCTATTGTTCCAACCATGTGATTGAGATGCAGCTCTAAGCATCAGCAACACACTGAATGAATCAGACTCCATATCTCCTCCCATAGCCCTCATGTACACACTGTACAAGAGAACTGACAATACAAACCCTGTGGTACCCTGTAGGAGAGAGCTTTTGAGGTAGAGGAACAATTCCCCAAAACTATTCTTTGAGATCTCTCAGAGGTATGCACAGAGTCATACAAGAGCAGCTCCATCCACCCTGCCTGGGCGCATAAACTAGCCAACAAAATCTCATCATCAAAAGACTGTTAAAAAAATTGGCACAGACACTATCAACTAATCCAATCAGTGCAGTTTCTACCCTTTACCCAGATCCAGATTGACAGAAGTCAAGGCCAACTGAGGAATCAAGAAACTGCCACAGCAGCCTCACCACAAACTTCTCAATTACCTTTCCACAAAAGTGGGAAGAGGGACACAGCTCTGCAGCTCAGCAAAGTTGATATCAAGGGTAGTTTCTTGAGCAGCGGCCAATCTTTCAGAGCTACTGAAGCTCTGTCCCTCACTCCACCTATCACAGGGACACCCTGAAAATCTTAACTGACAATGTACCAGTGCCTTCCTATTGGCCTTACTCCGCCAAGGAGGTAAAGGGTCCGACTCACAGGTTTCAGCATGGAGCACCTCAGCATCTCCATTACCTCAGTGAGCAATGTTAGCTGAAACCCAAGCAGAGAAGACTCAATATCTGTCCCCTCAAGTTACTGTTCTTTCTTCCTTGCAATAAACAATTGAATCCAAATCCAAGCAATTTTGTCTGCAAAATAATATGAAAATTCTTGACAGTAAAAAAAAAAGATTGTATTCTAACTGTACATACTAACTCTTAGACAGTGAAGATTCATCCAGATGTCAACCACTTGGGACAGTAATGCAGTGCAGAGCTTTTCAGAAACTATGGTGGAACCAAGGAAACCTTTCCACACCACTCTGGCATATAATCTTAAAATACTAATATGTTTCAATTGGTCAGTCTCAGAAAGAGACTTCTGCCTTTAGCTGTCTCCTCTCTCTCACAGGTCATTTATAAGCCCTGGTGACCTGTGAGGAGGACACAATGTTTAGCAGCTATTGCATCAACATCAAAAGACTACAATAAAGTCCTACCAATAAATGATAGAGCTCTCTCCTGGAAGAGCAACTTCAACCCCCCTAAAGCAGTCTGGCCCCTGCCACCACCAAAGGTGGACTGGTTTAAATGATCCATCAGGCTGGTAGGCGAGGTGCACCCCAATCTCAGACCAAAGAAAAGAATAGTTGATCCATGACAAGGGATGGAGTATCCATCCCTCTGACATCTTACTTGTCTATTTTTCTGGCATCTCGTGTTTTCAGCCATTCACCAAAGGTAGACCAGTCATCAGAAGGATTCCAAGCTCCTTTTCCCACAAAAAAGTCGGGGCAGATGGCTCTGTATGAAAAAATCAATAAGTTCACTTATCAAATCCTGAGATGTTTAGTGGTCTTTTAAACAAAGGAATGTTTCCATTAATCTGTGAGATGGCAGTGATTTCACTCCCCTCGATTTTATCCTTTGTTATATGTAATTAATAATTCTTCAAAAGTATAAATAATTATTTTTAAAAATATATACAAATAAGTGTGATTTTCTTAACAATATTCCTTTAATGATTAAGTCGCATAAGCTCATTTGCCCTGACAATAGGGATAGGGAAACTCCCTTTTTCCAATCCTTTGTCTAATCTTGAGTATTTAGACTGAAAACTCTTTGGGGAAGATGATGTTTCTTACTGTGTGTTTTACAATGTCTAGCATAGTGGGACCCAGTCTGAGATGAGGTTTGAAGGTACTTCAATAATACAAACAAAAAAATAGTTATTAACTGACCTCCTAAGGAATGATTGAATGAAATAAATGGCCAAACTCAAGGGCTGAAATCCTGAGGGTCCACATTTCAGATTTTGTGGGCAATATCACGCCATCAGTGTCTACAAAGAAGTCTCCATTTAATTTAATGTGAATTTCTGTTTAAACAATGCTGACGCAAGATGGCCCTGTATTCTTAAGCTTAATGTGAGATTTAAACATGAGCTATACGTAATGTTGCTTAAATTAGACTATTATTTGGAGACTGCACTACAAATACTAAACAGATTCCTCTCCACAGAAGCAAGCCTGTTGAGATAACACAGGGTATTCTCCTTAACGAGGGCCCTGAAATTCAGACTCAAGGGCTCTCCGTCCCAGTGATGCTCTGGTGGGAGGAGCAGGAGGGTGGAGAGCGCTTAAAATAAAACTCCTGTGTTCCTGCCACTAGATGGTAATGTGCCAGTCCAATCCTACACGGAATGCCCACCCTGCTGACATCTCTGTGTACTCAGCCAGTTACCTTACAGGAGAGAGAGCCAAAAGCTGCCTGCCTGCCAGCTATCCACTCTCTCCTCACCTTAAGAGTGAAGTGCAAACATCAGACAATCAGAAATTAATGGGCAGTGGAGAGATACTGAGCTACAGACCCAAGGTGAACAAGCTCTGGAGCATACACAGAATTCAAGCAGAGAATTCTTTTCCTGCTGATTGACACATTCAACCACTAGAAAAACCCCAACCAGCCTTTAGGATAGGCACTAGTTCCAAAACCAGACATCAGTTTCTTGAGATTAACAATTGTCCTTCACTGCCATTAATTTTAATTCCATTTGCCTCAGTGGGCTGCAGCCACTGAAGTGGGCCAGCACTCGAAGCCAGAACATTACAAAATTTAGGCAGAGGCCTGCTTTTCTGAAGTAAGAGTTCAGGTTTCAGCTCCCCAGGTGTGGTTGTAATTACACAGTAACTCCCTGTTTACAGCACATGGATTTGCTAGAAATTGGTACCCCACAGTTGGATTTAACTCCCATGAACCTCAGAAACTTGGGACAATCTGTTTCTAGCTGGGAGCAGGGGAAAGAAGGATTGTATGCAATGCACTAGGTGTGCATATATTCCATTACATCATTATGGCAAAAATTAAAAGAAAAACCATCACGTAGTTCAGACAGAAAGATGTTTTGTTTTAAAGATAATCTGCAAAACCTTATATGAACATGCACTTCTTATTATCACTCTTTAATTAAATTTCAATTAAAACTGTTTAATTTTTTTAATCACCCACATTGTTGGACATTCAAACACAACAGCCTTGATATGTCTCAGAACTCTGCTTGGTCAGCCACTATGTTCAGAGAATTGCTGCAGTCTATGCACAGGAGACTCACTGTATACTGTGGTCTCTCAGGAAGAGTCCACTTTTTCTTCTTTTGTCTTCTTTGTTCTAAAATAAGTCATTCAGACTGAAAGTATAAGGTTGCTCCTTGTGTATGGAAGACACCATAGACCAGGTCATAATTTGGGCCCAGTGAATGTGAGAATGTCTCTTTAAGAAGAAAAGAAGAAAAAATAATTGCTTACATGTATCCATTAGCTGCAAGCATATCAGCCATGTATCTGGTATTTGGGAGTTGCCATCCAAATATATCTTGAATCACAATCACAGCTTTTTCCGTGCTGGTGGATGGTTTGCAAACATACGCCTTGATGTGCTCAACTTGCACTTCATGCCCAAGGCCCCCATACTCAAACCTGTCTCCAATGTCACATGGACAAGGACTCGCTTCATTGGCCATCTGGAAATCTGATGTGAAGTTAAAAGGACAAAGATTCATATATCTCAAAGTACTGTAACTGACCTCACTACAGGGCATCACTGCAACTGCCATAGTACAGTGCCTTCTAGATGTCTGATAACAGGGTGTGCTGTGTACCCCCAGCTCAGAGGCATATTGTATAGGCACTCCATGCACTAGGCTCTACTGTACAGTAACTCCTTGCTTAACGTTGTAGTTATGTTCCTAAAAAATGCGGCTTTAAGCGAAACGATGTTAAGCAAATCCAATTTCACCGTAAGAATTAGTGTAAATGGGGGGTTAGGTTCCAGGGAAATGTTTTTCACCAGACAAAAGATTTTTTATATATAGAGACACACACACACGCACGCGCACACACACATACAGAGTAGAAGCTTTAAACAAACAATTTAATACTGTACACAGCAATGGAGATGGGGTGAATGTGGGGGAGGTGCAGGAGCAGGGGGGAAGGGGATACCCCTCTCTCTTCCTCCCCTGTACAGTAAGCAGGAGGCTCCCGGAGAAGCAGCTCCAAGGCAGAGGGCAGGAGTAGCACATAGCACCCTGGTTCCAAGCCCCCACCAGCTAGCTCCAACGGGCTCAGGGGCTGCTCTAGGTATTTTGCCACCCCAAGCACGGCAGGCAGGCTGCCTTTGGCGGCTTGCCTGCGGGAGGTCCCCGGTCCCGCAGATTCGGCAGCATGCCTACGGGAGGTCCGCCGAAGCCGCGGGACCAGCAGACGCTCCACAGGCATGCCACCGAAGGCAACCTGCCTGCTGCCCTCGCGGCAACTGGCAGAGCGCCCCCCAGGCACATGCTCGGCGTGCTGGTGCCTGGAGCTGCCCCTGAATGGGATGCTCTTCCTGCAAGCAGTGGACAAAGCAGGCAGCTGCCAAACGAAGTTATAAGGGAGCATTGCACAACTTTAAAGAAACAAGTTCTCTAAGCGATCAGCAACATAACAATGAAAAGATGTTAACCAGGGTGACTTTAAGTTAGGAGTTACTGTACAGAGGCCACTCATCCAGTACTGAACTGTGCAGTCCTCTTTTTGAGAGGTCTATCCCCTGTCCAGTATTGAGACAAAACCGAATGTGGTTTTGTCCAGTATTGGACAGGGATGCCACTCCGCACCCTCTGGCTCTTACAAATGCCCATGTGGTATTCCAGAAATGTAAGAGTGGCCACCTTGCTCAACAGGCTGTAGCCCTCAGTGGGTCCTCATAAATGCTCATGGAGTCCAAGTGTAACAGGAGAGAACTATACTGGGGGCAAATACCAAGAGTGAACTCACTGTAACAGCTACAAAATTCAACCCACAGTTCCCAGCTCTGTGCCTGGGGCAATCCACTGTAAGTGTAACTGTGTTTCATTGAGATCCCTCCATACCATGCTCTGGCTACCCATATGTGTAGCCATCTCACATCTCCTGCCTATAGGCTGAGGCCCTGTTTCATCCTACTTTTGTGAGCCCCTTGTCCAGCCTTCAGTCCCAGCTCTCATTCTGCCTGGCACTCACCCTTTCCTCCACACAGACATCAGCCAGGCCGCTGCTCCTGCTCACATGCCTGGTCCCTTCGAACCTCAGCGCGTTACTTCCTTTTCCTGTACCCAAGATATTACAGACAGGGACGGGTCCAGGCACCAGCACAGGAAGTGCATGCCTGGGGCAGCCTGCCAGTCGCTGTGAGGGCGGCAGTCAAGCCGCCTTTGGCGGCATGGCTGTGGGAATCCGCCAGTCTTGAGACTTTGAAGGCAATTTGGCAGATCACCCACAGAAATGCCGCCGAATCCACGTGACCAGCGGACTGCCTGCAGGAGTGCCACCAAAGGCCGCCTGACTGCCATGCTTGGGGCAGCAAAAAACATAAAGCCGCCCCTGATTACAGAGCCGTCTTCTGGCTAGATCCTTTCCCGCCATCTCAGCCAGAGTGAGCACTAGGTACCCAGTAATGAGCCAGCAGGTCTGTTACACTTTTCATCTAACAAAGTAAGTAGAAATTAGGCTTGTGAAAAAGGAGTCTGATGACATTAGCTGTGTCTGAAGGTCCCTGCAGAACCAGCTTCTGTGTTTCCCTCCAACTCTCTCTAGTTGGCTCCTCTCAGGAGGGTCTCTCTTTCCCAAGCCCACATGGCTGGGAGGGAGCAGTAGGGCCACAGGGGCCTTTGGAGAGCATGGGGGAATCTCCCCTCACAATTGCCTTGGGCAATTTCTATCTGAAGCTAACGAGGCAAATATAAAGTGAACCGGGCTTTATATCAGGGAAATAAAGAATTCAAGCACAAAGATGTGAATAGCCAAACACCCCCTTATCAGGGCTGGATTAACACAAGGGCTTTAGGGGCTGCAGCCCAGGGCCCCAGGCTAAAGGGGGCCCCGGCACAGCAGGGCTTAGGCCGGCTGCCTGATTGCTGTGGCCCCACACCTGGAAGCGGCCGGCTGCTGGCATGTCTCTGCAGCCCCTGGCGGAGGACAGAGGTGGCTCTGCGTGCTGCCCCTGCCGCCAGCGTTGTCCCCACAGCTCTCATTGGCTGGGAACCCCAGGGACGCACAGACACATGCCAGCAGCCGGCCACTTTTGGGAGCAGCGTGAGGCCACAGCATGCAGGCAACCTGCCTGAGCTCTGCTGCACCTCCTACACCCCAACCCCCCGCCCCACGCCAGAATCCCCTTCTGCACCAAACTCCCTCCCAGAAAGAAAATATGGTAACAACTGTTCTAAGGGAAGAAGTAGGCTATTCTGAATTAACTCAACTATATTCTACATGTTTTAAGACTGAAATGTAACCACAGAATGGCTTTATGTTAATTAAAAGTCAAGTTTAGTACAGCGTTAATAGCCTCGATGCCACAATTGTGATCATTTTGTTTTAAATTAGGAAAAAGACTTGTATACAGGGGCCCCACAAAATCTAATAGTCCTGGGCCCACAGGAGAGTTATTCTGGCCCTGTCCCCTATATATTTGTTTTCCCACAAACCATGGAAGAAGCCACCCCTCTTTATTACTTAATAGCTACTGAAAATCGGCTCCACCATCATACAGTATGGGGCCAACAAGGCCTTTGGGAATCCTGGGGGAAACTGCCTCAAGCTCAGCAGCTGTGGAAGTGAACCTGAGCTGTGTTCTGACTGGGTCAGTTGGAGAAGGTAGACCACTCAAATGGTGGGTGAACACCACCCCTTTAAAAATAACACTAAACGGTAAACGGATTTTGGTGAAATCCGGTTTAGGCAGAGGGTGAACACCTCCTTTGTTCCACCCGACATGGAGGTGGGTTAGATAGAGTCCCAGACTCCCAGCAATACTAGAATCTGGAATATCTCCTATCCCTGCTTATTCACCTCATTCCCTCTTCACACCAGTTTTACCCACTATGCCTTCCTTCAGCCTACTTCCCCTGCGGCACTACTCCAAGCAAGTAGTCCCCTCCCCCCCAGCCAATCTCTCATCACAGAACACTGGCCTACAAGGGATACAGGCCGGAGCACACAACAGAGGGAGCAGCTGCCACCATTTGGGAAGAAACTACAGTCCCCAAGACAATCTGAAGACAGACTCCAAGTTGCTAGATAGCAGGCACTTCAAGGGTTCTCTTGCCTATTTGGCATGCTGCTGCTGCTGCTCTTTGAAGCACTGGAGGAACATGTTTACTGGCTGCTAGCATCCATTTAATGCTGTTTCTTAACTGATGTGTATTGGAGTTGCACAAGGTGTATCTTCTGTTAACTACGTTTTTGTTTGATGAACTTAATTTTAATGTGAATTTGTACAATTTGGTTCATTAAAATTTAACTAACAAAAAATAAATTATTCCCATGAGATAAATCCAGCCCTCTGAAATTAATGCTGACTTATGAAGAGTGGATTCCATTAAGTAGCCTGGTATACCACTACTTCTATTTGTTTCTATGGTAGAAAAAAATCGTATTTGACAATGAATACCATGCATATAATACCCACAGGATACACTTCATACCTTGCTTTTTAGAACTGGCTGGTTTATTAAGTTCTAATAATATCCCAAAGGCAACATCATTGTGCAAGCTTTGGGAAGCACTTGTCTAGCACAGGGGTTGGCAACCTGCAGCACGCATGCCAAAGGCAGCACACAGGCTGATTTTTAGTGGCACGCTGCTGCCAGCTGGGGTCCCAGCCACCGGCCCCACTCAGCGCTATGCCGGCCTGGATTATAGAACCCCAGACCAGCTGCAGGATAAACCGCTTAGCCCGCTGCCAGTCTGGGGTCCCGGACACCGGCCCCATGCCAGCTGGGGTCCCGGACACTGGCCCCACTCAGCTTGCTGCTGGCCTGGATGGACAGAACCCAGGCTGGCAGGAGGCTGAGCTGGGCTGGCGGCTGGGACCCTGGCTGGCGAGGGCCAGCAAACAGAACCCCAGAGAGCGGCTCAGCCCGCTGCCAGTCTGGGGTTCCATCTGCCACCCACACTGTCAGTCTGGCACACAAAACCTTTTTCTGGCATGTACAACCTTAAATTAATGAAGACGGCACATCACTTCTCAAAGGTTGCCAACCCTGGCCTAGCATGTTGGATCTTGCAAATAAAAACTTTTATGAGTGTGAAAAAAAAACAGTAGGATCATGCTGTGTCTGTATTTGTTAGCCACAATCAAGTCATTGATGCTCACTAACCGTGGTGTTTCAAAGAGGGTCCTGAATTCTACATTTTGCCACAGAACTGCTGACTAGATTACGACAATGCACTGTGCTTTGGTGTAAACTTAAACACAATTCAGTGATTTCATCTGTTACAGAGAGCTGCCAGGATCCCTCTAGTCATATTATACCTATCTATTACAGCCAAAGGGTTAGTTGTTATATTTAAAGCCCTGAATTGCTTATACTAACTACCTCAGGCCTGGTCTACACTACGCGTTTAAACTGATTTTAGCAGCGCTAAACTGATTTAACCCTGCACCCGTCCACACAACGAGGCCCTTTATATCGATATAAAGGGCTCTTTAAACTGGTTTCTGTACTCCTCCCCGACGAGAGGAGTAGCGCTGAATTCGGTATTACCATATCGGATTAGGGTTAGTGTGGCCGCAAATCGACCGTATTGGCCTCCGGGCGGTATCCCACAGTGCACCACTGTGACCGCTCTGGACAGCAATCTGAACTCGGATGCAGTGGCCAGGTAGACAGGAAAAGCCCCGCAACTTTTGAATTTCATTTCCTGTTTGCCCAGCGTGGAGCTCTGTTCAGCATGGGGTTGGCGATGCAGTCCCAAATGCCAAAAGAGCTCCAGCATGGAACGTACAGGAGATACTGGAATCTGACCATGTAATGGGGAGACAAATCTGTTCTACCAGAGCTCCGTTTACAGAAGACGAATGACAAAACATTGAAAAATAATCTCCAGGCATGATACCAGAAGTCCAACAGCAAAGTGCTGCGTGACAGAGCGTAAGAGAAGCCAAAGAATCAAATGGAACGGCCATGGAGGGAGGGAGGGGGTACTGAGGGACTCCAGCTTATCCCACAGTCCCCAGCAGTCTCAACAAGTATTATGCCAATTCTTGGCTGAGCTCCCAAAATGCCTGTAGGGTCAATAACACATTTTCCGCGGTGGTTCAGGGTTACAGCGTCGTTATTTACCCCCGTCCCCTGCGTGACAAAAAGAAAGGGGAAAAATCGTTTCTGACTTTTTTACTAATGTCAACCCTATGTCTACTGCATGCTGCTGGTAGACGCAGTGCTGGGGAAATGAATAGTAGCATCCTCTCCCCGTTCTCTCGCCCATGGACTCGTACAAAAGGACTGATAGTCTGTCCCATCAATCCTGTGAGGCTCCTTGGCTGGCCTCAGGTGAGGTTGGCTGGGGGCACCTGAGTAAAAATAGGAATGACTGCTGGTCATTCCAGTAGATGGTACAGAATGGCTGGTAACCATCTTCATCATAGCAAGTGGGGGTGAGTTCGCAATAGCCTCCTCCGTTTCATGTCTAAAGAAAAGATTCTGTATGCTGGACTATCATAGCAGCTGGAGGCTGCCTCCCCCTCATTTTATCTCAATAACAAGTCAGCGTTTCTTATTCCTGCATTCTTTATTACTTCATCACACAAATGAGGCACACTGCAACAGTAGCCCAGGAAGGGTTGGGGAACAGGTTGAAGCAATGGGTGGGGTTGTTGCAGGGGCACCCCGCCTACTAAAATAGCATGTAGCTCATCATTTCTGCCGGATCTGACACACAGAGGCAGCCTGTGCTTTCTAGTACACTGGTTCTCTAGCACACTTGCACATATTCTAGGTCAGGTACGACTTATTTTTAGATAAACATAAAGAGGGGAATGACCCAGGATAAGTGCCATTGTTTTCACGGAGGAAGGAATGAGTGACGACATTTACCCAGCATCACCCGCGACACTGTTTATGCACCATCATGCATTGGGGTCTCAACCCAGAATTCCAATGGGTGGGGGAGACTGCGGGAACTATGGGATAGCTACGGGATAGCTACGCAGAGTGCAGCGCTCCAGAAATCGACTCTAGCCTCGGACCATGGACACACACCACCGAATTAATGTGCTTAGTGTGGCCGCGTGCACTCAACTTTATACAATCTGTTTTACAAAACAGGTTTATGTAAAATCAGAGTAATCTCGTAGTGTAGACATACCCTCAGAGATCCTCCTCCTGGGCAGTATATGATCTGTGGGTCCACCTTGTGGACATTTCCTGGAGTGAACAAACACATGACATGTTTGTCACATTGCTTAATGCACTACTAGTAGGCACTCAGATATTACAGTAATGATGATGGTCATAAGAACCTAAATTGAACAGAACAGACAGCTTTATTGTCCGAGACCAACAGCAAGGAATTATCATTTGAAGGTCTCCTACATTATAGAATATGCCCCATCAGATGCTCCATCAGAGTTCACGTTCAGTGATTGTTAGAACTCAAGGCATATTTATACTGTTACGTGCAGGCCTTTAATGAAACACTGGCAATTTTAACTTTAACTAAAGTCCAATTCGCCACAATGTTGGTGCGGACATGATTCAGGGCCTTGGACTCCTGTTTTTCATTGTTGCAACCAGGACAATGTGACAGCACATTAAACAAAATCTTATTCTTGCCTTCAGGCAAGTCCTGCTCCTGTCTGAATCAAAAATGGAGTACGGGTAAAGGAATGCAATTTGGGGAACATATACATGGAGTTTGCACACTGCCTGCAAGCTCCCGGATTGTCCCCATGCACAAGGTTTTGGGGGTTAGAGGTGGGGCAGGAAGGAAAGAGACCAGTGGATCAATCACTATGCAGATCCATCAGCCATTAGCACTTTCAGAGCTGGGACATGGGAGCAACTTCCCAAGGGCCATAGCAGCCGTGTAGATGAGCGGACTCACCCCTGCGGCACCTCCTGCTGGTGACTTCCGGGAATTAGCTCGATTCAGCTCTGGAGCACCCTCTGCAGGCTGGTGATCTGTCTATCCTCTGGTCCCCCGTGTCCCTCCCTGGACCCGGTGCCTTTTTACATGGGGTGCTGCCCCCTGGCAGTAACCCCTTTCTCTCAGGGTCTCCCCTCCCCAGAGAACCCCCACCCTCTATCCCCACCTTGCCTCAGTATATGGCTACTGCCAGTCATTGTCTAGCCCCATGCCCTGGGGCAGACTGCAACATCAGCCTACTCATCATGGGCAAGGAAGGTTTGGACCTGCTGCCTTGGCCTACCCTCTGCAACCCCCAGTATCTGTTAGCCCAATGCTAGGCCACAGCCTGGGGCTTTCCAGGCTAGAGCTCCCCAGCTTTTCCCTAGCCCTGCTCCACTCAGGTACTTTGTCTCTAGCTCCCTGCAGCCAGGCCCTTCTCCCTCTACAGCCAGAGACAGACTTCTGAGCTTCTGGCTCACAGCCTCTTATAAGGGCCAGCGGGGCCTGACTGGAGCATGGCCACAGCTGAGCCTACTTTCCCCAATCAGCCCAGGCTTCTTGCCCCAGCCACAGCCCTCTCCTGGGCTGTTTTAAGCCTCTCAGGGCAGGAGCATGGGTCCACCCTGCTACAAGCCATTACACAGGAGCTCTGCAGCTGCTTCACAGTCTGGTAGAGGGGAAGGGGTGATAACTGCCTCCTCCCAAGTACCCCTGGGAATCCCCTGCATTAAACCTGGCCAATCGGGCTCGGTGTGTGCAGGATGATTTAGCCCTTACAGCACAAATAGGTTTCACTGATTCATAGATTTACAAAGCCAGAAGAGCCCAATGTGACCATCCAGTCTGACTTACTGTATAAAACAGGACATAGAACTTCCCCCAAAATAATTCCTAGAGCATAGCTTTTAGAAAAACAATCAACCTCAATTGAAAAACTGCCAATGAGCTCTTCTGCAAAACTAGTTTATGTAAACTTACTGGTCAGTGCAAGTTATGTGTTGGCCTCTGTACCTGATCCACTGAAGATAGGAGTTTGTTACAGTCTCTGATTATAAAACTTGGATCTTGAGTGCAAGCTGTAGAGACTCCTGCTTTTAGCTGTGGAGGTCCCCTGCAATGGCCAAGGTGGAGCTATCACACTTACAGCCCTTCCCATCACTGTCATTCTGCTGTGGGGATACAGACTATAAGAAAGATACTATATTTATATTTCCAAGATGTGTTTTAAAGTGATAATTTAACAAAACTTGCCAACAGGAAGACAGTCTAAACTAGGGATTGGTAACAGTATGGAGGGGCTGGCTGTCTCCCTTCTTCTGTGGATTTTGTGCTTAGTTGAAAACCAACAGAAACATTTTGCCAGTGACTCCTCTCTCCCCACCCCACACACACTTTCTTAGGAAACCCATTTTACTGGCATTATTAAAAAGCGGAAAGAGATCAGGGGGCTGTTAAGAGACAGACACTGTTGTCCGGATCTAGAGCAAACTCTGTTCTTGTACAGCCTATGTGGATAGCAGGGCTGATGATCAGGCAAGGCACTGAGTGCCCCATGGCCCAGTCACATGAGCAGGCACTGACACGCCAGTCCCCTGCAGGCCAAACCCGGTTGGCTGGAGGGAGGAGGGCATGTCTTGGTGCCTGGGGTGGCACTAGGGTGACCAGATGTCCCAATTTTATAGTGACAGCCCCGATTTTTGGGTCTTTTTCTTGTGTAGGCTCCTATTACCCCCCCCCCACCCCTGTCCCGATTTTTCACACTTGCTGTCTGGTCACCCTAGGTGGCACAGTGACCTGTGCTACTCCCAAACCGCTTCGTTTTAATGTGAACAAAACGCAACAACACCCTGTTGGCAGCTGATCGTGTTTCCTGCCTGCCCTTGTGATCAAAGCTGGGCTCCTTTCATACCCGCGCGTTTCCCTCGCAGCGCGGCGGCAGGCGGGCCGGATCGGTCCCGTGTCCCGGCTCTCCTGGCACCCGGTTCACAGCCACAGCGACCTGGCTTGAACGTCGGACTTCCCGCTGCGGCACTGCGGGTGGCGTTCCCGGGCGCGGGGTCCAAGCCCTGGCTGGTCTAAAGCTCCCCCCGTCCCGTCCCGCAGGGGGAGCGGCCGCTGCCTGGCTGCCCCCTACCCTGGCTCCCGCCCCGCGGGGGTCTCGCTGCTGCGCCCCGCCACCCACCTGGAGCGCAGGGCGCCGATCGCCCCTTCCACCGCCGAGCGCTGTCAGACTGCGCCCCGCGCAGCTATCGGGGAGTGGCTCACGCACAGCAGCGGCCGGGCGGGAGGAGGAGACTTGCGTGGTTCCCTGGCGAGGGCGCTGCGCTTTCTGCGTGCTCCTGTCCACGCCCTTCGCTCCGCAGCCTGCGGCGTCTGGCAAGGTGCATGCACTCCGCCCCCAGCACCTCGGTCGCTCGGCTCGGCCCCCACTGCCCGGTGCCTGCGCTTGCCAGTGCTTAGGACACAGGCACCAAACCACCGAGAAAAATAGGAGGGAGAGGGCAGGAGGCCCAAGCAGGGTGGGGCCAGCGGCTTCCCAGCATGGAACGACCTAGTACGTAGGAATGGCCAGACTGGTCAGACCAATGGTCCAGCTAGCTTGGTATCCCCGCTTGTGAGGTGACTGCTCAGCTGTTTCAGAGGGAATGACCGAACAGGCGATCACCCAGTGAGCCACCCCAGGCAGCCAGTCCCAGCGGCCGGCAGGCAGAGGTTGAGGGATACCCTTGTGCCCTTAACTGAATAGGGAGTAGGGTGTTACAGCCCTGCACAGCCACACAATCGCTGCTAGGCTCTGTTTTCGGTGCAGATGCTCATTCCTAATGGGGGTGAGCCGTGTCACCTTCAACCTGCTGCCTCAGTGATTATGGCTATCCCCAAATGATTTAACTGGGAGATCGCTTGTGAATAGGCTGAAGTCCTCCATTTTCAGCACCCAGGAGAAAGAGCATGGGTCTGACTCCCACTGGTGTAAAAAGAAGCAGTATATACAGCCTAGAAAACAGAAGTGGGAGCAGCAGTGGGTAGGCAATAAAAGAGGCAAGACAGAGGGAAATGTGACTGAGCTACTGGTGGGACTGCATGGGGGTAGGATTTTCTAAAGTGCGTAGGGAATGTAGGCACACCAGGCCCAGTAAAAGTAAATGGGACATGCTCCTTTCACCCATTGTTTGAAAATTCCTGCCCTAGGGAACAAAGGGGCTCTCAGTGGGAATGCTGCTGCATTAAGATGGAGCTGTACTTCATCTAAATCAAGGTTTCCCAAAGATACCACACAGGTGCCTCTTTCCAGATCAAGAAAAGCTTCCTGACCCCTCTCTCCAATACCTTGTGCAGAAGAAATTTTCTACACTTAGCGATGCTAGAAACAACTACTAATTGCCTGAGCAAAGCTAGGTCCCATTCAACTTGATGGCATTTCTCTGCTTGTCTATTTGTCTCGATGTAACACTATTTCCAAGATTTTTTTGAAAAATGTGGTGCACATACAGGACATTCATCTACCCCCCATTGAGGGAAGAGTTCAGCTGCTGAGCACTCTAGAAATACTCTATTTCTACTCTGAATTCAAAGAGTCAAATTAGCATTTCATTTTGTAAGAGCTGCTTTGCTTCAGTATGAAGAGGGTGCTATTGACAGGGCCAGATTAACCTTTTGTGGGCCCAGCCTCAAATATAGTTGTGGGCCCCCATGGGACACTACAGCAGGAGTGCCAGAACCTCTTCTTCTCCCTGAGGTCCTGCCCCCACCCTATCATCCCCCCACAACAGACCCTGCCACTCACTACTCTCCCTCCTCCCCCTTCCTAATCACTTGATCCTCTTCATCTTCCTCCCCATCCCAGAGGTTTAAGCAAAGTGAATGAAGCCATTGTATGCTTTGCCTTTATATATCCATATACTTCCTTTCTGACAAACAAGAAAACTTAATCACATGGACCAATTTCCAAGAAATGCAGGCATAAATATGCATGAAAATTGTCCCCATAAATGAGCCTAGTTTGGTCCTTCATAACCCCATACAATTTTTGACGATTCAGTGCATAACACTTTCTAAAGCCAGACCTTAATTACATTTATTACTAAATAATATCTTAATCTGATCAAAGAGTAGTGTTTAATTTCTTTGGCATCCTAAAATCAAAGACTTCTGGACACGGTAACAAACTCTACGTAATTATAAAACAAAACTATATATTGTGTAACCCTTCTGCCCCTCTGAGCTGGCAGCAACAAGGGCTGGGTTCAGTATCAAGGGATTCCGTTTCAATATTGCACTGCAAAACCGGCTCGAGACCCCACCCAGTGACCTGGGACAATTACATACCACACCCCCCGGGCACCTCTAGGAGGCAATACTTCCCCTCTCGCAAGCACAGAGGCTGAGTGTAGCAAAATCCTTTTAATAAAGGAGGGAAACAATGTGGCATCATATTGGAGAAACACCACAAACAGGATTCATAATATAAACCATGAGAAAAAGACCCACCAAGTAAGTTTGGTAATGTCCTTTTCCTCTTAGGGTCTTAAGTGCAATCACCCCAAAGTCCAACAACCCAAAAGTCTCTGTCCCTGGTCAGTGCTGCCCCAGAGTTCAAAAGTTTATCTGCAAAGTTTTATCCCCCTAGCCTGGGTGGAAATGTGGTGGGGGCACACACAGGGTGTTAAGTGGCACCTTACGTGGGCCGGGGCCAACTGCCCCGCTTCTCCGTGGAGTTCTGCTGCAGCCTTCACCACGACCGGCTCCACTCCACCAGCCGTGCTGTTCCTCCAGCCGACCTGCTCCAACCAGCCCCATAAACTGCTCTACTTACTCGCTACTCTATTGGCTGCTCTAACTGTGCTGTAAACTGCTCCATTCTGCCAGCTGCTTAGCAATAGATCTTCTGGCTCCCCCACTCATTAACACAGTACTCAGCTTAGCAAGTTTAGCTCTTTTAGTGATTTCAGCTTGTAGTAGATGACCCCAGTGCTGGTGTACCATTAACCCAAAGTGAATTCAGCTCAGTAGCCTCTAGATGAACTCCTAGTAGAATCAAAATTAGCTCTACTCTTCAATAGTGGAAGAAGGTGTGACTGGTATTCCAAGCCCTCAAAGGAGGGCCCATACCACCAAACACACATACCAATATCTCTCATTTCACTGAGGCTTGGAACCCATGTCCCTTGTCTAGCGAATGCTACTTAGTTGATGGTGAGATTCTCTGTCATAAAACAGGTTCATAGTCCTTCATTCACATAATCATGGTAACAACACTTTATTCCTCCTGCCCCAGTAACAGAGAAATTGAGGATCCCACAGCTGTCAAAGTGACCATTTTAGGCTGCCATGGGCTCTGCTAGGCAGGGTGGGTGTGCCTATGCAAACAAGATCAGCCCCTGAAATTCTTTTCCACATTTGCCATAATTTACCACCAGATGTCAGGGTAGAGCTCATCCTGACTCTGCTTACAATTGTATATATACCGGAGCAGGATTATAGTTAAAAAACTTGCAATTTCAATATCTGCGCAGAGGATAAAATGCACAACTTCCAGTAACTACAGTAGAAAAGTCTGATGCTCTTCTCACTGTGCTGTAAAGAGTGGGTTGGTTTTGTTTTGTGTTTTGTTTTTTGTTTGTTTGTTTGTTTGGCCTTCATCTATCATTATTCCTTAATTTCGGGGCAGGGGACCCCAGGGTTGGGCTGTGGGTCAGGAGTGAGGGGCATCAGTAGAGCTGTGTGGGAGTCCAGGGCCTGGCTATCAGGGGGCTGTAGGTCGGGAGTGAGGGGCACCAGCAGAGCTCAGCCTCTGGAGTGCTAAAGGGGCAAGGAGCAAGCACAGTGGGGCAGGTGGAGGGTGTCAGTGCCCTGCCAGAGCAAGGTAGGAGTCAGGGGCAGGTACTGCGGGATGGCAGGGGACAGATAGGATCCCCCAGGGCAGCATGGAGTTGGTACCTACCTCTATCCACCAGAGCAGGGTCCTTGGGAGTGAATTCTCTCTCTCTCCAACTGAGCTGCAGCTCCTGCAGGCAACAGCAGCTGCTCTTCCCACCTTCCTGGTGGGGAGGCTGATTATGGTTTCTCCTGTAACTGGACTATTGACCAGACTTTCCAGTAAAAAAACAGACACCTGGCAACAGGGGCACTGGAATGGGATGGCCATGGAAGGGCACTTTTTTCCTGCCTTAAGTGCGACAGGATTGAGAGGCAGTGGAGAGGAGCAAGTGGTGGGCAGGCCCTTGGGGGAAGATGCGGAGCAGGGCTGGGGAAAGGTGGAGTGAGGGTGGGGCCTCAGGGGAAAGAGGCAGTTGGGGCGGGGCCTCAGGGGAAGAGGTGGAGTGGGGATAGGGCCACAGTCCGGGCACCTGTGTGGGCCCTTTCTGCGGTGCCTGGCACCATTGTAAACTCAGTACTGGCTGCTGATAAAAGGTTCCTATGTTATCGTAAAGTGACACAAAAAGCAAAGAAGTATTGGCAGTCTTTAAGGCGGTTCTTTAAGTCTTTAAGGCAATTCAGTATTTTAACAGCTTAAAGGAGAAAATGGTGGAAGTTTTCAGGCTTTCCATTGCCAGCAAGAGCTTGACAGTGCATGAAACAAACAGTGAAGCTAACATGACATCTGATATATCTAAATTATTAAGGAGACCTTATTGTCAAAATCAAATACTGAGGCACTTTTGAGGTGTCATTTTTAAGGATGCAAAATACTTTTACAGAATTACTAAAAAAAAAAAAATGTGCACTAGTGCTAGCTTCTGACTCAACCATGACATGAGCATATTTCTTAGAGTGGAAGAATTTTTTCCAATGGCTTAATGTTCTGAATGAGTTTATAATGAACATTCGACTGGTGTCATTCATGTTTGCAGAACAACACCTTTTGACAGTGTCTGCAGTAATTTGATTTGTCTCTTCACATCAGTCACTCTCTGTTCACCATAGTCGGTTAGACTGCTTCTTACTGTTACACAAACATCAAATTCTACTAAGTACAGCAATATGTCTTGTATGTTTTTTTAGTTGTTAGTAAAAAATGTTTTGACTTATTAAAAGAAAAAGTGGGATATTGCAAGTGTCCCAAAAAAACTTCCTGGGACATCATATAGAAAAAACGTATTAATTGTAATTAAAATATGATCATGAAAAGAATATGCCCCATACAATACGGAGACCTTTTTCCAGCAGATTATAACTATATTAAGATAGGCTAAATTTGAACAAGTTTTTAATGCTTAATGATTTTTTCATTCCAATGATTCAGGATGAAATCAAATTATAAACATTAAGAACTACAAATGAAAAAGTTACTATTTTTAATTACTGTAAATTCTCTACAGACAGTACAGATTTTCTTTTTCAAAATTATAGGAATAGGACCTTTATATTTTCTGTAAAATATAATTCAATCAAGTACTACTTTTAAATCCCCCAAATATATTACTTTATTTTGTTTTACAGACCAGACTTTATATTTCTGTTAAACATATGTTTTCAGCCAGTTCATCATATCCTTTCTTGCTTCTTCAATGTAAGGTTTATCTCGAGGTTTCATATCGTCTGGCTTTAACTCTGCAAAGCCATGAACTTGTCCAGGATAAACTTTAATTCTATATTCAACTTGACAGTACTGTTTCAGTTTCTTCTCCAGTAAGATGATCTGCAACACAGAGCATCCTTCCATTATTGTGTTAATTTTAATTTTCGTTTAACTAGTCAGCTCTCAGTTTGTCCATTGTTTGGCTTTCTGGAAGATGTGATCAGTATCTTCTTTACTTATCTAACACTCAGGCCAGATTTTATTACTCAAGCTCTTTATACAGGCTCTTTACTAATAAAGAAGAAAACTTATATTTGAAATATGACTCTGAGAGATATGAAATAAATGTGTTAGTCTTTAAGGTGCCACAAGACTCCTCGTTGTTTTTGCTGAAACAGAATAATACAGCTACCCCTCTGAAATCTGAGAGATATGGCAATTTCATCCCATAGCCTTAAAAAACCTGAGTGAATTAAGTCTTAGCATCCTTGGGGTTCATTGTACGAAATACAAAGTTTATGTATTATTGTGGGCCAGGATTGTATGTAACCTCTGTAGGGGGAGATCCGATATAAGGCCTGATTGATCAAAGGACTCTACTGAACAATGTGCCAGATACGAATGAGCTTTTAGGACAATACATGTGAAGTGGATTTCCTGGGAAATAGGCAAGGTGAATGCAAATTCTGTACCACCCTTTTATGCAAAAATCTAGCCTTTGAAGTTACACCCTAAGGAGCAGGCCTTTGTGGATCACCTGTTATGTGAGGCCAGTATCACAAGCCCACGTTGTATAAAGGAAAGACTGAAGTATTCATGGTTGTTCTGGCTCTGAATCTCAGACAGTTATGAACTTGTAACCATGGGGAAAACCCAGTTGTGAGTTTTGAAGGACTAATACCTACCAGAGCCAGAGGCTGGAGTTGAGGTGATCTCTGGTAAGCTTTTTAGCAGTATGTAGATTCTTTTATTGTTTTTACTATGTTTGCTCTATAATGCTTTCACCATAAGAATAAATGTGCTTGATGAGAAAAAGATGTGGTAACTCATAATTGCTGGCAATTACATTGTTCTTAGCATTCAAAGAGAAACCAAAGTGCAGACTCTGTCCTATTTAGGCAATCTGGCTTGCTGGGAATGTCACAGAGTAGGCCAGAAATGGTGCAGCTTGACAAACCCCTGTCAAAAGGGAGGGGCTAGCTGCCTTGAGTACAATCCTGTCTAAAACCCTCCCACTGCTCCCTCAATCACAGCTACATTCTATTTTTAGTGCACTAGCTTGATCAGAGCTAACGTGGGTATGTCTCCTGGAGCTGGAAGTGTGGACGTACCTACAGCTGCACATGCATGGGCCACATGTGAAGGGGAATTTCATTTTTAATGTGTAGACCTGTGCAGATGCCTGTGCAGTATTATCTATGAAGGTGAGTATGTAAGCATTGTAAAGAAGTCCTGCTTCCTTTTGTACTATATATGTTACATTAAAAAAAACCAATCCTATGTTAAAAGAATGTTAAGGTTGCAAAGTCAGCCACTTAGAAATTACAAATTAAGGTCCCCTTTGCTATCTTAATTCAGCCTCTTTGTGCATATGCGTTATGATACAGTCTCCAACTACATTATCACATACTATTTTTCCCACAGGACCCCTGCCTCATTCAGTAAACAGAATGAACCATACTCTGCGGCTGAATCAGGGTTGGGTAGCGAAGGAGGCAGTTGTCTCCTTTGTTGCAGAGTTTGGAAGGTCTGTTAGTTGGAAGGAAGAGAAAGGAGGGTCTCAAAATAATGTGTTTGTGTAATTAAAGAATGTAATTCCTGTGCACAAGGGGTCTGAATTAAGGTTGCATGAGAAACTGTAAAATTTCCTTTACTTTGCAGTCAGAACATTCTTTTTATGTATTTTTTTCAGATGTAAATAGGGAAGTGTATGGAATGAAGCCTAGGTTTGGTGCCTCACCAGAGCACATACAGTGCAGGACAGAAAGTTCCACAGCTGTGCAGCACATTGCAGATGATGGAAGCTTTTAGGGGATTTTTTGTTTTTCTTTTTTTAAGAATCTAGGAATCTCTATTAAAAAAGTAAATTAAATAAAACTTGAAAAATAAAAGCACTTAGAAGAAAAATTAAAGGTATTGTGTCCTGTGCAACTTCCCTCTTGTGTGTATGTACTACAATGCAGTCTTTATGTAATCACATACCAAGGGTATGTCTTCACTATCAGCCAGATCGGTGGGCAGCAATCGATCCAGCTGGGATCGATTTATCGCATCTAGTCTAGATGCGATAAATCGATCCCCGAGCGCTCTCCTGTTGACTCCTATACTCCAGCTTGGCAAGAGGCGCAGGTGGAGTCGACGGGGGAGCAGCATCAGTCGACTCACCACGTTGAAGACACCACTGTAAGTCGATCTAAGTACGTCAAAAGTTGCGTAACTTAGATCAATGCTCCCCCTGAGTGTAGACCAGGCCAAAGGGTTCAAGCCTTATTCAGTTTGCAGGGTGGGTGAGATAGCATTGTGTAGTGAATGAAACTAGGGAAGAGTACTGTGTCCTTCGCCTTAGAAATTGGACAGTATGTAGTGAATGAAGGTTTTGTTCAGTCAGTGCAGGGACAGCCATATCTGAGGCATGGATCCACACGTTTAAATAATACAAATAAAAATAAATATAGATTAGCTTCTTCCTTCACTGAGCACTATCCATACTACCCAGCGAAAAGGCAAGAGTTCTACTAAACAAAAATAATGTAATGATCATTAATTAAACAATGTGGGTGAAATCCTGGCCCCACTGAGGTCAATACCAACACTAGAATGGATTTCATCCTGTGTCCTAATGCATACGGATAAGGGCACAAAGTTGTTCCTCCAACCTTAATTTTGGCATTTCCTGTTGTGTAAGTGTTTCATTTTACACCTCAAGATTCTCTTAATGCAGTTTTTGTATGGAATTTAGATTTTCCTGATGCATCTATTCCATACTGTAGGCACATTACATGGATTAAAGAACATTCTTATGAAAAGATGTCAAGTACATCTAAGAAGAATAGGTCTCCTATACATTGTTCCCAAAAGGTCTCCATCTCGTTCTCTCCAACTCATCCCCAGTACAGTACTCCCACTCCCCAGGAAAAACCTGGGGAAACAGCTAAGACTTGCAGAGTGTCAGGATCTATACCCAAATCCAGACTCTTGCAAATCAAAGTGAGAAGCAAGTTTCAGAGTCAGGAAATCCTTTCTGAAGCCTGATTCGGGAAAGCACTGAAGCATGTGTTTAAATGCTTTCCTGAATAGAGATGGACTCCTGAATTGGGGCTTCAGAATGTCCTGCTGCCAGTCTTTCTCCCACTTATGGATTATTCCTACAGCATAAACTATGGTGTTGTGATGATGTGCCATCACTGTCACTGCACAGGCAGGGAACTCATGTGCAGACCAGGCTCTTGACTCCTATTTATATACTTATGTGGCCCTTGTCATGATAGTATTTTAGTGCCTACCAAGCATTAGTGAATTTATCCTCACAGCACCTTTGTTAGGCAGGGAGGTATTACTCTCATTTTACGGAGGGAACCAAGGCATGGTCACCCATGTCTCCACTGGGAAAATACATTATATTAGGAAATGTACTAATGTACTAGATAGCATACTGGAGTGGGCCTTAGGAGAGCTAGGTTCTATTCCTAGCTCTGCCCCTGTCCTTGAGCAAGCCACTTCCTTCTCTGTGCCTCAGTTTCCTCATCTATGATGTGGAGATAAAGATACTAACCTCTTTTGAGATCTGCTGATGACAAGCGCTATATAAGAGCTAGGTATTGTTAATTATAGCTAATCTTACATCATTCCTTTTTAAAAAAACACACTATATTTCCTCATCTAGCCAGGGCCTAAGGTTTACAGGCATGTTAAATAAAATATATTCATTACCACTTTTCTAACCTAGTGCATTTTCCCAGTATACCCTGGCTGACTAGGTGACCTGCTCACAGTCACTCACAGAGAGTTCTGGGGCAGAGCTGAGAACTGAACCTCTGTCTCCAGAGTCTAAATTCAGTGGCTTAACCCTGTGCCCTCTAAGAGGCAGCACAAATATCCAAGTGGTTAAAGCATATGGTTTGTACCCACTGGAGTCTCTCTGTACATGTTCAGCCCTTGCTAGCTGTGATACAAAGAGGCTGACCTTTGGCCCCACCATGGTTCTGTTCAGTCTTCCTGAAAGAGAAGCTATACAGTGGCTTCTGCGTAAGCTCAAGGAGAAGTTAAAATATAGGCAGAAAAATCCTACTGCTCTGCTCTCCTACCTCCCCATGGGCTTCCTGGCAGGCCAACACAGATATCCAGTAGCCAGAATTCTGCCTTATAAGATAAAAGCATGTCAGGAAAAGAGAAATCTGTTTTGAGACAAACACTTACTTGGTCATACGAAATGGTGTGATCTTTTCCCCCAAAAATAAAAAACGTCGGGTTCAGCAAATTATATCTGTCATCAGAGTCCCTGATTATTCCTATAACACATTTTGAGAAAGTATTTAAATCATGTGACACATCTTTCAAGGTGAGCTGCAAATTTAAATACAAAACTTCTATTTGCTTCAGCAATATTTATTTTTCATTATAAAAATGTCTGTCACAAATGCTATGTGCACACGTAGATCAGCTTTAAAATCACACAGGGTAATATAGTGTAAAAAAACCCTTGGAGAACCTCAAAAGGCTCAGCTTTCCTCAAGCCAACCCAGCAAGTGAAAGATTGAATATTCAGGTACATGGGCCTGGCAAGATAGTCTTAATGTCAACAAAGGTGGGTTATTGGGACCAGTGAGGGCAGCAAACTTTAGAGCAAACGGTCCCCTCCTCATCCCAAAATTTGGGATGGAGCATAAGGAGAAAGATGATATGTAGGATAGACAGGATCCAAGATGGCTAGGGCTTTAAAAATCAGCAACTCTTGGCAATGGCTTCCAGTTGGGGGTAGTTCAGTCTATGGAGCGTCAATATGTAAGAAGCACCACAAAGCAGATAAGAGAAGTTGCATTCTGCGTCAATGGAATTTGAGTGGTCACAAGACTGACATTCAGCACTTTACAGCAATCTAAACTAGAAGTGGCTAAGGCATGGATAAATGTGGCTACGTCCATATCCGAAAGCAAACGCTGTACCTTTCTTGCCAAGCCAAGGTGAAGGAAAACACTTGTGGTTGCTGCTGTACCCGCATTGTGCAACTCCTTAAAAGTTGGCAGATGTACTCCTCCCCTTAGAATAGGCAGCAGAAGTCCTCTCTGCCATCGTCTGTGACAAGTGTCCAGTCTAACTTCCTGAAATGTTCCTACTAACTAGGCTCAGCTGAGCATTCAGCACATGAATATGAACAACGGACAACTTACCTTTTCTCCTTCTTTCAGACCACTTATATCCCAAGTTATTTGCTTGTGCTCTGGGATATCCCAGTAAGCATTATGCCAAATTGCAGAGAACCCTGCTGGAGCATAGAGCCAGTCAAGTTGAAATCAGGAAATACTTGTTTCTTAGGGTTAGTCTTCACTACGGGCTAAATCGGTGCCACTGTGATTGATGCAGCGGTATCAATTTAGTGGGTCCGGTATCAATTTAGCGGGTCTGGCGATAAGTCGATGAGAGAGCGCTCTCCCATCAACAAAGCATAGTGTAGACACCATTTTCAGTTAATATAAGTTACATCAACGTAAGTTATGTAACTTACATAACTTAATTAGTGTAATTTACAACAATTTACAGTGTTAGTGTAGACAAGGCCTTAGTATATTTCACAGATTAGCACATGTTTTTCCCCAAAGATTTTGGGGAAAAAAGATTGCAATTTTCCAAGCAGTTATGGAGCTGGTGAGGACATTTGATGAAAAATGACATTTTCTCTTCTGTGAATGTCTAAAATACTGGCTGTCCCTTTTGTTAGTGGGAGCATACAGCACCTATTGCTGAAATAAACAGTTATATTTAAATCTGCAGCTGACCTGTAAATTGAATACTTATAGAAATCTATATAGAGCAACATCTAAAATATGTACTCCACATAATCAAGTGAGCCTGCTCAAGTTTACATGCAATCTTCACTACCGTAGAGGGACACCCCAGTCTTTAATTCAGGATTTTTCAGCATCAAGTGATGTACAGCCATTCCACCCCAGGAAAACCCAATGACACCGATCTTCTTTGCACTGCACTGCTCCTGTAGATACTTCAAGACAACATCAGCTTCCCTAAGACACATAAACAAAAGTGAACTAAGAAATCTATAGTAGAATCGCTACCTGAAAAATCTAAAAAGAAAACACAAAAGTACATAAAATTGTCCCCATCCTCTCCTTCTGTCATTTAAAATTATTCCAACCCCAGATTACGTACTGCTATTCTTAAATATGGGTTTGCAAATATGGCCTTAATTCAGAAGAGTATCCCTATACTGGACAGCAATTAAGCATGTGCTTAAAGTTAAACATTTGTTTCAGTAGAACTTAAGTAGAGTATATTAATCATGGACTGAAATAATTATCTGAACTGGGAGCTATCGTGCCATTTCCAGGAGAACTGACTAAGAATTACTTACTTCAGAAGGGAACTAATAAGAACAAGACATGCAAGCAAGTGCAAATGTGCACTAATAGAATTTTACATGATGGATTGTGGGAGCAGAAGAGCTTAGTCTGATTCTGTAAAAATGAAAAACTTATTTAGGTAAACAAATGACATGACTATATTATGACCCACCTCATACTTTGTGATGTAGCATAAAATAACTCCAGCCAAGACCACTTGACAGAGTGTTAAACAATTATCCAACTTAACATTTTTCCAAAATTAAACTAACAATAACTACTACACAAAAAGGCACATGTACTGCATATGAAGGCTAATGTAACAAATTTGGAAAGTCATTTTAATGTATACCATGTCAATGCTTTTTTTTTAATTGCAGAAGTCTCAAGAAGTTTGAAAACATTTTCATTTTACTATTTTTCAGAAGAGTCTGATTTTTCAGTTTTTAAGTTTTAAATGTAATTGCATATACTAAGCAAGATTTTCAAAACTCAGTGCCTAAACTGATAGGTAAGGGCTTACATATCTGCACATTGTGTCGGGAAAGAATTCTAAAAGGTAAATATTCAGCAACTATCTGTTCTGAAAATTCAGTAATATTGTTATACGCACAGATACTGCGATCTGCGTAGTCAGAAGCTGTACTGGCAGCAGTAGGGGATAGGCCAGCTGCATTGAGCTACTCCTAAGAGGTTATGGAAGTGCTTAGTGGCCCATCAGTCAATGTCATCAGAGCAGATGGGTGTCACTCTGGCTTTATTGTCTATTTCTTGAAGTTTCAGACTCTCCTGATGGACACTGAAGAACTAACAGTGCCTCCCTGAATTCAGGAGCTGGTTTGTTGCAAAGGTCAGTATGGACTACAGATAACTGTACCTACATTTCGTCTTCTGTTTAAAAGTGATACATTTAATCAGAAGTACTTAGATGTCTTCCTCAAAGTACTTAGAGAAGAGCTGCAGAAAGGACCTGAAAGCTCTCTCTCAGAAATCAAGCACTGGCATGTAATGACAAGATACTAACTCACTAGTGTACGTACACACAGTGTAAAGTGAATGTTTTGGAAGATATATCAAGGAAGCATCAGATACGTGTGAGGTATGTTAGACAGCTCTCCCATTGACACACTGAATCAGCATTCAGCTGATCATTTCCTCTGCAGGCATTGATACTCCCCTGCCACAAGAAACATGCTCTTTAATATGTTCTAGGGTAATCCTGCATATTTTGCTTAGGAGCTGTGCAGGAGAATAAATCCTATTATCAGCAACCAGAGAAGGAAAGTGTCACGTGAGATGGGCAGACAACGGCGGACAGAGAATGGGAGCATTCTACTTGAAGAACTGATTCATGGAAAACTTTGCCTCCTTTCCACCTGGAGTTTGGAGAAAGATCAAAGCCAGCCTCAGTACATATGGATACAGGTGATATAAAATAAAAAATAATAATAATTGGAAATATACCTATCTCCTAAAACTGGAAGGGACCTTGTCATCTAGTCCAGCCTGCTGCCTTCACTGGCAAGACCAAATACTGATTTTTGCCCAGATCCCTAAGCAGGATCCTCAAGGATTGAACTCACAGCCCCGGGTTTAGCAGGCCAATGCTCAAACCACTGAGCTATCCCAGGGGCATGAAAGCTGTTAGACACCACAGAAGTAGTCTGGAGGACATGGGGAAGTGGCTGGTACTCTGTAGTGAGATTAAGAAGACAGCATCTGTATGTGCCAAAGCCAGAGAAAGGAACTGTGGTTGGGGAGAAGAAGAGGTCAAACTCTCTCAGGAAGAGACAATGATGCTACAATCTATCCAGCAGGTGGGGATTATGTTCTCATTAGCTTTTCCTACTGCTACTCCTGAGACTCACTGCAGCCAATAGTGGGGCGTTTATCAAAAATACCCCTCACCAAGTGGCAAGATTTGCAGCTCCACAAGTGAAAGACAGAGCATTCCCAGGTGTGAACACAACAGTCTATCCCACGGTGAAAGTCAAGCCACAGACCTTATAAGGTTAACAGAGCATAGCAGACACTTTGCCCTGCCAACCAGGGGCGGCTCTAGACATTGCGCTGCCCCAACCATGGCGGCATGCCATGGGGGGTGCTCTCCCGGTCGCCAGGAGGTCGGCAGGCGGCTCCGGTGGACCGAGGTCCATCAGAGCCATCTGCTGCCCTCCCAGCAACCGGCAGAGCACCCCCCGCGGCATGCCGCCCCAAGCACACGCTTGGCGTGCTGGGGCCTGGAGCCGCTCCTGCTGCCAACAGTGTCATTCAAGCAGGTGTCTGAGGTCTGTATGTCTTTCAGTAATAAAGATTTGCCTCCCTCTCACCATTTTCCTTGTGTAAAATATGTAGACCAGAGCAACCCTCCTGCAAGAGTCCCCTGGTGTGACCCAGGACCTCTCCAGAAGCAACTCCAGCTGCCCTTGAAGAGACATGTCCATTGCAAAGGAAGAGACAGGAGCCAACAGAGGAGTGATACATGAGCCTTGACACCAAGCTGATAGCCCTTTACTTCACTACTGAGCAGAAGGAGGAAATTACTCCAGTGCACCACCAGGCAACTCCAATTCCAGCCCCACAGCATCCATCCCAACACAGAATTGTCTCTCTCTATTTGGCCCCAACTCTGCAGCACATAAATGATCTGGAAGCACAGCCAGGCAAGGCTCAGCATCTCTTCCTCCTGAGACATTGCCCACTACAGAACTACAACTTTTTTCCCCATCCCACTATCCTGAATCTGATGAGCAGGAAACAGCCATTCCCATCAACTCCCCTCCCATGGCACGTGCTCTTCCCCAGGTCCGACAGAAGGAAGGGGTAGAAATTGTATGGAAAGACCCTGACCCAGGAAAAGACTTGGCTTTTTTGAGGAAGCAGTGGTGGCACGGTGCCAAGAGCAGCAGGCACTCTGGATGCAGGGGGCAAGCCCCAGGAACTGTGTGCGGAGCAGACTGCAGCAAAAGCTGAGGCACAGGGTGCAACTGCCATATATTGCCACTGGGAGCAGGTCTGTGCAAGACTTGTGGAGGAGCAGCAGAGACTGGGCAGGGAGCCAGTGCAGAGGGGTCCCAGTGAGACACAACCCTAACAGATCTGGCCTGGAAATCTGCAAGCCCCTATTTGCTCTGAGTGAGACTGGATTGGAGAGACCATCCCTGGCAATAGGCCTGAAGACTGGACTGCCCCCAGAGGCCTAGACAGGAACTGCTTTTATTTCACTTTCAGCTCTAACTGTTTAAGCCACTGTACCTAGGATATCTGCAACCCTTCCCTTTCTTGCCAAATATCTCTTCACTTTAGCCAAACATTGGAGTGATTATTGGGACCCCCCCAGGTTTAACACCTACAGGGTCTAGCAGCTGAAGCCCCTTCAATGTTTGCCCCAGTCACGGTACACCCAGCATGCTACTAGTACCTTAGAGGTTTGGTGTGCCCTGGTCCTGGGTGGCTATAGTAATTATGCCACCATCTCCACAAAGTGGGAGAGTCCAGACTCACATCCTACTTTCAAGAGACACTCGCACACATCTGGGTGCCCAGCCAGCAGGAGACCACCAGGGCACTGGTCAGATAAATAGTAAGTTAAAAAATAAGCACCTTTCATGGCACTTTTACATATAAATGAAATCCATGCAATTCCCTTCACTCCTAGTTTTCCCTCCCTTTCTATAATCCTTCCTCCACATCCTTACACTTTTGAAAAATAAAAAGCACTGCGTGATCACAGTTTTGAAGTAACCCTCTTTCCCCTTCAGTAGGCATCTTTTGCAGTTCCTCCCAGGCAGCCTTGAAGCACTGACTTGCCCCAAGGAAGAACATGGTGCAGCAGCTCTCCTCTCTTAGTATTCCCAGAGATGGCCTAACTTTTCAACCTTTAACTCCTGTTATGCTTCCTCCCACCCAGGCTTTGTCTACTCTGTAATCCAGAGGAGTGATTGCAACACCATAGATAGGTAGATCAAAGCAAGCTTGAATAACAATAGCAGTGAAGCCAACATGAATAGGGGCTATTTGAATATCTACCCAGAGTCCTGGGCAGGCAAGGCCAGCCATTGCAGCCACCCATATTGCAGCAGCTTCACTGATGTTATTACTCAAGCTAGTTTTGACCTAGCTACATTAGAGCAAGCCCATGCAGCTGCCTAAAGGCACATAAATTCTCTTTCATTGCTACATTAAGTCCATATCTTTATGTTTAGGTGCCCATGAAGCTTTGAAATTTCCAGCATAAATATACATCTTACCTATCTACTTTTGTGGGATCGCGATCTTTCAACCAGTCACGAAACTCAGCCCAGTGATCAGCGGATGTCCAAGGTTTTTTTCCTAGAAAAAAGTCTGGGCAGATGGCTCTGTATGAAAAATAAAATTGAGTCAACTTTTAGGTCCAGGCAACAGCAGCAGGGAAAATCTATGGACACCAAAATATTCATTCATTCTTATTTTGCCCCATAATGGTCACCCACATGGTTAGTGTCAGTATTAACTCCTAATCATCATGCTATCCCAGTAGTCAGAAAATTACTTAGCAAGATTTAGTAAGACTGAATATCTTTCCCAGACCTGAAGAAGAGCTTTGTGGAAGCTTGAAAACTTGTCTCTTTCATCAACAGAAGTTGGTCCAGTAACAAGTATTACCTCACCCATCTTGTCTCTCTAAAAAAAATATAGTGTTTCTGCAGAAAAATTAACTGATGCTATATCACTTTATCTTTAAAAATCAAATCCAAAGGCCAGTGCATTTAAAAGAAATCTTCATCGTTATGCACACTCACTCTCTCTCATGTTACATCTTTGCTAATGAAAGCTAAAAGAAATATTGTCAAGTCGTCTAGGCTCAAAGAAGTTTTGTTTTAAAGAGCAGTTGCACAACCTGACATGAATATACATTTCTTGTTAGTATTTCTAATTAAATTTCAGTTTAAAACAGTTTCAGTTTTTTAAATCACCCACAGTGCTGGACGCTCAGATACAGCAACCTTTTGTTAGTGCACTGCAACTTGACATTTCTCAGAACTCTGCTTGTGCTGCCATTATGTTCTGAGAATTGTTGCAGCCTGAACTGAGAAAACCTATTCTACACTGGGATCTGTCAGGGAGGTACCACTTTTATGTGTCCTTTATTCTTCGATAAGTAATTCAGACTGAAATGACATGATTTCTCCTTGCGTATGGAAAACACAACATGGAAATTTGAATCTGGTGAACCTGAGTGTGTCTCTTTGAAAATAAATCAGTAAAACAATAATGCTTACATATATCCCTCAGCTGCCACTAGATCAGCTATGTATCTAATGTCTGGGAATTGCCATCCATATATGTCATGAATCACAATCACAGCTTTGTCTGTAACAGAAGACGGTTTGCAAACATATGCCTTGATGTGCTCCACTTGCTCTTCATGTCCAAGGCCCACATAATCAGTTCTTTTTCCAATATCATATAGGAAAGGTTGAACATCTGAAGTCATTTGAAAAACTAAAGTAAAGTAGAAATGAAAAAATATATTAAACTATTAGCATAAAACAAATTAAATACAAGCTGGATTTGCAGAAAATATTACATTGAGTGACATTATAACATTAATGAATAACTTTAATATGTCATATCTAAAAGGGAAAATTAAAATTGAATGGTAATGTTCCAAAATGAGACACTTTTTGAATAGGTCTCAACCAATCATGTTAGTAACCTGAAAATAAAGAAAGGAAGATTAAAAAAAAAAATCAAAGTTAAAGATTGACATACACAACTTAAATATTTGGGGCGTATTTCTGATCTCATTCCTTTTTACCCTTATGCAATGCCATTAACCTAAAAGCAGTTACTTCTGATTTCCATTGATGTGAAAGGAGAAAAAGACCCATTATAACACAATTTGATGGTGAATCAGTAAGAACCTCACATGAAGAAAATGCTGGAAGTTGTCAGTAATGAGGCATGTCAATTTGGACTGGTTATCTTGTGTTATTCCTACACTTGGTCAAGTTCATGGATAGTAAACTGCAAATCAGGAAGTATATATCCGATAGTTAAGGATACAATTTATGGCTGGTCTACACTACGTTTTTAAACCGATTTTAGCAGCGTTAAACCAATTTAACCCTGCACCCGTCCACACAACGAGGCCCTTTATATCGATATAAAGGGCTCTTTAAACTGACAAGAGGAGTAGCGCTGAAATCGGTATTACCATATCGGATTAGGTTCAGTGTGGCCGCAAATCGACAGTATTGGCCTCTGGGCGGTATCCCACAGTGCACCATTGTGCCTGGAAAGCAATCTGAACTCGGATGCACTGGCCAGGTAGACAGGAAGAGCCCCGCAAATTGTTGAATTTCATTTCCTGTTTGCCCAGCATGGAGCTCTGATCAGCATGAGTGGCAATGCAGTCCCAAATCCAAAAAGAGCTCCAGCATGGACCGTATGGGAGATACTGGATCTGATCGCTGTCAATGCGAACGATCAAATCGTGTTTCTATCAGAGCTCCGTTACAGAAGATTGGAAATGACAAGCATTATGAAAAATCTCCAGCGCTATAAACCAGACGCAGGCCACTACACTCAGTCGCCTGTGTGCACATATGCGTTACGGAAAGCCAAGAGTCAAATGGACGCCTGCATGAGAGGAGGGATGGGGATACCTGTAGGACACTCCAGCTATCCCACAGATACCCCGCAGTCTCCAAAAGCATTGCTTCTTGCCCTGCGTAGCTGACCGACATAGCTGATAGGGTCAAACACATTGTCCAGCGGATGGCTCTCAGCAGCTTATTATCTCGCCAGTATATAGCCCACCTACTCCCCCCATTAAAGTACTAAAGCATTGGGAGAAAAATCGTTTACTTGACTTTTTATTGTTCACGCGGTATGTCTACTAGCATGCTGCTTGCGTAGACATCGGTTGCTGCGGGACACTGACAGCAGATCCTCTCCACCTCCCCATCCCTGTGGAGCGTATGTTGTACCGTGCTACAAATATTGATACGCTCCTCTCATCATCCGTCGTGTTGGTGCTCCTGGCTGTCTTCGGTGAGGTGCAGCAGGAGCGCCTGGTACAAATAGGAATGACTCTCAGTCCTTTCTCAAGCAGATGGTAGCAGGACGCTGATAACCGATCTCATCATAGCAACTAGGATCTCGGACGGCTCGCGCTCACAATACAGCCCCCTCCCCCTTTTCATGATTTAAAGAAAAGATTCTTGCCACTGCTTGACTAGTCATAGAGTGATGGCTTAGGCTCCTCTCCCCCCACCGTTTAATGTCCTGCGTTGCGAGCTATCTAGCAGCTGGAGGCTGCCTCTCTCCCTCATTTTATCTCACTTAAAAAGTCAGTGTTTTCTTATTCCTGCATCACACATAATTGGCGGACACTGCAACGTAGCCCGCGAGGGGTTTTGGGAGGAGGGAAATCAATGGGGTGGGGTTGTTGCAGGGGCACCCCCCTAGATGGCATGCAGCTAATAATTTCTGCGGGATATGACATGGAGCAGCTGTGCTCTCTGGTTCTCTGATACACTGGTTCTCTAATACACTTGCCCCATATTCTAGGCAGGACTGACTCTATTTTTAGATAAAACATAAAGGAGGGAATGACCCAGGGAGTCATTCCCATTTTTGTCTTTGCGCCCCTTGTCGACATCAGCGAAGGCCAGCCGGGAGCACCCATGACAGCAGCAGACGGTACAGAACGACTGACAACCGTCATCTCATTGCCAATTTACAATGGCATAGTAGACAGTACAGAACGACTGATAACCGTCATCTCATTGCCAATTTACAATGGTATGGCAGACGGTAACCATCTCTACTACCTTGCAAAGGCAAATGAATGCTGCTGTGTAGCACTGCAGTACCACCTCTGTCAGCAACATCCAGTACACATACGGTGACAGTGACAAAAGGCAAAATGGGCTCCATGGTTGCCATGCTATGGCATCTGTCAGGGCAATTCAGGGAAAAAGGGCACAAAATGATTGTCTGCCATTGCTTTCACGGAGGAAGGAATGAGTGACGACATTTACCCAGAATCACCCATGACACTGTTTTTGCACCATCATGCATTGGGATCTCAACCCAGAATTGCAATGGGTGGGGGAGACTGCGGGAACTATGAGATAGCTACGGTATAGCTACCCACAGTGCAATGCTCCAGAAATCAACGATAGCCTCAATACATGGACGCACACTGCCGAATTATTGTGCTTTGTGTGGCCGCATGCGCTCAACTTTATACAATCTGTTTTACAAAACCAGTTTATGTAAAATCGGAATAATCCTGTAGTGTAAACATACCCTTAGTCACGAAGCAGGGCTGCCCAGAGGATTCAGGGGGCCTGGGGCAAAGCAATTTCAGGGGCCCCTTCCATAAAAAAAAATTTGCAATACTATAGAATACTATATCTCGTGGGGGCCCCTGCAGAGCCCAAGGCCTGGGGCAAATTGCCGCACTTGCCCCCCCCGGGCGGCCCTGTCACGAAGGTCACGGATGTCGTGACTTTAATGAACCTCTGTAACTTATTTGATTTCAGCCCCTGGGGCGGTGGCAGGGGCTGGAGCTGCCAGCTGCCACGGCAGTCAATGCCCCTCCTCCCCCCGGTTATTTTTAGTAGTAGTCAGGAACAGGCCACAGGCTTCTGTGAATTTTTGTTGGTTGCCCGTGATCTGTCCATGACTTTTACTAAAAATAACCATGACAAAAGCTTACCCTTAACTATAGTCAGTATATATATAGCAGACATCCACCTTTGTAGGCTTATATCACAAACCCAAAAAGTTTCTCTCTAGCTGTGGAGGTAAATTTGAGATCAAAATCAGAGAAACGGTAATTCCAGAATAAAGATGTGACTTAAGGTTGGTCCATTATCAGATCATGATTTGAAGGTCTTGGCCAGACTTAAACCATTTGGGCTGAATTTTTCCATGCTAAATGTCTGCCTCGGGCTCAATTTTTTTTAAGAAAATTTCAGCAAAAAGGGTCCAGCCATTTCTGAAAAACAGATTGGGGAAAATAAGTTTTTTTGCCCATGTTAAAAAACTTCTTACAACTGTTTTACTGAGAAAGTTTAGCATCCTCATGCTTTGGAGCAGGGGTTTGAAATCTGTCAGGGGGTGGCCATTGTGTCATTGATGTGCTTTTTGCCATTCTCATAAAAAACAGCCCACATTTAGTGAGTATCTAAGCCTCTTAAAACTCTTAGTTCATATGTGCTCAGTAGACACTTGTCAGAGTTTGGCAGCTAAATTCTCTGAAGATTCCATCAGCATGGAGAATGCTCAGTCCCAGGACCCCAGGGGCTGAGCAGGATTTTCACTACAATTGCTTCTGGTGCTAGGGGCTACTATGGCTCAGGAACTGAGAACAGGGAGCCTGTCTTCCCTGTGTTTTCAAGACTTCCCCTGCTGGTGCCCAGGCTGTGTAGAGAAGAAGACAACCTGACTCAGGCAGAGAAAAAACAGACCCAGGGGGGACAGGACAGGGGGACAGCAGTGGCAGTGAGAGAGTAGATTGGGACAAGTTGTTGTGGGGAGATGAACCTAGAGACTGAATGTGGCGATTGTTGGGGGAGGGGAAACAGATAAGGATCCTTGAGGTGGGGGTAGAGACTGAGTATGGTGGTAAGAAGAGGAGGAAGACTGAGGATCCAAAGAGGAGCCCAATGTGGGAAACTGGGCTGGGCTGTGCAGTGCAGGAGACTGGAAGGGAATCCCAATGAGTGGGGAAGACTGGAATTTGAATGGGAAGACCAGAGTGGGAGAGTAGCACTAGCTGGGAAAGAAGACATTCTTTAGTTACATGATCACACCCCATTTTTTCCACAGGACCCCTGCTTCATTCAGTGCACAGGATGAATGATGCTTACTGAACAGCTATTCATTATTGTGTTTTCTCCTCACTGTTCAATGCATGACCCCAGAACTTATTTACTGAACACTATTCAAAACAAACCCTGCTCTGAATACAGAATTATTCATTTCCTCATGGGCTTATTTGTGTTGTTTATCACTACAGTAACTGAACGCTTCATAAACATTTATTTTCTCAACACCTCTGTGAGGTGAGGTGTATTATTAGCCCCAATTTACAGCTGGGGAATGGAAGCTCAGAAAGATTAAGACAAAAGATGCCCTCACCAGTTCTTCAGGGCAGCATTCAACTCAGGGGCGCCATTTAGGGAAGACAAGTGGCGGGGGGGTGTCTACCCCACCCCCAACCCCCCCGAAGGTTTTGTACAGGACCTCTACATCCTAGCCACAGGCAAAGCTCTTAACTACAGAGCAGCCTGAGTATGGAATATGACATCTGCAGAGGAGAGGTGCTGCTCCCAGCTTGTGCTCCTAGAGCAGGGAGTCAGTATTTTGTTTACAAACAGAGGTAGCATGATTAAGATAAAACAGGGCTGATAATTAAATTGAGGATCTTATGAAATGAAAGTCCTTAGATAAGCCTGTAAAACAGGAATTCCTCTGCGGGGCAGGTGTGTGTGTGTGTTGAAGAGAGAATGCATGAGACACAGAAGAAATACAGCCAAGGCCTCTGAGCCAAGTTTACATTCAGAAAAGAGGGAAATGTGAGGGGGATGGGTGAAAAGAAGGGGCCAAAACCCAGGCAAGGGCTAAAAGTGGCATAGAGAAGTTCCCATTCTGTCTGTGGTCCTTATATGGCCCCATCACCATAGTATTTGAGTGCTTCACAATGTCTAACCTATTTCTCCTCACAGCCCCTCTGTAACCTAGAGCAGTGCTGTTATCCCCATTATACAGACGGGGCACTGAGGCACACATAGACAAAAGGCCAGATTTTCAAAGGTATTTAGGCACCTACTGGGATTTTCAAATGCACTTCAAAGGTTTGGTGCTTTGTAAACCCCACTAGATGCCTAGCTGCATCTTTGGGTACCTGAAATTCTTTGAAACTCTGTCCCTAAGGGACTGACCAAGGTCATACAGGAAGTTCCAGGGAGCAGGGGGGGAGGGATACAGGTCTCTGACGGCTAGCTCCCTATCCACTGGACCAGCCTATCTGCTGCAAGCTGCAAAAAAAAGAGGACTCTGATAAATGGGAGCAAAACCAAGAAGGCCAGTTCTCTGAGACTCCAGCAGTGGGTCCCAGGCGATTGAGAAGAATGTCATGGTTGATAGCATGAAAAGCAGCACAGAGGTCAGGAAGGATGAAGAAAGAGCAAGAATGAGAGTCAGATGAGAGGACATCTCTTAATTCCCAAGAGGTTGCAGGTTCTGGGTGGTAAAGCAATGGCTTTTATGAAATTTAACATTTTAATTGAAAACCATTTTGTTTTGTCATTTTTTGTTCTGAGTTTGAGAAAAGGAATGAATGAGAAAGTGTCGCATGAGTATGATATATGTTTATGCCTCACATTCTTAGAGTTTCAGATGTATTCAGGCCAATTCCAGAGAAAAGAACAGAAATCTCATCCACAGAGTCCATAAAGTCAATGCTTATTGTCATAATTTGTGTTATTTACTGGGCACCATCTGTGTGCACAGCACTGTTCAGAATATGCTAGAAAATATAGTCCCTGAGCCAATGTGTATAAAATGTGTAGCCCTGGATAAGATAACTCTGATATTTAAGTATGAAATGTATAGTTATTGAGCGCATATTAATATCTCTGAGTGGAGGCACTGATGGCAAAAGGAGTTCTACCTGATTAAGGACTGGAAGATCAGACCCTCCAACACTTTTTTCAAGAGGCAGAGCTGCCCAGAGCTCCCGTGCCTGTTTATTTTCCTTTCCTGCCTGCAGTGGCCCTGATATACCTCAGAACACTCAAGTTTTTCCTCAACTTTAAAATGTGGAATTTTCTTGGTATTTGGTTTAAAATATTCTCCTGTGAGAACTGCAACTCAGTCACTGTAGTGTTGTGTTTAAGAGCCTTCTGGAAAGTAACTAGCCTTTAAACCAGGGGTCAGCAACCTATGGCACATGTGCCAAAGGTGGCACGTTAGACGATTTTTCATGGCACGTGGTGGCAGGCTGAGCCGCTCAGCCTGTCGCCAGTCTGGGGTTTCGGCCGCCGGCTCCTGCCAACTGGGCTCCCACTGCCAGTCCCACTCAGCGCCCACTGCTGGCCTGGGTGAAGGAACCTCAGGCCGGCAGTGGGCTGAGACCCCAGCTGGCAGGAGCCAGTGGCCGAAACCCCAGAGCAGGGGCAGGCTGAGCTGCTCAGCCTGCTGCTGCTCTGGGGTTCCCGCTGCTGGCCTCTTTCCAGCTGGGGGCCCGGTGCTGGTCCCACTCAGCACCTGCTGCCGGTCTGGGTGAAGGAACCCCAGGCTGGCAGCAGGCTGAGACCCTGGCTGGCAGGAGCCAGTGGCCGAAACCCAGAACGGTGGCGGGATGGAGGCAGAAGCTTGGTCCTGCCAGCAGTCAAGCTCCCCGCTCCCCTGCTTCTTTCCCCAGAGCGCTGCTTTCCTGCCCCTCCTCCTCTCCTTCCCTGCACCAATCAGTTGATCGCCCTTACGATGGGGAGGAGGAGAAGCAGAGCTGCAGCATGCTCACTGCTCCAGGGAGGAGGCAGAGAAGAGGTGGAGACGGGGCCTTGGGAAAAGGGGTGGGGACGGGGCACATCCCCTCCAGCCCCCTGCCCTGACCCCCCACGAGCTGAGCACCCCAGCCCTCTGCCCTTACCCCTGCACCGCCTCGCACACACCCAGCCCTCTGCCCTGACCCCTGCACCTCCCACAACTGCAGCCCTGACTTCTGCACCCCCCACACATACCCAGCCATCCCACACTCTGACTTCTGCACCCCCTCACACACCTCTAGCCCCTGCTCTGACTCCTGCACCCTCACATATATCCAGCCCCCCCACACGCTGTGCCCTGACTCTTGAACCCCCCCACATCCCCACCCCCATGTTTTTTAGATTAGTCTTCGATACTGACATAAGCGAACAGAGAGTGTCCGTTCAGAAATGGGCTGGTAGAGACTGGGACAGATGTCAGCGCCCAGCGGTGAAAATGTCAACCTGTAAGAGCGATGGTTAGACACCATTAGTAGTGTGTTTCGATCTGTAGCAAACAAACCTCAGCTTTTATGGTGTGGTGGCAGCACATGGACTAGACGGTATCCTTTACAGTAACATGTTCCCAGTTTGGATAAGATCGCCGTTATGAACACATTGAGAAACCTCTCTCTTTCCTAATTGCCCAGTAGGACAGACATAGGGCTTTTGCGTACTATAGCACGACAGAACATGCCAATGGCAGATAGAGCGTAGACCAGAAAAAACGATAATTTGAGGTATGCTGCACCCCCACAATCAGCTCACGATTAACACTAGCCACGGGAAGAAAATGCCACCCAACCATGCCACTACGTCAGACCTTATAGACCCCACACACGCTCAGCCCAGCCTGACTATGCACTCGCTCGCAACGTCACATATATCCAGCCGGCGCCCCACACGCTGTGCCTGACTCTTGACCCCCCACTCCCAACCACGCGACTTTCCTCACAGCACCATAGCACGGAGGCCTCATGCACCCCCCCCCCCCCCCACATTCCCACCTGCACCCCTCGCACCAAGCGGGAACTGTCCCAGGTAAGCGCTCCACACCCAAACCTCCTGCCCCAACCCTGAGCCCCCTCCCTCATTTTAGCTCCTGGCCAGACCCTGCACCCCAACCCCCAGCCTGCTCCTTCACCCCCAATTCTGTGCTCAGTGCACTCCCACCTTCAGCTCAGTGCAGAAAGAGAGAAAAAGGATGGGCTCGAACCAGGGAGAAGGTAGGTACCCACTGCATGTGGGCAGGGCCAGTACCCCAGACTGGCAGCAGGCTGAGCGGGGCCTACAGCCAGGAATCCAGCTGGCAGGAGCCAGCGGACAGAACCCCAGACCAGCAGCAGGCTGAGCCACTCAGCCCGCTGCCGGTCTGGGGTCCCGGCTGCTGGCCCCTTGCCAGCTGGGGTCCTGCAGGCCTCGCTCAGCCCACTGCCGAACGAGGTGAATGGAACAGCAGGCCGTCAGCAGGCTGAATGGGCCGGCAGTGTAAGATCAGAATTTTAATTTAATTTTAAATGAAGTTTCTTAAACATTTTGAAAACCTTGTTTACTTTACATACAACAACAGTTTAGTTACATAATATAGACTTATAGAGAGAGACCTTCTAAAAAAACGTTAAAATGTATGATCTGCATGTGAAACCTTAAGTTAAAGTGAATAACTGAAGACTCAGCACACCACTGCTGAAAGGTTGCTGACCCCTGGACTAGACGCTCATAATGGTCCCTTCTGACCTTAAAGTCTATGATTCTATGTCCCTGTCCCCCAGAGTCCCCACTCAGGGCAGGTGGAGGAGCCACGGCTCCCCTTGAGTTGCCCACATGGCTCATACCATGGCCGGGCTGGAGCTCCAATCCCCCTCCCTCCCTGCTTGAGCGGGTCAGGCAGAGCCACATGGGCATCTGTGGGGAGCCAGCGTGAGTTGCAAACCCTACACCTCCACCTACCCTGGGCCAGGCAGGGAGCCCGGGGGACAGGGACACAGGCTGGGGGCTGTTCTCCACCCCTCCCACACAACGGCAGGTGGAGGGTCCACGCGGCTCCCACAAATACCTGAGTTTCCTGGCCAGGTGAGCTCCACTAGCTGCTGGCCTGGCCAGGGGGTAAGGCCTCAGGGGGAAGAGAAGGGGAAGGGGGCAGTGCCCGCCATGGGGAAAAGTGAACAGGACAGGCCTGTCTGCTTTCAAAGAGTGGGAGGGCTATGGCCCCCTGGCCCCTATGTTCTGGCACCCCGATAGGCTTTAAGTCTAGCAGACAAAGGTATAACACAATCCAATGGCTGAAAGTTGAAGCTAGACTAGTTCAGATGCTAATAAAGGTGTAAATTTTTAATGGTGAGAGTAATTGCCCATTGGAACTATTTACTAAGGGTCTTGGTAGATTCTCCACCACTGACAATTTTTCAATCAAAGTTGGCTGTTGTTCTAAAAGCTATGCTCTAAGGATTATTTTGGGGGAGTTCTATGGCCTGTGTTGTATGGGAGGCCAGACTGGATGATCACAATGGGCCCTTCTGGCCTTGTAATCGATGAATCTATAATTCAAGGACTGTGTTAAGATCATGCCTGGTAAACAAGTGAAATGTGGGACCAAAAATCAGTGAACCAAAATTGGTTCATCAGAAATTAGGCCTAACTGGTGGACACAATAATGAAGGGATGGGCTATTCCACCCATCACTCCGTTTTGGGGATTCTGAAAAAAAATGACTGGGGTCAGGGACAGGGGGGAGCTGGCTACCATCGCATGGCACTAGTTGGCTGAGGCTATGTCTACTCTGTGAGGTAGAGGTGTGATTCCCCTGCTCATGTATACATACTTGTCCCAGCTCTCACCCAGCTACTGCAAGTATAAGTAGCTATGTGGCCATGGCAGCCCAGGTAGGAGCAATAGAGGCATGGCTGAGCCTCTATTGCATGCCAACCCCCCCTGAAAATGGTATGGCTCCTCCACTGCTGCTACCCATACTATTGCAGCTACACTTATGTTTATACTGACATTAGTTCTCACCAAGCTACTGCAAATATGTGTACCTGAGCAGGGGAATCATACCACTACCTTATAGCATAGACATACCCTAAGAAATGGGATTGGACTTTAGCAACAGCAATAACAACTAACTTCTCTTTTCCCCAAAATGACAGCTATTACCATCTAGGAGACTGTCTAACAAAGGTTTTTTTCCTGCTAAAGACTCTCTCCAGCTAAAGGTAAGAGAAACAGGGATATTGGTAAAATGAAAGTCTTATTGAATACTTTACATTTCAAATACTTTAACTGTTTTTCCTCCTTTTCTGTATCTTTAATAAAAGACAAAAAGAGTTTTTAATGGCATCCTTGCCATGGTATTAAGCAGGCTGAGATCTCTGTATGCCAAATCCCAGATCCTCTTTAACATCATTTAATGTTGGACAGTGACAGTCATGTTAACCTCTTTGATTCATTGAGCCCATATATTTCCTCTAAATTAATGTAATAGTGCTGAAGAACTATTAAATTATTATTAAAAAAAACCTAGACATTTCACTACTCAATAAAGCCACATTCTACCCTTGATCTATGTGCAAACCCAGCCATTGACATCAATGGGAAATCTGCTGTGGGTTAGGGGAGTATATAGACATAAATTTACATCCCAGCCTACAGAGCATAATTCAAAATGAAACTCAGCCTTTTCCCCAGAATGAGTCAAACACCCCTTGAAGGGCTGTCTCCATTACTCTGGATCACCTGTCCAATCCTCACTGCTTACAGCAAGAGAAGTACAAATCTTATTTTACAGTGGTGATTTTTGTCCAGTATTTTGGTCATTTTCAAGGAGACATTTCCAACCTCTCAGTGGTTTCAAATGTGCCCCCCATCCCCATTAGACCTGTCCTGCAGTTGGAGCAGCTGCTGCATTTCTCTGCTCTCAACACATTTTTAGTGGAAGGATTTTCTGTGCATTACCTGCAGTTCGATCCCAAAGAGTAGATCACTCTTTTCTCCTCTTAAGCTAGAAACCTGCTCAATGTCTCCAAATAAAACAGGAGAAAAACCAGCTCCACTGCCAATGCGTTGTTGCTGCTGCTGTTTCTAGCACGCTGCAGCTCTCCTGTGAAATTTGGAGGAGGTGGCTGAGAACCCAGCACCCTCCTAACCTAGACACAAAGAGGGAGGAGACACACCTTCATGGAGCAAGGCGGAGCTGTCTGGATTCCTATTCATTTGTCTCTCACACTGCCTTTAATTTTTTTTTTTTTTAGACTGGTTGGAGTCTGCTAAACTGCATGTACTGAAAATTCCCCTTTCTATATTGTCTCACACTCACATATTTTTTGGATGTGGTAATTATCTGCCCTCGCATACAACATTTATTCTGGCAAGGTGACTCTGACATTGTTATTTTCCTTGTACTATTCAGCAATAGTTTACTTTTTTGCAGCAGGCAGATTAATGGAATAACCTGATTACTACCAGCATGCTCCTCACGGACAAGTCTCATGGCACATCAGAGAGCCTCGGGACCCTATACAGTATCTTTATCAGAGGTCACTCTGCTTGTGCAGAATACCTTCTGCTCTCTTTCTGACCCTAAGTGAACATTTATAGGTAGAAATCCTAGAGGGCATCACAGTGCTCACCTCAGGTCCATTTCATTGTGGTCCTTTACTATGTGTTATCCTTTACACCCTGCATGTTAACACAGGACACTGCAAAATCAGAATGGAAGCATTTTACACCCACTTTGCACTGGTGTAAATGACTAGTTAAGGTGCAGAACAATGGTCAATCAGGCATATCTTTTCTAGGGAGATCAGAGCTTTCCAAATCTGTTTGTAGATTAGGTCACATCTTCATGAGCAGATTGTTGCATGGAGCACCTCTCCTCCCATTCAGAATCCTGTAGACCACGTTCCCTCCCAGCTATGATCACGTAAACAACTACTGTGGTTGCTGCAAGTGTAATGTATGGAAAAGTAATATTAGGAAACTATTTCATGTATTTTTAGATTCTTTAGTGCAATGTGGCAGCTAGAAATGAAGAGAGCCAATGCCACTGGACCCAGCAGCACTCCACAAATCATGAGCAATGCTTTACTGAGCTCCAGTGGGCCAGACACACACACCATGGTTTAAGAACCACACAGCTACTTTTATTTTTCAATTTTATTTTGGTTGTAGCACGATGGTACCTAAGTGTGGAAGAAAAGTAGGCGCACGATATCAGAAACAAAAGGCACTTCTCTCTTTTTCCTGGCAGGAGAGTGACTTTGCATGATGTTTGTTTGCTTGTTTGTTTTTGTTTTTACATGCTAAGATCCTAAGATTCTGTTGTTGGAAAGGAGAGGCGGGGGTGGGGGGATGGAGATCTTACTGAAAAGATATATTTTACACTTTGATCTCAATACCATCAAGTCTGCATTCAGTCTGATCCTCTCTGGCAAGGAGCTCTACATCTGGGGTCATGCTGCCAAGGGGTTCCCACTGTCTGACACTCAGCAGTTGAATCTATTCAGCTGGAATGGAGTGGTCTCTGAGAACCATAGTGCTGATATAATATGCAGAATTCTAGCTGCCGTATCTGTTTTTTTCAAGGCACTCGGCAAACTCCACCTCTTTCCCCAGGCTTCTGGGGAGAGAAGAAAGCTAAGGGCTGGGATTCATTTGTTCAGACATGCTCTGATGACAGGCTCTCCTCCACCTGAGATGTGGTGCTGTTCACCCTTTCTTTTCTTGAAGATCCACAGTGACACATTGTGTTTCATGTCATTCCCAACAAATGAAGTACCATGGGTGTGGTTTTCCAAAAGGAAGTACGCTTGGGTGTGTGAGGAATAAAGGGTGCCAGTTTCATGTTACACTATCTGCTGATACATCAGATAAGATGCACAGGTAGTTCCACTGTCAGTGGAAAAATACTCCCACACACCCACGATTTTGGCTTCTGCCATTTACCAGGTGCTATACTCGAAAGGTGCTGGTTGACTTTGGAGACAGCATTATACAAATCTCCAGAAATTGTGACAATATTCATGGCCCTTCTTATTTCACTAGCTTTACCAATTAATTCTCTCTTGCTCCTGAATGCTCCCCTGCCTCATGATTAACTGGCACCATGGGAGTCTCACCATCCTCCCTCTCAGAAGAAAGTTTTGGAAATGCATCATTGCCAGATGAGAATGTCTCTTCAGATGCAGTGATCTTATCTGCTTTATCCTGTGAGGGAATGACAGGTGGTGCCATATCCTCTACATCCAAAAGAGTCCCACCTGGGCCTAACTGCTTACTTTTCTCAGACAAAGTAGAATGTGCTATGGCCTGTCATGTAAAAATGCCAAGTGATGAGGATGATCAAGCCCACATTAGGACTGTCCATTAGTTTTAAGCCCTAGGCCTAAATGTGCCTTAGACAGACTTGGTTCCCCCTCCATTGTTGCTAGGTGTACTCCAGCAACTCATCATATGCTATCAGCATCAGTATCTGCAATAACTAAGACAATAGTAATATAGCTGGGGGATGGACTTGTTCCCCGGTCTCCTACCACATAGATTATGATCCCAATCTGACAGCACGATGCAGCTCGAACTAAATTAATTTAAAGAAATATTTTCAAATGTTACTACCCAAATGCCTATGTAAAACAATAGCAAGAGCTTGTAGCTGCTAATGCCTTAAGGCAACTGTGAACTATTTCACAGATACTCACACTATGCCCTCAGTTGCTAATCGGGGGTGGCAGGGGGAGGTTAGGGTTTCTCTGTGCAAGACCCAAGTTCTTGAGCTATTGAGACACACTTGGTCTGGCTGCCAGGCCAGAGTTTGTTGTCAGATTACCTTTCAGCCAGTATTAATCTGCCTTGTTGATGAATAGGAAAATACACACAAAGCAAGACTAAGGTAACTGGGGGGTGTTTCAGCCCTCACTATTCCAAAATAACCCATTAACTTTTCAGGTATAAGAACTGCGCTGCCAATTTACCAGGAGTCTGGGAGGACGAAACTAATTTATGCAAGTCAAGTTTAATTTACACTAAATGCTGTTACTATAAATAGTATAAATACTATTCAAACTGTAAACTAGGAGATCTTCAATGATCTGAAACTAAAAAAGAGTTCTACAAAAAGTGCAAACTAGGTCACATTATGAAGGATGAATATAAACAAACAACACAAGCAGGTAGGGACAAAATAAGAATTGCCAAGGCACAAAATAAGATTAAACTAGCTAAAGACAAACAGTAACAAGAAAATTTTCTACAAATACATTAGAAGCAAGAGGAAGACCAAGAAGAGGGTAGGACCATTACTCAATGTAGTGAGAAAGACAACAACAGAAAATGTGGAAATGGCAGAAGTTCTAAATGACTTTTTTGTTTCAGTTTTCACCAAAAAGTTTAGTAGGGATTGGACATCTAACATAGTGAACACCATTGAAAATGAGGTAAGGTCTGAGACTAAAATAGGGAAAGAAGAAGTTAAAAATTACTGAAATGAGTTAGATGTCTTCAAGTCAGCAGGGCCTGATGAAATACTTCCTAGAATACTGAAGGAGCTGACTGAGGAGATATTTGAGCCATTAGCGAATATCTTTGAAAAGTCATGGAAGATGGGAGAGATTCCAGAAGACTGGAAAAGGGCAAATGTGGTGCCAATCTATAAAAAGGGGACTAAGGACAACCCAGGGAATTACAGACCACTCAGTTTAAGTTCAGCACCAGGAAAGATAATGGAACAAATAATCAAGCAACCAATTTGCAAATACCTCGCAGATAATAAGATAAGTAGCAGACAGCATTGATTTGTCAAGAACAAATAATGTCAAACCAACTTAATAGCTTTCTTTTACAGGGTAACAAACCTTGTGGATGGGGGTGAAGCAGTAGATGTGATATATCTTGATTTTAATAAAGCTTTTGATATGGTCTTATATGACCTCATAAATAAAGTAGCAAAATACAGTCTAGGTCAGGGGAGGGCAAACTACGACCCGTGAGCCACATCCGTCCTGTCAGGCCTTTTAATCTGGCCTCCAAGATCCCACTAGGCAGCAGGATCAAGGGCTTGCCATGCTCCAGCTGGGTAGCGGGGTCAGGGGCTTGCCACACAGATCCTACACATAGGGGCAGCCAGAGGTCTCTCTGCATGCTGCCCTGCCTCAAGCGCTGCTCCGCCCCCCCAGTTCCCATTGGCCAAGAACTGCAGCCAATGGGAGCTGCAGGGGCTGTCCCTGCGGACAGGGCAGCATGCAGAGCCGCCTGGCTGGCACCATGCCTCCACGTAGGAGCCATGGGGGGTCATGCCACTGCTTCTGGGAGCTGCGGGAGTCGTGCCTGTGGATGGGGCAGCACACAGAACTCCCTGGCCATGCCTCTGCATAGGAGCCGGAAAAGGAACATGCTGCTGCTTCCAGGAGCTGCTTGAGGTAAGTGCTACCCAGAGCCTGCACCCCTGAGCCCCCCTGCCTCAGCCCTCTGCCCCAGCCCTCATCCCCTCCCGCCCTGCAAACCCTTCAGTCCCAGCCCGGAGAACCCTCCTGCACCCCAAACTCCTCATTCCCAAGCCCCACCACAGAGCCTGCACCCCAAACCAGAGCTCTCACACCTTCCCCCACACCCCAACTCCCTGCCTTAGCCCAGAGCCCCCTCCCATCCTCCAAACTCCTCAGTCCAAGCCCGGAGCGCCCTCCTGCACCCCAAGCACTCATGTCCAAGCCCACCCCAGATACCACACTCCCAGCCGGAGCCCTCACCCCCTCCCACACCCTGACCCCCAGTTTTGTGAGCATTCATGGCCTGCATACAATTTTTATACCGAGATATGGCCCTCAGGCCAAAAAGTTTGCCCATCCCTGTTCTAGATGGAGCTACTATAACATGGGTGCATAACTGGTTGGAAAACCGTTCCCAGAGAGTAGTTATCAGTGGTTCACAGTCAACCTGGAAGGACATATCAAGTGGGATCCCACAGGGATTGTTCCTGGGTCCTGTTCTGTTCAATATCTTCATAAATGATTTGGATAATGACAGAGAGTATACTTATAAAGTTTGTGAATGATACCAAGCTGGAAGGGGTTGCAAGTGCTTTGGAGGATATGATTAAAATTCAAAATGATCTGGACAAACTGGAGCAATGGTCTGAAGTAAATAGGATAAAATTCAATAAGGACAAATTGCAAAGTACTCCACTTAGGAAGATTCAATCAGTTGCACGCACACAAATGGCTGCCTAGGAAGGAGTACTGCGGGGTCATAGTGGATCACAAGCTAAATATGAGTCAACAGCAGGGGTGAAAGTAATTTACAGGACTTATCGGTACTGGTGGAGTCCTGAGGGGGCGTGGCCTCATCTGGAAGGGGCGTGGCCTCAAGATTTACAGGCCCTGGGGCACCAGCTGTGGCTGGGACACCCAGAGCCTTTAAATCAACCAGGGTCTTCCAGCTGCAGAGGTAGCTGGGAGGCCCCCAGAGCTCAGGGGCAAATTAAAGGGCTCCAGGCTCCGGCTGCCGTGGGGAACCCTGAGCTTTGCGGGGCTGGGGCAGGTATTTAAAGGGCCAAGAGCTCCTGCCGCTGAGGGGAGCTCCAAGCCCTTTAAATCCTGGCCCCAGCCCGGCCACTGGAGCCACAGCCAGGATTCAAAGGACTCTGGGCTGCCCGCAGCGGTGGGGAGCTCTGAGCCCTTTAAAATCTCAGCTGCGGCGGGGAGGTTAAAGGGCTCTGGGCTGACCACAGCCGCGGCAGCCCAGAGCCCTTTAAATCCGGCCCCAGCCCAGCTGCCGGAGCTGCTGGCGGGCGGTTTAAAGGGCTCTGGGATGACAGCAGATGCAGCAGCCCAGAGCCCTTTAAAACTGGCCCCAGCCCAGCCACCAGAGCTACCACTTCTTGGGGAGGTGGATTAACTACAACAAAGGAAGAATCCCTCCTACTGGACACTTCTACACTGAAGTGCTAAAGCGACGCAGCTGCCTCACTGTAGCATTTTAAGTGTAGTCAGGCCCTGAGTTGCAGCAGTCGTTGAGAGGATAACTGGGAACCTTGTTACAACTGCCAGCCCTGGAAATTTACTCAGGTCCCTGGGTTCTTTCCTGTTCAAACATTACTATTGATGGAACAACAGCAAAGAAAATTCCACCTTCAGTTACAACAATTACAACCACATTGTCTTAAATTTAACTCTTGTTGTCCTCTCAAGAGTGGGGCTTTAAATTACCAGAGGGAGAGAGGGAGAGGGAGAGCAGTGGTTCTTTGGGAGTGTTGCCTCTGCGGTTTCACACTTGCAGGATGCATTGCCTGGTACCAGAGTTTCAGAATCTTCTGGAAAGCAGAGCCCAGAAAGAACAAACTAGTACCTTCTTGAGGCAATGATCATTCAAATCCAAGGTTATAACAGTCATATGGCCTCAACTCCTCAGCTCCTTCTGCTAAATCTAAGATTCCTGAGAGGAGAACTCTGAGGAAGAGCTTATATGGTATTCAGGGACCCCAAAAAGACATTGGATTGCGTGTGTTTGAGGCTCCCCTTAGATTTTGGAGAGTTTACATGAGTTGTCAGCTGGGATGCAAAGTTTCATGTCCTTTAATTGAGGCCTTGTCCACACTTAGAATTAGCCTCAAGTCTGGTCATTGGTAGCTACTACAGCTCAGAGAGAGAGCTGAAATTTGTACTGGTGGAGTTTACCCTGGTTTCCAACAGAAGCAAGATCCACAAATGCAATTCATGGCTTTCCTTGCGTATGCAAGGGGTTTAGACTAGTGCAACTACACCAATGGTTAAGATACAGGCTAATTCTGAGGCCTGCCCAGACTTTCCCCTTACTCTTGACTACCTATTGGTCTACCATCTCCTAAATGAACTTTCAGTCTTTTGTATCCTAACGGAAGGGGTCAGGTTGTTGGCAAACTTCTGTACCTAATAAACAATCAGAATAACAGAAGTCTGTGTTAAGCAGGTGTTTAAAAGTTTTGAACAGTCTGAGAAAAAGCCCTTCTTCCCTCAATTGCTCAGCTTTAGATTCCTGTCTTGCAAATACTGCATGGGAGTAACTTTATGCCCACGAGTAATACCTCTGAGTTCAATGGGACTACTTGTGTTTATAGTTACTCATGTAAACATATGGTTGCAGGATTGGTTGCTAAAGGCTTGTCTGTGGTAGGGATTTATCCCAGTCAAAGCCATCAGTGTCAAATCCCAGTCTATGCCAAACAAGCACAACATCATGCTGCCCTACAAAGGGCCTTTATAAAATCACAGAGAAGCAAAGGACAAAAGGCCCATTTCCCCTGTTGGGGTCATCTTTAGGGGAAAATTCAATTATTGAGAGCATAACTAAATTTAAATCTCTGTTACATACAGAGCTATTTTACGGCTAGGTTTCATTATGTTGTGGGTGGTTTTGTATGTCTGATGGATCGGATGGTTTTCTTAGGTGCTATGGCCTTCTTAACATGTAGTACTCCTACAAATTCTACTAACTTACCTGAAAAAATCAGTATATACACTTTTTCGGGGCATGCCCAACCCATTGCAACACCGAGTGCTTAAAGACTGCTTGTAAATTATATTCCGCTGAGGTTTATTTGAGACTAGAATAAAGCTAGTAATTTAATTTTAGAAGTCGTAAAAGAGCATATCCATTCAGTAATTTCAGTTCTAGTAACTCAGTTGTTTAGCATTAATTTTATGTACAGTAATAAAGTTACTTGCAATTTATTTAGCAATTGTCATGGCATTTGCTGCCTTTGGTTAGGGGGAGGCTGGTGGAGCTACAATACTCACACTTGGCCTAAATTAGTACCTTTTACTTATCTGACCTCAGGAGCTAGGCAAAGTTACTTCTTATTGTATGCTGTATTTCAGATTATAGGCACAGAGAAGGCTGCAGACTTTCCCCAAAATGAGATTGTAATAAAAAGCTCATAAACTAAGGTCAGAAGAGACCATCATAATCATCTAGTCTGACCTCCTGCACATTACAGGCCACAGAATCTCACCCACCCACTCCTGTAGTAGACCTCTGCTGAGTTACTGAAGTCCTCAAATCATGGTTTAATGACTTCACCATTTACACTAGCTTAAACCTGCAAGAGACCCATGCCCCATTCTGTAGAGGAAGACAAAAAACTCCCAGTGTCTCTACCAATCTGACCTAGAGAAAAAATTCCTTTGCAACACCAAATATGGTGATGTAGCGGGGTGGTTACCCCATTCCTGGCCTGAAGGACTTAAAACAGCCCTGGGAGAGGGCTGTGGCAGGGAAATCAGCTACTAGGCTGATTGGGGAAGAAGCCACAGCTGGGCCATGCCCCAATCAGGCCTCAGCTGACTGTATATAAGAGGCTGGGAGCAGGGCTGGATTAACTTTTTGTAGGCCTGGCACCAAACATATTTGTGGGCCCCCATTGGAGAAATAGGGCATGTGATGGGGGCGGTCCGCAGAGTGAGGGGCCGGTTGGGGGCAATGAGGCACAGTGGGAGTGGCATCAGGGGATTGGACTAGATGACCTCCTGAGGTCTCTTCCAACCCTAATATTCTATGATTCTATGACTGGAGGAAGTCAAAGGATGGTTTCATGATTAAGGCAGTTGAATGCTGCACTAGAGAACTGGACTCTGTCCCTCCCTCTGCCTCAGAGTTCCCATGTGATGCTGGGCAAGTCATGATCCAAAATATTCCCAGGTGGCCATTATGTTCCTCATTTGCTGGTTACCCAACTTGAGACTCTTGGGTCTGATTTGTCAAAGTGCTGAGCACTCAACTCCAGCTGAGTTCAGTGGGAGCTCTGCTCTCAACACACATAAAATAGTAAGTACTGTGGGGAAAAAAAACAAGCTATAGACTTCTCAAATTAGTCATCCTATACAGATGTAACCTTTCTGCCGGGCCAAATTGATAGCAGCAAGGGCCGGGTTCAATACATAGGGGTCACTTCCCTATAACGTAATGCAAAACCAGCTCGAGCCCCCACCCAGTCACCTGGGAAAATCTGACACACGCACCCCTGGGTGCCTCGAAGAGGCAATATTTCCCCTCTCGCAAGCACAGAGTCTTAGTGTAGCAAAAAATGTTTAATAACATGAGATAAACAACATAGCATTAAACTTGGAAAACACCTCAGCTAGAGTTCATAGACCAAACCATGAGCAAAGACCCACCTTAGGAAATCGGGCCGTGTCCTTTTCCCTGGGCTCTTGAGTCCAGCAACCCCAAGATCACCCCAAGACTCCAAAGTCCAATACCCCAAATGTCCCTAGAGTCCAGCAACCCAAAGATCACCCACAGTCCCAAAAGTCCCGCAACCCAAAAGTCTCTGTCCAGGATCAGTGCAGCCCCAGAGTTCAAGAGTCTATCTGCAGGGTTTTTCCCCACCCAGCCTTGGTAGAAAGGGACACCTTACATGGTCCAGAGCCAACTGCTCTGCCTCTCCGTGGGGTTCTGCTCCAGCCATCCCCACAAACTGCTCAGCTCCACTCACTCTGTGGGCCACTCCAAACGCCCCACAAACTGCTCTGCTCTCCCAGCCATCCTGTGATCCGCTCCAGCCATTCCCACAAACTGCTCGGCTCCACTCACTCCATGGGCACTCCAACTGTCCCCACAAACTGCTCTGCAATATAGCTTCAGACTCCCCCACTAGTTAGCACAGCACTCAGTGCTCTCAGCTTAGTAATTTCAGCTCATAGTAGGGGAATCCCAGTGCTGGTGCATCATCAGCCCAAAGAGAGCTCAGCTCGGTAACCCGTAACTAGATTCTTAAAGGAATCTAGAATCAGCTCTGATATTCAACAATGGGGAGAGGAGAAAGTGCAATTAGTGCTTCTGGCTCACACAAGCCACCCCCCCAAGTACAGATACCTGTCCCCAACCTCTCTCCACTCACTGGCTTCTGGCACCTGTGTCCCTTGTCTAGCGAGTGCTACTTAACTGATGGTGAGATCCTCTATCATAAAGCAGTTTCATAGTTCTTCATTCACATAATCAGGGCAACAACACTTTATTCCTCCTGCCCCAATAACAAAGAAATTGGGGATCCCACAGCGGTCAAAGTAACCATTTTAGGCTGCCATGTGCTATGCTAGGTGGGGTGGGTGTGCCTATGCAAAAATGATCAGCCCCGGAAATTCTTTTCCACACTCGTCATAATTCACCACCAGATGTCAGGGTAGAGCTCACCCTGACTCTGCTTACAAAGAAATTTTTAACAATTGTCTTTAATCTCTGTGCTTTAGCTGCCCATATTTAAAGTGGGGACTATAATATCATTTCACCTCACTGGGGTGCTGTGAAGATAAATTTGTTAATGTTTGTGAGGAACTATGGGTGTATGTCTCCCAGCTAGTGCACTTTCACAAAGTGGGAGCAGCAGAAGGGGCTAGACACCCTGAAAACAATCCTGTTGGCAGGGGCGGCTCTAGCTTTTTTGCCACCCAAAGCACAGCAGGCAGGTTGCCTTCGATGGCTTGCCTGAGGGAGATCTGCCAGTCCCACAATTTCACCACCAAATTGCTGTCAAATCCGTAGGACCAGCGGACCGTCCGCAGGCGCACTGCCGAAGGCTATCTGACTGCTACCCTCACAGGGACCGGCAGGGGGCCCCCCGAGGCTTGCTGCCCCAAGCAAGTGCTTGGAGCACTGGTGCTTGGAGCCGCCACTGCCTGTTTGACACCAAAGGTACCTACTTATGGCAGCTAGACCCTCTCACTACTCATGCTGCTGTGGCTACATTTCTATTTTTCGCATGCTGGTTCAGTCAGACCTAATAAGGGTATGTCTACTCGAACTGCAAATTATACCTCCAGCTACAGTATAGATTTACCTTATTATATCACAAAAACATCATAAAAATGCCCATGAGAAATTAATAATATTCAGAGCAGGGTTTGGATGGTGTACAGAAATGCACTGAAAGATGATAAAAATAAATAGCTTACCCATTCAGTGAGCACCATCAATCCTTTGCACTGAATGAGGCGGGGTGCTGTGGAAAAAATAATATGTGATCATCTAAATAAAGACTGTATCATAATGCATACTCAAAAGAGGGCTGAATTAAGGTTTCACAGGCAATTCCTAAATTTTGAGTGTTTGATTTTAAGAGATCATTAAGGTACAACAAGCTTTCTTTAATGCAATTTCCTAGGTTTTTTAAAATCTTAAAAATTGAAACTAGAATTCCATCATGTGGAATCATATTGAGCTCCCTTCATAGGTTATCAGCACGGTTGGGCTTTTTAAAGTCACAGCACAGACAACTGCTACTTGAGCTAACAGAATAACCAGTAGCAGTAGTAGGCTGTTATCCTTTATGTAGACCAGCCACTAGTGGGTAATGAGACACTTTGCCATTGGATTTCAAAGCTATTTGCTATTCAGCAAAGGATTGTTGAGATTCAGGAATGTGTTCAAGTCCAGTTTCTGTTTACAGACCCTTCTGTCCCATCCCTCACAACCAACTCTCCCTGTCCCCAATTCCTGCCCGTTACCTCCTTTGCTGCAGTTCCCCTTGGCTCTGCAAGTCCCCACACCACACTTCCTCTTTTCTCCTGACCCCTCCACAGCTCCTGCTCCTCTCACTTCTCCTGCCTTTCTCCCTCCTTTTTTCATATCTATCTCCCCCATCTGCTGCCTCCCTGTGCTCCCATCCTTGTCCTCTTATTGTCTCCTGCTCCTAACCATCTCCCCAGCTTATATCCCTCTTCCCCAATTTCTCATCCCTTTGCACTGAAGTGAAGCATGCTGGGTGGGCACCAGCAACAGCAGCATTGAGATCACCAGACAGACAGTCTCCTTGCTCTCAGTTCTGGTGCCTCGTGCCATAGGCTACACTACGCTGCATGTCTTTTGTGGTGGTATATTCAGTGAAAAGCAGGCTGCATCCACACTGTGGTGTGTGGCTACATGTGCCAATCAAAGGAGCTGGCAGTGGGGAGGCAGCAGGGAAAGGCTCAGCAGTAGGGAGCTGCCAGGGCTTTTCCCCATTGCCTCTCCACTGACAAAGTCTTTCCCTGCTGCTGGAGTCAGCCTGTGAAAGAGAGAGGCTCCAGCAACAGGGAGCTGCCAGTGCCTTTCTCTGTTGCCTTCCCACTGCCAGAGTCTATTCCTGCTGATGGAGCCATTCCCTGAGACAAGGAAAGAGAGGTGGCATGGCAGCAGGACACTACACTGCTAAAAACAGCAGTAGATAGGGGAGGCATTGGTTGGCAAGCAGGGTACATACCCACAGGATTTAGGCATGTCCTTACTCTGTGACTAACTACACTGCTATTTATATCCATGCTAGCGGGGCGTGCAGTGTATGTTCTCTACACCCTGCCATAAGAAGGGTGCAGTGTAGACATACCTATAGTGCCCTCTGGGAAGCTAGGAGGAATAACTGCAGGGAAAGTGCTGCTCAGCCCCTGCAGCCTTGGGTTGGAGCATGCTCAGCCACTCTGTGGGGATGGCACAAGTGCAGTCTGAACCTCACATAGAGGCAGGGCCGGCGCTACCATTTAGGCAGCCTAGGCAATCACCTATGGTGCCAGGATTATTGAGGGGGTGGCATTTTGCCGGGGGGGCGGCAGGCGGCTCCGGTTGATTGCCGCAGGCATGCCTGTGGAGGGTCCGTTGGTCCGCGGCTCCAGTGAAGCTGCCACAGTCATGCCTGCGGATGGTCGGCTGCTCCCACGGCTCTAGTGGACCTCCTGCAGGCATGCCTGCGGCAGCTCCACCAGAGCCACAGGATCAGCGTGGGGGGCAGCGAAATGGCCATGCGCCTAGGGCACGAGAAACCCTGGCGCCGGTCCTGCATAGGGGAAGGGGAGGGGAAGGAACATGCCCAGTACAGATAGAATCTCCTGAGATGTTGGCTGCCAAACTAACAAATTGCTACTGAGTTTGTGCAAACTGCCCTTATTCACCCACTTATTTGGGTGAATTTTCACAGAGATGGTGAAAGGCACATCCCTAACACATCTCCTGGGCCTCCCACCAAGTTTTAAATCCCTGCTCCAAACAACACAGATGTTAGAGCTTCTCCTCAAAAAATGATCATCAGAGTTTTTTCTAATATGGGCAAAATAAGATTTTTCTTTAACCTCATTTTCAGAAACAAATGAACTGCTCTATCTGAAACTTTTCAAAAGATTGCAGCCCTAGAAGACTTCTGGCATAGAACGTTTCAGCCCAAACATTTTAAGTCTGACAATGTTATAAATTACTGAAAACAGGATTGTATTCTGGGAAGCAGGAGTGGCTCCAGGCACCAGCGCACCAAGCACATGCTTGAGGTGGCAAGCCTGCGGAAGGTCCGCTGGTCCCACGGCTTCGGCAGATCTCCCGCAGGCTGCCGCCAAATTCGTGGGACCGGGGAACTCCTGAAGGCAAGCCACTGAAGGCAGCCTGCCTGCCGTGCTTGGGGAGACAAAATGCCTAGAGTTGCCCCTGCTGGGAAGTGTTGGGCAATCTTAACTATAAGCGTCTCCCTCTGCACCGCCTATAATTAAAGAGCGCACAAGGAAGTTAAGCTCTGTAATATTATGTCAGCCTTTTTACTTGAGTCATTGCCAAGAGTTATGAGAAATTTAAGGTTTTATGAAGTGTGTGACACAACTATCATATCCATTGATCTTCACAGATGACTATGTAGCAAATATAGTTAGGAGTTACAGCACCTGCAAAATTTGGGTTCTCTGATTATTTGCTGACATATTGCAAAATACAGCAAGTTATGCTGAGAGATGCTGTTTTTCATTAAAATAAATGTCCAGTAAGCAGTTTAACTAGGTGTGGTAAATGATTTGACTATTCTGCAAGTCAATTATAATTTAATGGTTCATGTTATGGCAACAGGTGCTAATGCCATGCATATTATAAGTGATTGGTATATGAGCACTCAGAATGAAATTCTCCATGGCAAGAGTTAAGGGAAACTCAATGCATTAATTTCACCCAGACACTTGTTAAAAGGGATTGTGTGGGTTAAATTTCTGTCCTTTGTCTAAGTGGGCAGTTAAACCTGTTTTAAGAGTTTGTCTACCAGGTGCATTAGTCCACATCAGAGGGGTGTAAATGTTAGTCCTCACGAGCACGTAGTGCACAAACTGGCCAATATGGACCCTGCTGGTGCACATCAGAAATTTCCTAGAACGCATGAATGTAGTCCTGCTTTTAGTGCATACAAGCGAGGTCCACACAAGCCAGTTAGTATGCAACATGCTAGTGCACACTAGAATTTACACCCTGCTGGGGTAGACTAAAGATTGTGTAGACAAGCCCTAAGATTCATTTGTGTTTCAAAGCAGATGCACAAAAGGAGAATAAACTCCCAGGCTCACCTTACCAGACCATATGCTCCGAGATAAAGAGTTTTGCATTGAAAGTTACCAAGGTGAAAAACTCAGGGGCCAAAGCTAGAAGAGTACAGTGTGGTAAACAGGAAAGTCCAAGGCTTAGTCTACATTAGGACTTAGAGGTGGGATGTTAGCATGTGTGATGCCAACATCTGCTAACATCCCACCTTAAAATCCTAGTCTATACAAGGCCCAAGAGAAACCAGGATCAAGAAAGAAGCTTCTTGGAGACTGGACAGTGGTGTCTTAACTGAGGTTTCTGCAAGAAGGAACTGCCTTTGTGGTGTCTTGACCACTTCTGTTCCAGGGCTATATTTGTAAAGAAGTCAGTTACGCTACAAGAGATCTTTGTTCTGCATCACCAATTTTGTCTCCACCAAAGAAAAGCTGACCTGCAAGACCTCAATCTGCTAGCGCTCAGCAAAAGGGCAACAGTACTACATGGCCGACATTTTTTTGCAAATGGCACATTTTCACAAAAATGCATTTTGTGGGGCACCAAAAATTATTCACGGAGTAGGGTCAAATTCAACAAATAGTTTTGGCTAAAAAAAATGAAAACAAAAATGTTGAAATGTAGATGAAAATTGACATTCAAAACATTTCATTTGACCCAAATGATTTCCCCCCCCCAGTTTTTCATTTCATTGGGTAAAACAAAAACAAAATCGGTTTTGGTTAAAAACTTACCATTTTTTTGCCAGTTTAGCCACTAAATTGAAAAAAATAAATTATTCACTCAGTTCTACTATATGAGTACATAATATTCATCATGTTCTTAAGTGTGTTCAGGGTCAGGACCTTAAAAAACCAAATTTCTGATTATTTTTAAATTAATAATTTTAGTATTGTTTTTCCTTACTAACCAAAATCTTGTATTATCTTTCTTTACAAGAAACTTCTACTTAATAATTTTTTTGCCATGTATTACTAACATTACTACAAGAGAGACAAGGTGGGCGAGGTAATACCTTTTATTGGCCCAGCTTCTGTTAGTAAGAGACAAGTTTTTGAGCTTACCAACTCACCAACAAAATTTGATCCAATAAAAGATTTTTTACCTCACCCACCTTGTCACCCTGTCTGGGACCAACACGGCTACAACAACACTGCATACAACATTGCTACAAATTACTTATACAATTGAAATATTATATTGCCACTCTTCGGAAGTTACAGTATTCATTATTTTAGTTTATTTCTTTGCATGTGTGTATAAGCTATGGCTGCATATATGTCCAAGTCAGATATGGTTTAAGCCACACATATGCACTGTGGGAATTGGAATTAATGATATTCTGCTTCAGACTTCTGTCCTCTACCATGAGAAAGAGAAATTTAGGATTTATATTCTCTTTGTCTTGTTTAGATTAGCCACTAGAGGGCAAGACAACAAACCAAGACCAGAGTCCTGCAAACAGAGGCAAGTAATGCCAAAATAAGTTTTGTAGCTCTGCTGAGTTTCTTTTTAAATGTGGCAATAATTCCTGTTGGCCAACAATAGTAACTATACACCATGTTTGCCATTTATACACTTCAAAGCACTTAAATGTTATTCAAGCCTCACCAGACCAGTGTGAGACATACCCTACGCTTATAATGCACAGTTATATTTTTATATTGTTTCTGTCTAAGGAATATTGTTTTGGAGTCCTTTGATGTAGGTTAGCTACAGTCCCTTTAAATCTAAAGCACTATAGTAATACAGGCTGGGCATGGATGAGGTCAGAAATGTTGAGTTCAGACAGCTAGTATGCATGACACAGGCTTGTCCCCAGCACTATGATATTTGAAATTCCCCTGCTAGCTTGTGACTCTTGGGCAGATTCTGCATCTAGAAGGAAAATTACAGTAGTTACAATTTGCAATAAAGGGTTGTTTGCAAGGAAGACAAAAGTTTCCCTTTAAAAGTTATCGCACACCATGCTCTAGTGGAATCAAGTGCAACAGAAACAAAAAGTCAAAACTGACTGAAGAAATAAATTAGTAGAAAATGAAGTGACAGTCACAGGTAATAGGGAGGAGAAACAACTCAAGGGAGGAAGAAAAGACCCAGTCCTGCTCCTAGTGAAATCAACAGCAAAATTCACTTCCATTCTGTCAAAGCTAGAATCAGGCCTCACAATTTGTCAGACCACTCTGTTTTATTAGCGCAGCGCTCCGCCAATAACACCCAGATAACGTGAGTGGCCATGCAAGACCCAAACAGTCTTATTTATACAGATAAAGGAGTGGGAATTGGACAAAGAAAGCAAAACAGTAAAATTCACCTGGGGCACAGCATGCATATCCTACTTCCTTACTAACTCTTATCGATCTAAGGCTAATACTTCACCAATTGCCCTTAAACGGTGCAATTGTTCTATGTTAATGTCTGTATTCCTGACACCTGGATTGCAGCGTTCCAACATTTTTGCTTAAAGGTACAGACAGCATTTCTTTAATCCTTTCTATTTTCACAATATAATTCATTCTACTTTCACAATTCCAAATCAAACACAATAGGCAAAAATAGAAGGGAAGAGATGAAAACACAGAACAGAGAAGGTATAGGTGGAAGAAAGAAAAATGGAAAAACCCATTCTGAGAGCTATTTCTAACCTCTTATCAATATAGGTGAGAAATGTCAGCTCCATAACAGAAAATTCAAGTGGCATCAAGCGATTTAGAAGCAATAGGTAATGAATGACTTATTAAGGAACTAAAACTGGGTGGGAAGAAAATACCAGACAAATTGGAAGAACAGAAGGAAGGATGATAACAATGTTTGCATTAGAATGCTTCAATATTTTATCAGTGTAACAGATTGCTTATGAGATGCTCATCTCAATATGGGATTCAAAATCTGTAGCAATCTCAGACTTTTCTTGACATTTCTTCCTCTCTCTGTGCCATGTAATCTGAATTAGTGACTGTACTTGTGACTGGCTGCCCACAGTGCAGTGGCTGTGCAGCTGGATACCATTATGTATTTGGCAGTCTCAATACCTTACTTCCCATCATGCTTGCCCTATATGCAGTAGGGCTGTGCTGGCCAGTCCTGCTCTTAAAGGGACAGTATGTCCTGTGACAGAAAGCATTACCTCCCAGGCTATGCTAGTGGAAAATGGTGGGCTTTTATCTTCCATATATCTTGCTGTTAGGAAGAGTGTGGATTTGCTACTGCTTTTCCCATGTGTTTTGCTCAGGAGCCATGTCAGGGCAGGTGGCCATTCCTCACAGCCGGAGGCTGTGCAGTGCCAGGCTTTACAGATCTCTCAGGTGTGCTGAGGGGTCAGGCCTCACCGCTTTACCCACTCAGCCTCTGGCAGGATCCCTGCAGCGCACGGGCTGGCAGCACATGAGAGGCACTCTGTAGGGCTGCTGTGCCTTTGGCTCTTACACAGCATCTGCAATAGAAAGGATCCACATGGGCAGGGTTTGGGGGATTTTCCCCAAATACTATACACAGCATGCAAGGCCTAGCCACATCTACACACTGCGGCTCTGGGGTGGGGTTGGTGGCTTCTGAACACAGAACACAGTGAGCGCCCTGTCCATGGGATAATCTGTCCGCTCCTCCATTAGGTGGGGTCTGGTCTCTCCAGAAGCAGTTAGAAGGGCTGCTGGAAGGGCTCTGACTCAGCTCCAAGCCTTATTCTGAGCCAGAGGGATCCCGCACCTGGGATGGAGAATGAGGCTGGCACATTTAAGCCTCTTGCCATGTGCAGCGGTGATGGCACAGCCTCACAAGGTGCTGATCCTGCCCTCCACTCACAGAGCTGGGTTGGGGAGGTTTGGGAGGGCTGTTCCTGGCAGCAGTCCCTCCTCCCACTGGAGGCAACATTTCCTTGGCCTGTATGAGATGAACGGGAGTCTCAGCTGGGTTCTCTCTGGACAGTGCCCATTCTACCCAGTGCTAACCAGCCCCTCACCCAGGACAAACAAAGGGGGATCAGGTCACCAAGCCAGTTCTCCCCTTGCCTGTCACTTTGTGCCTGCAGTGCAGAAGGCTGCTGAGCAGCCAGGGCACCATCGCCTGGGTGCCGGGCTAGGCACCACTCCCTGCAGGCCCCAGGCTCCCATAGAGCACCTAGGGATGGAGTGGTGTGTAAGGTGCCAGGTCTGGCTCTCTCTGTCCAGTGGGAGCTGCCGCGGCTCAGCCTGTGGTGTCTCTGCAGGATTCAGTGATGGCCCAGTGCCCAGGAGCAGCAGCATTGGCCGTGCTGGACGAGATGCTAGAAATCACGGCCCAGAGCCTGGTGCGCACTGAGGTGGCTGAGCACTACCAGGTCATCCGGGAGCTGGGCAGGGGCAAGTATGGCCATGTGGTGCTGGTGACACACAGGCAGAGAGGTAAGGAGCTGCCCTCATCTTGGACCCGCACACCACCCAATCTCTGCTCTCTCTGACCCTCAGGTCCTCTCTCCTACTGCCCTGGGTAAAAGGCCAATGGTCCCATCTAACCTGGAATCCCTCCCTCTCTCTGCTCCAGATCAGACCAAATGGGTCCATCTAGTCTAGTATCACCCAGCCCCTGCTGCCCCAGGTCAGACCCTACGCACCCAGCGTGCAGCTGACTGGGCCTACTCTCAGAATGGCCATTCCTCTTAACCAGCTCCTACAGTGAACACCTGCCCTGAGGATCTGGCTGGAGATTCCCTGTGGCTGTGAGTTCCGCGGTTCCTTGCCCCATGGCTGCCCAATGCCCTGCCTGTCTGGCCATGGTGTGAGCAGCTTTTCAAGGGGAGCCTAACCTCTCTCCTGCATCCTCAGGGACCCCCATGGCTCTCAAGCTGCTGCCCAAAGCTCACACCAAGCTGCACACCTTCCTGTATGAGTACTGCGTGACGCTTTCCCTCGCCACCCACCCTGCCATTATCGGCATGTTTGGCATTGCCATTGAGTCCAGCCAGCACTACGGCTTTCTTTACAAGCCAGCGCTGCACAAAGACCTCATCTCCATCATCAAACCATGGGTGAGTGCCAGGAAAGGTAATGAGACATGGGGCCTTCTCCTGTAGGAGGCACTAGCACCCATCTGGCCAGTCTGTGGGAGACTAGTTGGCTTAGGGGGTGTCGGGATGGGGCTTTCCCCATTAGGGGGCACGAGCTCTTATCCAGCCCCAGCTTGTGGGATGGGTGGCTGAGGAGGGGAGGGAATGGGCCCTGCCCAGGGAATGGGCATTGCCCCACTAGGGGCGCCACCTTCCTCTCCAGCCCCAGGTTGCAGGGAATGACTGTACCCAGAGAACCTCCATCTCCAACATTCGAAGTGCCAGAGTGTCCCCGAATGCAAAGCTGGCGGGTGCACGTTTGGCTGGTGAGGCTGCCATGGTGCTGCGGGTTGCAACATCTCCTCTCTTTGTCACTGCCCAGGATGGGATCCCCGAGCCAGCTGCCAAGCAGTGTGCCAAGCAGCTGGTGAGTGCCCTGGAGTTCATCCACAGCCGGGGGCTGGTGTATCGAGACGTCAAGCCCGAGAACGTGCTGCTCTTCGACCCTGAGTGCCGGCGTATCAAGCTGACCGACTTTGGGCTCACCCGGCCCAAGGGCACCCGGCTCAAGCTGGTGGCTGGGGTGATCCCCTACACCGCTCCAGAGCTATGCAACACCACCAGAGCCCAGGGCCTGCCCATTGATGCCAGCCTGGATGCCTGGGCCTTTGGTGTGATGCTCTTCTGCCTGCTGACCGGCTACTTCCCCTGGGAGCAAAGCCTGCCAGCTGACCCCTTCTTTGAGAACTTCATGCTGTGGCAGGAGTCAGGCCTGGATGAGGACCTACCATGCCATTGGAGGTGCCTGACGGCTGAGGCCACTCACATGCTGCGGAGCCTGTTGGTCCTGGATCCTGCCCAGCGTAGCCGTCAGCGGGGCCCTGCACTACGTCGACTGCCCCTGGAGAGTGGAGAACTGGCATGGTGAGGAGCAGGCTGTGGGGTCCTAGAGAACCTCCTCTGGGGGAGTGGAGGCCATCCCCCTGTGGGGCCTGTCTATAGGATAATTAGTATCCAAGGCCCTACAGCGTGCCTCCAGCAGGACAGGAATACATTGAAAGGGGCTGTCAAAATAACAGCCATGGCAAGATCTATTCCAAAGCACTGAGCTCCAATTCCTGCCAAATCCCACACAGGTGCCAGTTCCCACTGGGCACTGATTCCCCAGCAGACACCAATCCCCCTGGGTGCAGATCCACCCTGGCTGCTGATTCCCCAATTGGTGCCACTTCCCCCTGCCCACGTGTTGATCCCCTCCAGGCACCAGTTCTCCACCAGGCACTGATTCAGCAATGGAAGCCAATCCCCACCCCCCAGCTTCCACACCCTGACTCTGATAAAGGCAAGTCTCATTGCTGTGCGGAGCACATCCCTCTGGAGCAGTTTCTGTGCATCACAGCCATTGCATTATTACAGAAATAGAGATATATTCATCAATAAATTCCCATCTGTGGCTCTTTTTCACTTGTAATAAAATCTCCAAGCAGGGGCCCATATAGTGTGTGAGAATGGGTTACAAAGGGCTCCCTCCCTGCCTGGGAGCTCTGCCCAGGGTCCACCGCAGCGTGCCAGGGAATTGCTGGGGGACAGCTGCTGGGGAGCCAAGAGGCTGGAAGGAAGCAGCTAGAGGATAGGTTCCAGGTCTGGCAGGAAGCGAGTAGATGAGTATTGGGGGCGGGAAGGAGTTGGGAGGGGCTGAGGGGCTAGAATGTGGTTGTCGTGGGATGGGTGCCAGGTCTTGCTGGAAGTGGGTAGCTGGGGACTTGGTGTTGGGAGGCTGCTGGGGATGTAGTTCTGTAGTGTCCTGTCTCTCGCTCTCTGTCTCTATCTAATAAGTGTCCAGCTCAGCTGCCAAGAGCCCTTGCAGCTGGGCTGGGAAACTGTGAGCAGAAAGGCAGCTAAAGCAGGGCCTTAAATAGCCCCATGCTGGCACATGTCTGCCAGGCCTGGCTGTGGCTGCTCAGAGCATGAGCTGGGTCTGGGATTTCCAGCAGTGACCTACCAGCGAGAGTCAGTCACACACACAAAATTCTCTCACCTCTCCTGGGCCAGTTTGTTTCATTCTGTCTTAAATGGACCAAGGTCAGACTCCAGCAAGGAACTGAGTCTTTCAATTGTTTTTCTCCCTTCCTTGCATGTTTCGGGGGATCCAGAGAGCAGGATACATGCATATTACTGGTACTTTGTTAAGAGTGCAGGAATGCTAGTGCTTAATACTTTCCCTTTCACACACCTATCAGAGAAAACATGGATTGCTGCTTTGAATGGCCCTTTCTTTGTTCTGAGCAAGCAATGCAGGACAAGTCAACTCTCTCAGCAAACACATACCAGGGTTCAGACTGCTCTAATCTTTCCTCCTACTGCCCTCTAGGGGCTTAGTTAGGAATTCTGGTCTTTCCATCCTGTAATTAGATACTACAACTTTGTACATAGGGCACATGCCAACTCTTTTTCTGCAAGTTTTGGTAAATCCTCCTTTACTAGATGTGTATTTGAGTTTCTATTGAGAACCAGCAAGGAGCAGAAATACTGGGCCTAGTGCTTGGAATGCCTATACTAGTGCCTCTGAGTTTATTGTAAATGTAAATGGTGTACAATACATGCTAGGCAGTTTCCATATACTCAGAAGGATAGTCACTGATACAAGGTGTTTATAGCCCAAGGACAGAGGTTAGGGGAAGGAGAATGGCAACAGGAAATGTATACACAATCTGTGTATGCCAATATGATTCACTGTAAGCAGAAGTGGTTCTTTAAGGTGGAATTAAAAGTGGCCAAGATACATTGTGGATGAACTCATGGAGGTCATACTGTACACCGGGCATTATGTGGAAGAAAGCACGGAGGTTCTTGTGTGAAAAGCAGATAAATGAGAGGACCAAGCTGGGAAATTGGCAGAGCGACAGTGATGGGGACAATATGAAGCTTGACAAGGGATGACATGCAGGGAAGAGCAGAGTTGTGGTGAGCTTTTAAGATGGTGCCAGAACCTCAGATTTGCTGTGATGGCAGACGGGAAGCCAATGGAGGGATCTGAAGAGTGGAGTTACACAATGAAATCAAGGGGCAAGGAAGATGAGTTTACCTGCTGTGTTTGATATGGATTGAGTGGGGGGCAAATGCATATGTTTGGGGGGCCAGAAAGCAGTAGTAAAGATGGGATACAATAAAGGCCTGAGTAAGAGATATGATTGTGAAGATAGAAAGAAAACAGTGGGGTTTGGATACAGCCAAGATGTTTGGGAAAAGTGTCTCACATAGTATTCTACCATATATCTAAAAGGGTTTGGTTACCCTGGCACTCATGATGACACTCTGAGGGAAAATTGGTAATAGTATCATTACAAAGCAACACTCTTCTGAACTGAATGGGAAATATGTTAAACTGCTGACCATGTGACTGAACATCAGGCTTGACACCCCTCTTGAGCTCAGCAGACTTCCACAGATATCATTTCAAAGAATTTTAAAAACTTGTATACCAATTCCACTATTATCTTGTGGATGCCCACAATGTGGATGCCAGAGAGACACTTCACGCACCCACATTTTCCTGGGATATTCTTGCATTCACGTGTTGACATCCCATGTCCCAACTGTTATATCCTTGGGGGCAATAGTTTTAGGAAGAAATCACTGGAGCCACAGAGAGCTGTACACCTTGAAAGCAGTCACTTATTGCCACACACTGAACTAGCCAAAAACCAGCCAAAACTGCCTGGGCTACCCTCTAATAATCTAACTCAGTTGCCATAGCAACAACAAGATTCTATTACCACAGCAACCAAATACACAACATCAGCAGCAGTTCCAGTGGTCCTAAATGTAATTGTTCGGGGGTATTAATGCTGTTGAATCTAAAGAAAAGTTTTCTAGGAGTGGTTTTGCGCTGTACCTGGGATTTAAAAGACCAAGCTTGAATTGCTACATGCTGCTCTTTGGTGGTGGCACTATGTCTGGCCAACAGCACCATTTGTTTTAAAGCAAACTTTTAATTATGGGCTGAATGCAGTGAGCTCATATGGGAAAAAGGGCTCAAGGTTTCTGGGACTCATTCACCATTCATTTACTTCATCAATTATTAAAAGTTGCTGCAGTAGTAAACTCCGGCTAAAATAAAACACACATGCATTTCAGAGCATTTTTATAGAATTAAAGACACATTTTACTTTAATTTATCACAAAGAACCTAATTATTACTTTCAGTACAACAAAACTATTTTTATATAATATTCTTACCAAAACATCAGAGAGTCTTTGGTAGCAAATTACACTCTATGCACCCTGCAGATTATATCGTTTGTATTTTATGCTATGTGTACCATCTGTAGATATAGCTGGACAGATCTGAAGATGTGAATTATTAAACTAAAGAGTAGGATTAATTATTGTAGAGAGCATTAGGAATCATAGACCACAGGGAAGGGATGGGATTTGAAAAAAAGCCATAAAGTTACATTTTGTTCTGAGTAACATCCAGGTTCTTCCAGATAGTAGAAACAGTATTTCCACTAACACTATAGAAAGAAAGTGTGTGTTTACACTCTGATGAGCTATAAAACAGCATGAACATCAACTACATCTAAGCCTATGTCTATGCTGGTGCGCATACTTGGTTACTTGACCATGTACATGCTTGCTCATGTTCTCTATATCCATGCCAAGTGTCCACATAAGCTGTGCTAGACAAGGGTTTAACACTGTGTATATGCATATACCCGTGTCCTCACGACCACTTTTGTTGTGCAACTTTAGGGCTACCATTTCAGGAATGGTTTCCCAGGATTCTGTGCACAGAGATTTTTTGCTGTGTGCTGTTGAAATTGACCCCTGCTTTTACACATTTGTGATGACAGTTCCTGCTCACCTCTTCATCAACAGGACGATGATCTGGTTCTGCTCCAGCTCCTTATTGCAAGACAAATGTTTATGCAGTGGAGTAGATGGTAGGTAAGATGCTGGATGGAATAGGAAAATCCAGTTGGGTCCCACGGAAAAGATGTGGTGAATGCTGGTATTGCCACGGCATGCCCATGGCTGGACCATTACTTCTGGTACATGAGAATCAGCACAGTGTACAGGCATCATATCATTTTGGAAACCTGGGATGACCAGCAGTGACAGCAGAACTTCCAAATGAGGAAACAGACCTCATGTGGAGCTGTGTGAGGAGCTTGCACCAAATCTCCAGTGCCAGAACACCCAATTCAGGGAAGCCAAACCAGTGCAGAAGGGGCTGGCTATTGCCCTGTAGAACTTGGCAACCTCAGACAACAATTGGTCCATTGCAAACCAGTTTGGAGTTGGAAACTCCACTGTCAGGATTGTGGTTGTGTAGATTTGTGAGGCAATTAACACTGATCTAACCATGAACAGTTGCCATATGCAAAGTTCTGGAATTAATAGCTGGATTTCAGAGGAACTGTGAGGGATCATTGATTGTACCCACATTCCAATATCTTTCCTGTCAAAAGGGGCAAGTGAGTAGTACGTGGTTACTATTCACTTCTTCTGCTGGGCTTATTCCACAGAGGCTGATTCACAAATACCAATGTCAGAAATACTGAGAAGGTTCATGACAACAGATAGCATGACCCACGGGTCTTGAGGAAGCTAGGCCCAGAGGAGCACCCATTCTCTGACCCTCCAACTGGCAGCCTGCTGACAATGGCTTACCTGGGACCCATGAAGTCAGCAACAGGAACAAGCAGCTGTCTGAACAATTGGGTTTAACCCTTCTCCTGCTCCTGGATTTCCTGGCATCTGACTTATGGTTCCTGTCAACCGTTTTGGCTCCTGCTTCTGACCTCCTGCCATCCTGACTCAGATGACTCTTGTCTTCTGTCTCATGATGTACTCTGGCTCTGACTACTAGGTCTGGCTGCTCATGCCCTGGCCATGACACCAGGGTGCTGAGCATATCAGGATTGTACTTAAGGGGGAAGAAGGGACTTTATTCCCCAAAAATGATATGATTCTCTATGATATGTCTGTGCCAACTGTTATTTTGGCAGACCCCGCATTCCTGCTCCTAACTTAGCTCATGAAACCAGACCCCAACATCAATGACTCTGAAAAAAGGGTCAATTAAAACTCAGTTGCTGCAGAATGGTCATGGAATGCACGTCTGGTATGTTAAAATCTCGTTGGCACTGCCTATGCATCATCTTTATGCCAACATGGCCAACAACGTTCACATGATTGTTGCATGCTGTGCACTCCATAACCTTTGAGGGGGGAGTGCTTCTGTCCCAAATGGGCACAGGACAAGTCTGGTTTACATACTGTGTACAGGCAGCTGGATCCTAGCGCACACTGGTTCTGATTCCCAGTGGGCAAGGGAAATCAGAGATGCCATACGTTCACACACGTTGGCAGAGCAGAGGCAGAGGGTGACATCTGCTTGGGCTGAGGGATACATTCACACCCTGTACACCGGCAGGAAAAGCACTAGGGAAAATTGGCACATTCTTGTGGAGCTACATACCTTTAGGAGAGTTTTGTTCTGCCATAGCCAATGGTCACTAGCCCTTCATTCTTGTGACTGTTCACCCATCACAGACAATTACATGAGGGTATATCTACTGGGTTAAGATCCTGCAGGATCCTACAGCCCAAGCTCTAGCCCAAGCTAATATTTTAATATTAATTTAATATTTTAATATTTAATATTTTAATATTAGCTCAGACATCTACACAGCAGGGAAACAACCCCAAAGCGTATGCCCCGCAAGCCCAAGTCGACTGACACGGACCAGCCATGGGTATCTACTTGCTGTGTAGACATACCCAGAGGTTCCTATTTTCTGTGTTGTGAGTTCTGCTGCTTTTAAAACTCCCAGTGCTTTCTAACCACACAAGGATGCACTTTCCCCATTCCTTCTATGTATGTTTGGGATGTCAGATATTTTTTTAAGTGGGGAGGGGAGTGTGGGTGTGGGATGGACAGAGAAGTGTTTGCAGTATGATGTCACCAGGCATCATACATTAGAATATTCCTAGTCATGTTCTGTGAATTGTGGGACCTAGTCCTGAAACTGAAAACATCTTACATTCATCATACTGAAGGGTTAGAGGGGCACACACAAGTCAAGGTAACTATAACATTTATTATAAATACTGTATGGAGCATGTAACTGAAATATTTTTAAGAGGAAATATAAACCAATAAAACATAACAAGACTGTGTCTAAACAACAACCAAATATTAATGTTTCTGCACCCGTCTCCTTGCCTGCCCACTCTCCATGACAAAGAAGGAGCAACTGTGAAAAATTGTTTTTGGGGACAACTGCCTCTTGTCTGGCAGTTGAAGGGGTGGGCAGTTGATGGGTTTCAGAGACTCCTGCAGACTCATTGTTCCCCTCCTGAATGCTCGGGGGATCCTGTGCAAAGGGTTTCAGGTGCTGGTGGAAGGTATGGTGCCGGGAGTTCTGCAGGCTTCTCCCGGTCACTCAGAGGGGTTGGGTCTTCCATCTCAGCAGCAGCCAGAGCAGGAGGAAAATGTGGTGATGGTTCACAGAGAGTTTCAGTGGCCAGAGCAGCAGGCAGACCCTGAACTCATTTGACCACCACTTCTATGAGCCTCTCCCTTAAGGAATGTTCCCATTCACTATGCCCATGCTTCCATACCTATGGGCATGCTCCCATTCCATGCAATGTGCCTCTTGCTTTATGAACTGGTTCATCAGTATCTGTTTCTGCTGCAGAGTCAATCCTCCTGCGCCCTGAGGAACTTAAACTGCTCCTGCTTCCTTGTTCCTCCTGTCCATGCCAATGAGCAACTCTTCCAGGGTCTTTATATAGGTATTAGAAATTATTATCTGACAGGATTTGGAGCACTGTATCTAAGTTATTATCCGCAAAAAAACAAGAGTTTTCAGGTGCCCAGGTAGCCTTTGGTTAGTTAAAGTTGCCCCCCCCCACCAAAAAAAAAAATCTGGATTGGCACTTCCTCAGCCACCCCAGAACCTGCATGGGGCATATCAAAAGCTCAGGCTGTTCTTTGGGAAGAGATGTTGTGGCTTTTCCCGGGTGTCTTGGGGTCTGGGGAGGGAGAGGAGGGGAGGCATGATGCAGCTGTGGCTGGCCTGGGGCTCAGGATTAATTTTGGGCAGGTGGGGGAAGGGGGTCCTCCAGGCAGGTGGGAGTGCTCAGGGCTCCTCTGGCTGAGGGGGGGGCGCTCAGTCCTCCAGTCAGCCTGGGGCTCCTCCAGGCAGGGGTGGGGGGACTTGTTGCTTCAGCTGCGGGGGCATGGTGGAAGAAAAGGGGGTCTTGGGACTCCGGCCTGGGAGGAGGGGTGCTGGTGGAAGGGGTGGAGCCAGGGGCTAGCCTCCCCAAAGGGGGGCTCCACCCACTACCCATGAAGAGGGTATATTAGTAGGGAGGATGAAGGTCCATTGTAATTTACCAGCCTTGGGTTCTGGTTCCTGCCATGGCTCAGGGTTCTCCTTGGGTTTATTGATGGGGTTTTCTCAACTGGCTTCTTTGGGCAGAAGTGCACAATCACATGCTTCTCTTTCTCTGGGTCTTTTGTGGCATCCTTTGCAGTCCCTGCAGCCTCTTCACACTGGCTTTCATCAACAATGAGGCCAGTGGGGTTGAAGAGGAGCCATGAGTCCCTTCAGGGAAGCCCTTGAGAGCACCCAATCCAGCTCATCATAGATGGGGTATGTATGATGACAAATCCTCCAGGAGTGACAGTTTGAGTCTTTTGTCCTCCTGTACAGAAGCCTCAAGTAGATGATATATTCCCAGCAGTGGGCTAGAGGCCAGTGAGTGATCACCTTCTCCAGCCTCTGTGGAATTTTCCAGGTCAGGTGAATTTTCCTTGTTGTTCCAGGTGACATCAGGGAGTCAGGGACCTTTATAGCTTGGGTAAGGGTCAGGCAGAAAAGGGTTCAGAGCGATATGGGAATGGGGTTAGAGGACCATTGACATTCAAGACGTGGTAAATACACCTTGCCCTCCATTATGAAAAAGTCCCTTGACTGGTAGAAGGGTCCTCATAATATTTGCATGGGGTTCCCTTTACTCGACCATTGTTAATGTTAGTAATAACAACAAATGCATCCCCATTGAGACATGGAGCCCATCTGGATGCTCACATGGCTCAAGGCAGGTGATTACCTCTTGAATCCACGTGATATATCAACTTGCTGAAACTCACAGCAGTCAGTGTGACACTAGCAAACCAGCTAACCTGTGTATGACCCATAATGTCTTAAAAATAGGCACTGCAATTGTAACCAGGAAATTCACTTGTATGTCAATATCAGAGATGTACTAGACCAGCAATCACTAACCCACTCATTTGCAGTAATAGAAATCAAGGGCAGATGCTAAATGTGTTTGTCTATGTTACTATAGCCTGTTAGAAGTTTGCCAGTGTAACCAAATTAGCTTTTAGATGCTAAATCCTTCTCATGTCTAAATTGCCTTATGTATGGACTGAGTTCAGTTAACGGTTAACATCAAACATGTGAGACACTTCAGGAAACTAATAATATTATCTACATTGTCTTCATCTTATCTATCCCTTACAATGAATGGCTGGCTGTTGCCTTATGTAAATGAGTGTAACTAGGTTACCTGTATATGCATAGGAAATTGAATGTTAACTTCAAACTGGTGGATCAGTGTGTGCTAACAAAGAAGAATCTTCAGTCACATGCGGTGCTCAAAACCCTTGACAATCTGCTTCATGGAAAACCTGAGGCTTGAACCTGCATCTCTAGTCTGATGAACTTTAAACAAGGAAAGGTTCAAGCCATAGGACTGGGATCTCCAAGTAGTTTCTTAAAATGCCATGGAAAAAGGGAGGAAAGACTCTAACAGACTCTACATCTAAGCTGCATTTGGATTCTAACCTTTCAGAAAGATACAAGAGAGACTTTTGAAAGCCAGCAGACTCCTCCATCACTGCTACAAATCTGATATAAAGGCCTTGCAAGCATTTCTAATGTATACAATCTTTTTTACCATTCAATAACTCTAATAAAATCTTTTGTTAGTTTACTAAGGAAGTGTGATATTTGGGTAAGATCTGAGATGTATATTGACCTGGGTTAATCGTCTGATCCTTTGGGATTGCTGAACCTCACATGGTGAATTGGGTTTTCAGTAACCTCTCACAATATTAGACCTGTTTGTCTGGATGGGAACCAAAGCCTGGAATGCCTAAAGGGGACTGTATCTGGCTTCTTGTTAACGTGGTGCTACAGAAGCTCTTTCATTATTGGTTTGGTGAATTTATAGAATAAATCACCATTTTCTGGAGTGTGCCTGCCCTGTTTCTTGCACTCTGCTCTGCTTCTTGCACTCATTCTCAGTGTGGTCCATTCTAGGCACCAGTCACAGTCAGAAGTGCCTGTCTCCATTTTCTTCCATTGATTGGGGCAAATACATTAATTTCATGACAGACAACATGCCATGCATGTTTCATATCACCTGTCAAGAGGGAGCAAGATCAGCCACCCTCTACAATGAAGCAGTGACGCTCTGGAATTGGTGCACTGGAAATCAGATAATCTCAGCAGTTTATCTTCTGGGCATACAAAACATCACAGCAGATGCCCGTAGCAAGGCACTTCTCACAGGATCAAAAATGGGAAATAGATTCCATTACCCTCCACCACAGATTTCAATGTTGGAGAGTCCCACAGATAGACCTGTTCACCACAGCCAAGAAGAAGTTAGACCTGTTTGCCACGAACAAGAAGTCCGACCAGTTCTGTTTGAGAGGTGGATTGAGTTGCCATTTCCTGACAGATGCCTTTCTTTTTCATTGGCGTTCAGGCCTGCTATATGCATTCCCCCTAACTCCCTTGATATCTAAAGTGTTAATCAAATTAAAGACAAGGGTTATTCTAGTACTTTCGACATGGCCAAGACAATCACGCTTGCTGTTTGTTAACCAATCTCCTTCCAAATCATCCCCCATCTTCTCTCCCCAGATGCTGGTGAAATTCTTCACCCCAACCTCGAGGTTCTTTGACTCAAGGCATGGCTGACTGATGGTTTGCAGAGTTAGAAACAACCTGTTCTGAGGATGTAAGGAGAGTGCTAGTACATGGTAGGAAATAAACTACTTGTAATAAGTATCTGCAAATGTGGATGAGATTCAGTCAGTGGTGTGACCTAAGATGTTGTTCATCTGCATCCTCTCTGCTGTCAGATATACTAGATTACATTTTATAGCTAAAAATGTTGAGGATGTCCATAAACTCTGTTAGAGTACACTTGACAACTATTACAGCCTTCCATCCTATGTTGGAGGGTTTTTCCATATTCTCTCATCTTACAGCGATGAGATTTCTTTAGGGATTGGGGAAACTCTTTCCACAAATCAGATTCCCTACTCTGGTTTGGGACCTCATCTTGGAGCTTAGATGCCTTATTAGGCCTTGCTGTGAACTTATGGCTACCTGCTCCCTTCTGAACTTGTCTATGAAAACAGCCTTTCTCATAGACGTTACTTCTCAACTCAAAGAGTTGGAGAGATAGGGCCCCCCCCTTTTTGGTATTTTTTTAAGGATAAGGTCATGTTGCAACTGTACCCCAAGGTCTTATCAAAGGCATCCTTGTACTTCCACATAAACCAACCTATCCATCTTCCAGTGTTCTTCCTTGAACCACACCTGGATAAGGGAGATGAAGCATTACAAACACTCAGTGTCAGAATGGCATTAGCCTTTTACCTAGACAAGACTAAGTCCTTTAGGAAATCTCCCAGATTGTTTCTTTCCTTTGCGGACAGACCTGTGAGGGGCTTAAATTCAGCAGGATCTGTTCCGAGCAAAGCTCCAGGAAATATTTTCAACACCCCTGGAGTTTTTTATAGCATGGGGAAGTGGGGGGAAGGGGACCTCTGGGAAACACTCTGTGAGAATTTAAGCCCTGTCCATCATCCAAATCATATTACTTTTATCTGCTATATGAAACAGCTTTAAAAGTAGCTCTTTCATCAGTGGATTGCTACATTGATTTGGGCTGCAGTGGTTCAATTCCATTCAAAGTCATCTTGTGAAATCATTCTTAAAAGAGTTGCGGTTAATTCAAAGCAGCAATTTAATGTTACATTGCATCCCTCCTCCACCTTTCCAGTTCAGAGCAGGGAACAATGTTTGGACAGAATTCAACATTCTCACTTTTTGGCTAGACTTTCTAGGAATGAGGAGGGACTTGAATTCCCTCCATATGGCATGTCCTTTCCTCTGATGGCTAGAAAAAATAATGCTGGTGCAGTCCATATAACTTACAATAGAATGTACTTTTTTTTTTAAAAGGCACTCATATTCCATTCCCTAAAAACATCTAGCAAAATTTGACCTGACTTAGGCAGGATGGTTTTTCTCCCACTTTGGTTTCTACATTTACTATCTTCCTCTCATCCTGTCCTTATTAAATATATCGGAACCTGAGGACTGAGACCAGAATTGGGAAAGGGCCAAAGAAAAGTATCTAGAAGAGGGGAGGCATCAGGTGTGCAAGATATGAATTTAAACAGACTGAGAAAACAGCAAAAGCAGCTGGGGACAGGAAGGCCTCAGGTATCTGATAAGTGTCTGGTAAAAACAGCTTTCATAGCAAATAAATCATAGAAATTAGAGTTAAGAAAGATATAATGGTTCATCCAATCTGTCCCATGAGCCAAGACAGATTGTTCCCTATGGTACTTCCTCCAGTGCTTTTGTCCAGTCTAGTTTAAAAATCTTTTCTCTATGGTATAACCAATAGCCTATACTTCAAATAAGTTTAGGAGACCGAGCTTTTGTCTGTTATATAGTACTGTGGATTAGCACCTATAAGCATAAGTGCAGTATTCCATGGCAACTGACGCAAGGATACATTTTAACCTCAGGAATAAACATTACACAAACATCCTAACTAAACAACAAGTCTACTTCCTCCCAGGTAAGAAGTGCTTCTGTTACTTACAGAATATGGGTTAAACTCAAAGAAGGTCATTATATCTTTCTAGAAATGTATTCTAAACACTTTTTATTTTTTAGCAACCAAAACTAAGCTAGGCACTTTACAGAACAAAAGGGAGAGACAAGGCACTTGTTCAAAGAGCTTGTCATCTAAGGCCCAGATCCTACAATGGGATCCTGAGGACTGAAAGGGTATACCTATACCCATTGAGCCCTGTGTGGCCAGAAGGTTCCATCCATTTGGATCCAATTGCAGGATCAAGGCCTCATATTGGACCTCATGCTGCCTCTAAATTTTTCTTTCTTTCTTTCTTTCTTTCATAAAGCAGCATCTTTCATGAATAATGTTTCAATTCTTTACCGCAAGAGGTTTTAGCCATGAAATCAAATTATGTGAAAGATTTTGCTTCAGATCACATTTAGCATTTCAACAGTCCCTTTGACCTTCTTAAATATCTAGGCTGTTCTCTCTCTAACTTGCAATCTCTCTTGTCATTTTTAGGATGAAGTATACAAATGGCATTTTATAAATTGGACTAGGCCATTCATCACACTTTCCTTTAAGTGGCCAAGGATAGTAGTTTAGGATATGGAATATTAAACTCAGCAATACAAAATAACAGATGACTTGATGGTTGGGTGTTCCCCTTGACACTCCAAAATCACTTCCACAATTTGGAAGGTTGGATGACACCACTGAGGTCAAGCACATAAGAAGCTTATCTAGATTCTGCCATATGTAAATATCTCATATAACACTCCAGGAGTTATTATTAAAAAATGGTGCTGAGTTGGATTTAGCAGTTGGAAGGAAGGTGAAAGGATAATTCTAATTTTTGTTCTTTTGACTCCTTTGTGCTATACTGAATCATTATATCATAGGACCTATGTTCTTCACAGACACTGAAATTTTGAAATGACATGTATGTTAATATCTAAAAAATTGTTATATATAGATAAGAGGAAGCAGCGTGAGTTGGTGGTCAGAGCTTTGGGTGAAAGCCACTTGGCCTGGATCCATTCCTGACACTGAAAGATTTGTTTTAGGACCTTAGGCAACTCACTCCACTTCTTGGTGCTATAGTTTCTCCATCACTGAGGATAACAATATTTCCCTTCCTCCTGGGATTATGAGTCTTAATTAACTATTATAAAGTGCTGTGAGCTCCTGCACATGAAATGATCCCTAGAAGAATGTGTTATTTATTATTATTTGGATATTTCCTCCTGAATTAATCTCATGCCTGAACCTAAATCTTTGCAGGTATTACTAACACAATCCACATGCAAAATCTCCCATTTACCTCAAGGACTCCAGATCAGGACCGGTGATGCTCTCTGGACAATTATATTTGATACCACTATAGGTGCCTTCATCCAAAACCCCTGCCTAGTCACAGGAACTGTAGTATGTGATCAGACCAGGGCTTAAATTCATCTGGAGGTGTCCGGAGTGGAGCTCTGGTAAATATTTTCAACCTCCCTGGAGTTTTCATAGCATGTTGAGGGAAGAGTGGAGAGGGCACAGGGTGCTCCGGGAAATACTCCATCAGAATTTAAGCAAAGGAATTAAGGGTTCTTCAATTTCCAAGCAAAGACTCTCTAGATGGATATTTGGCTGTATTACCTATTGCTTTCAGTCTCATGATCTTCAAGCTTCTTCTAGAGCAGGGATGGCCAACCTGTGCCTCTGAAGCTGCATGTGGCTCTTCAGAAGTTAATATGTGGCTTCTTGCATAAGTGCTGACTCCGGGGCTGGAGCTACGGGTGCCAACTTTTCACTGCTCAACCCCAGGCCCCACCCCCGCTCCACTCCTTACCCCAAGGGCCTCGCCCCTTCCCACCCTCTCCCCTGAGCCTGCTGAACCCTTGCTCCTCCCCAAAGCCTCCTGTACACTGTGAAACAGCTGATCACAGTGGGCAGGAGGCATGGGGAGGGAAGGGGAGCTGCTGATAGGCAGGGCTGCCAGCAGGCAGGAGGTGCTGAGGGTGGTGGGGGTGGGAGGGGCTGATGGGGGCTGCCACTGTATTACTGTGGCTCTTTGGCAGTGTACATTCTGGCTCCTTCTCAGGCTCAGATTGGCCACCCCTGTGCTAGAGTGTTAACACACTCTTCAGTAGCCTTTCTTAAGAATGTTCCTGTCACAGACATATGTAGAGCTGCAGCCTGGATCTCCATTCCTACTTTTTCTGAACACTTTGCAGTTACTCAGGCCTCAGCCTCAGATGCAATGTTTGGCTCTATTGTACTGTCTTCAGTCTTGGACTTGACTCCAAAACCCCATGCCTCCATAGAGTGTACTGCTTAGTGGTTACCTAGAGTGGAACACCCATAGTGACATTACTCAAAGAAGTGAAGGTTTGTCACATTGTGCATAATTGTGTTTCTTTGAGATGTGTCCCCCTGTGGGTACTCTACTACTCACCCTCCTCACCTCTGCTTCAGAGTTCTTTGCCATGGAGTTTTGAGTCAGGGAAGGAACTGAGGGCAGTTCACCCGTGCAACTCTATACAGACACAGCGCAGAGCATGAGGCTGCATGGAGCACATGTGCAGGCTGTAGTGGGCACTGCTACTTAAAATCTCTGATCTGAGGCACATGGAGCACATATGCACCTCGAGGATAGACATCTTGAATAGGGTTGCCAATATTCTTATTCACAAAATCAAACACCCTTGGCCTGCCCCCTGTCCCACCCCTTCTCTGAAGCCCCGCCCTCTCCCTCCGTCACTCTCTTTCCCCAACTCTCATTCATTTTCTGGGCTGGGGCAGGGGGTTGGGGTGAGGGAGGGAGGGAGGGCTCCAGCTGGGGGTGTGGGCTCTGTGGAAGGCCAGATAAAGGGGTTTAGAATGCTGGAGGGGGCCTGGGGCATGAGGTTTTGGGCTCCAGCCTGGTGGCACTTACCTCAGGCGACTCTCAGTCAGTGGCACAGTGGGGCTAAGGCAGGCCTGCCTACCCTCACTCCATACTGCTCCCCGAAGATGCCGGCATGTCCAGCCCCTAGGCAGAGGCACAGCCAGGCGACTTTGCACGGTGCGTGCGCCTGCAGGCACCATTCCTACAGCTCCCATTGGCCATGGTTCCTGGCCAATGGAAGCTGCAGAGCTGGTGCTCAGGCAAGGACAGTATGCAGAGCTTCCCCAATTGCCCCTGGGGGCTGCAGAGACATGTCCTCTGCTTCCCGCAGCTGTGTGGAGCCAGGGCAGGCAGCCTGCTTTAATCATAATGCGCTGCCAACTGGACTTTTAACAGCCTGGTCAGCAGTGCTGACCGGAGCTACCGGGGTCCCTTTTTGACTGGGTGTTCTGGTTGAAAACTGGACTCCTGGCAACCTTAATTCTTGAAAAAGCAGATACTGCACAGGGTGAATAGCTTTCTCTTATGGCACAACCATGCACTTGGACAAATGTACAGTTATACTGTATGCTTACCTTAAGGGTTGGCTACTTTAGTTATCTATATAAGAGAGTCATAGAATATCAGGGATGGAAGGGACCTCAGGAGATCATCTAGTCCAACCCCCTGCTTAAAGCAGGAACAATCCCTCGACAGATTTTTGCCCCAGATCCCTAAATGCCCCCTCAAGGATTGAGCTCACAACCCCAGGTTTAGCAGGCCAATGCTCAAACTACTAATACATCTTCCCCCCGCCCCCTGCCATCTGTTTCACTGGGTCCACATAATGTTGTTTCTGCTAGTACTTTGATCTTTTCATACTATTTGAATTTTAGTTGTTGTTAAGAGCAACAGTTTATATACCTCCTGAGTCATAAAGTATGATGTCTGAATTTTGTTTAAACTCCTTAAAACTGTTTTTATTCCACATGTGACATCATCAAGTGTCCAATTTTCAAAGTCTTCTATGAAGCAAAGGGAGTACAAGCTGTGTATGTGGGAGGATGTTTTATGAATGTATCTTTGTGTGTTCTTACATATGTGTATTTGTATGTATGCATGTGTATGTGTGGTATCCATTTTTGTGTTTCTGTGCTTGTCTTCATCTGTGCATGTATGTACTCATCTGTGATTATGCATGTGACATATGTACACTTAGTGGGTGTGTGTGCATGCATATGTTTATGTGCATTCACGTGTGCACGTGTGTGTGCTTGTGCATTTGTCTACGTGTTTATCATTGTGACTGTGCAGAAGTGTGCATGTGAGCACCTGTATAAGTCCTTGTGAATTTGGGTATGTTTTCTGTGCATTTTGATAAATGCAAAGTAATGCACATTGGAAAACATAATCTGAACTATACATATAAAATGATGGGGTCTAAATTAGCTGTTACCACTCAAGAAAGAGATCTTGGAGTCATTGTGGATGACTCTGAAAACATCCTCCCAAAGTGCAGCGGCAGTCAAAAAAGCAAACAAAATGTTGGGACAGTCAAAAAAGCAAACAAAATGTTGGGAGTCATTAAGAAAGGGATAGATAATAAGACAGAAAATATCACATTGCCTCTATATCGAGGGGGAAGGAGGAGGAACTACAGCCCGGGGCTGCATCTGGCCCTCCAGATGTTTTAATCTGGCCCTTGGTCTCCTGCTGGGGAGTGAGGTCTGGCGGCTTGCCCCGCTCTGGCACTCCAGCTGGGGAGCTGGGTAGGGGGCGTGTCCCACTCTGCGTGGCATGTGGGGCATGTCCCCCCCCCGGCTCCTATGCGGAGGCGTGGCCAGGTGGTTCTTCATTCTGCCCCTGTCTGCAGGCGCCACCCCTGCAGCTCCCATTGGCTGGGAACCGCGTCCAATGGGAGCTGCAGGGGTGGCGCCTGCAGACTGGGCTGCATGAAGAGCCACCTGGCCACGCCTCTGCATAAGAGCTCTAGAGGTAACATGATGCTGCTTCTGGGAGCTGCTTGAGGTAAGCACTGCCCAGAGCCTGCACCCCTGACCCCCTCCTATACCCCAACCCCATTACCCCAGCCGTGATCCCTCTCCTACCCTCTGAACTCCTCAGTCACAGCCTGGAGCACCTTCCTGAACCCCAAGCCCCTCATCTCCAGCCCCACCCCAGAGTCTGTACCGCCAGCCAGATTCCTCCCTCCCTGAACTGCCCCAACTTGAAAACCCCTCCTGCACCTTGAACTCCTAATTTCTTGCCCCTCCACAGAGCCCGCACTCCCAGCCGGAGCCCTCACTCCCTCCCACACCCCAACCCCCAATTTTGTGAGCACGCATGACCCGCCATAAAATTTCCATACTCAGATGTGGCCCTTGGGCCAAAAATTTTGCCCACCCCTGCTCTATACAAATCCATGGTACACCCATATCTTGAATATTGTGTGCAGATGTGCTTGTGACATCTCAAAAAAGATATATTGGAATTAGAAAAGGTTCAGAAAAGGACAACAGAAATGATGAGGGGGTATGGAATGGCTGCCATATGAGGAGAGATTAATAAGACTGGGACTTTTCAGCTTGGAAAAGAGAAGATTAAGGAGGGATATGATAGAGGGCTACAAAATGGGTGGGGAGAAAGTAAATAAGGAGGTGTTATTTACTCCTTCTTATAAAACACAAGAACTAAGAGGCACTAAATGAAATTAATAGGCATCAGGTTTAAAACAAAAGGAAGTATTTCTTCACACAATGCACAGAACCTGTGGAACTCATTGCCAGAGGATGTTGTGAAGGCCAAGCCTATAACAGGGTTCAAAAAAGAACTAGATACGTTCACGGAAGATATGCCAACCAACGGCTGTTAGCCAGGATGGGCAGGGATGGTGCCCCACTGTAGCCTGTTTGCCAGCAGCTGGGAATGCACGACAGAGGCTAGATCACTTATTACCTGTTCTATTCATTCCTTCTGGGGCACCTGGCACTGGCCACAATGGGAAGACAGGATATTGGGCTAGATGGACCTTTGGTCTGACCCAGTATGGCAGTTGTCTTATGTGCACATGTCTGTGTGTGTGTGTGTGTGTCTGTGTGGAGCAGAGCATGTTTCTGAGCCACACGTGAAGTCTCCTGCTTACCTTGGAAATGCTAGTGTCCAAGCCAATACATTCTGATAGAACTAAACAGTGTGTGTGCAAGCTCGTGCATGTATCTTTGCACAAGCGTGTGCACAGCCGTAGGCAGGCGCGCTGCTGGACTCTACCCGGGACACGTATCTCTGTTGCAGACACTCCGGGAATCGCGGTTACTCTCGCTAGACGTTCCCTAGGCTCCCGCCTCCCTCTCCCGGGTCAACAACGTCCCCGCAGCGCCAGGGGGCGCTGGAGGCGAGCGCAGCGCTCTAGGCCGCTACGCTGAGCCGGGCTGGCTCTATGATGCTCCCTCTGCGAACCCCGCGCCCGCCCCGCCCGCGCCGCGGTCACACCATCCGCCTGCCGGCCGCGGCGCTGCGTCAGCCAGACAAGATGGAGACCGTCGAGGAAGGTAACGCGCTCGCTATCACCCCTCCCCGGGGTGTTTATACGCGGGAGGGGCCGCCCCCAACCCCGCACCTGGGGCTGCAGGTGCCTCGCGGGGGGTGTCCGTGCCGTTGTGCGCGTGGGGGTCTGGGCAGTGTCGGGGGGGAGGGGTGTCGGGGGGGGCGG
>NC_133770.1:135167917-135407834 GCF_003597395.2 Chelonoidis abingdonii
GTCGGGGGGGGCGGTGCTCGCAGGGGGGTGTTGGGGGAGTGTCTCTTATGTAACCGCTGTTGGTTGCGGGTGAGTCCGGAGCCAGCGCTGGGGAGTGGGGGTGGGGGTATAGGCAGCGGGGCCCACCTACGCTGAGCCGTGCCGGGCGCGGGGTGGCCGGATCCAGCGGCCGCCTGGTTTATTGTGCTGCCCAGCCCCCGCTGTGCCCATGTCCGCCCGGCGCTGCTGGCGGTCAAAGGGCGCTGGGCACTTCGGGGGAGAGCTCCGCCTGCAGCGCAGTAGAAGGGGCTGCGTCGTGCACGGAGAGTTCCCTCGGCAGTGCCGCCTGCCCGGAGCAAAGTCACCCCGCCCTGCCCACCCTCAAACATGTATCCCTGTTCTCTGCCCCAGCGTATCCTCTGATAGGGACAGGTACTTAGCGCCCCTTTACTTACCTCTTTCGGGAATAGTTAAATGTATTCTGTGTAACTCTTAAAAGTGAAAGCTGGTTTGGAGGGTCTGGTTCTTTTAAATACAAATCTTGGGTGATGTCAACAATATAAGTGGTCAGGGCTCTGCTGGGAGGTGTGGCAGATCCATGTCCAGCTCCCTTTTCCTCAGCAGGCAGAAGGGAGATTGGAACTGGTGGTTTCCCATGTCCTCAGTGAATAACCCTAGTCACTGGGCTAAAGGTTATAATGGAGGGGCCTTCTCTTTGGCTGTTTTGTGTGATGTAAGGCAGCCTCTGAGTGAGCGTGCCTAGGGGATCGGGCCCTACAGGTATAAGAGCAGCCATATTGGATCAGCCCAATGTCTCTAGCGCCAGGGTCCTCTCTTCTGTCAGTGGCCAGTACCAGATGCTTCACAGGGAATGAACCAAAAATGGTAATTTGTCCAGCGATCTCATTCTTCTATCATCTAGGCCCTGCTTCTGGCAATCAGAGATTCAGGCTACATCTAGACTGCCCGCTGTATCGGCGGGTTAAAATCGATTGCTCGGGGATCGATATATCATGTCTCATCTAGACACGATATATCGATCCCTGAATGCACTTATATCGATTCCGGAACTCCACCAACCCCAACGGAGTTCCGGAATCGACAGGGGGAGCCGCGGACATCGATCCCGCGCGGTGAGGACAGGTGAGTAATCCGATCTTAGATATTCGGCTTCAGCTACGTTATTCACGTAGCTGAAGTTGCGTATCTAAGATTGATTTCCCCCCGTAGTGTAGACCAGCCCTTAGGGACACACACACAGCATAGGGTTGCATCCCTGACCGTCATGGCTAATAGCCATTAATGGGCATATCCTCCATGAACTTATCTAATTCTTTTTTTCAACCCAGTTATACTTTTGGCCTCTTCAACATCCCGAGCAAAGAGTTCCACAGGTTGATCCTGTGTTGTGTGAAGATGTACTTCATCATGTTTGTTTTAGATCTGCTGCCTATTCATTTCATTGGCTGACCCCTTAGTTCTTATGTTTTGTGAAGCAGTAAATAACCCTTCTCCATTCACTTTCTTCACACCATTGATGATGTTATATATCTCTATCATGTCTCTCCTTAGTCATCTCTCTTCTAAGTTGAATAGTCCCATTTTTAAAAAAATTTCCTCCTCTGGAAGCTGTTTCATACCTCTAATAATTTTTGATGTGCTTCTCTGTTCCATTTCCATTTCTAATATATCTTTTTTTGAGATGGGCCATCCAGAACTGCATGCAATATTCAAGGTGTGGGTGTACTACTTAAGCTAATTTAAGTTTTACATTACATAACACAGTTAGTATAGTAGTTCTGTAATTTTATATTTGAGTTTCTTCAGAACTCTTGAGTGAATACCATGTGATCCTGATGACTTAATGAGTTTAATTTATCAGTTTGTTCTAAAACCTCCTCTGACTCTTTAATCTGGGACAGTTCCTCAGTTTTGTTGCCTTAAAAGAATGGTTCAGATGTGGGAATCTTGCTCACATCTTCTGCAGTGAAAACCAGTGCAAAAAAATGAATTTATTTTTTCCACAAGGGCTTTGTCTTCTGTGAGTGCTTCTTTAGCACCCTGATTGTCCAGCGTTTTTTTGGTAGGCTTCCTGCTGCTGATGTGCTTAAAAAGATTTTTGCTATTTACTTTTTAAACTATTATTCTCTCAAGAACTCAGTTAAATCACTGCTGAGGGTTGAGTTTTGAGGTTGTGAAAAAGTGTAATAAAGACGACCTGTAAATTTTCAAAAAAGATAAAAATGCAGTTAAGGTATTTGTTGACAACCTTACAAAAATCAAGGCAAGAGGCACTAGTTTTCATTTTTCTCCATGAAGGTTGGACCTATTTACTGCTCACTGCTTTACTGCTTACTCCTAGTTTTATTCAATGGTCTGTGTGATGTTGACAGCATGAAGGCTGTCATTTTGCGGAAAAGTAATCATGTATTTTATATTTCAGTTTTTTGAAAAAAAGTATTAGAAAAATGGGAAGTAAAAGAGAATAGGTACAGTCTACAACTTCCTGCAATTATTTTATCAAACGGAAGTAGGTGACTGTCAGTGGATCTGCACTTCATGGGCCTGGCCTTCTTTGTTGTTGACTTGATGCATTCAGCACTTAATGCTAAAGTCAAACTCTTTAGAATCAGTTAAAAGCACACTTGCAAATGTTAAATAACTGCTTAGGTCTTTTATGCTGTTTTCATAATGGCCATATCTATTTTTGGGCTTGTGATGAGGTGCGCTGCAAATTTATCTTAAGTTTCAGCTGATTGTTTAGAATAGGAATGTTATTTATTAGTATGGGATTCTTCCAGAGCAAAGAGAAAATGTTACTGCACTAGTTTTTTTAGTTTTGAAATAAATAGTTCCTAGATAAAAGAGAATACATTGAATTGAGTCAAGTCAGAGGCCAGATCTACACTAGAAAAATTACCCATTGCTGACACCAGTTGTCAGCAGTAGGTCCAGTACTGGTTAAACTGCACAGCTTAATTGCATTTGGGGAACAGGACACATAATAATCAGCACCGTTTGAGAAAACCCTGGCTAAGACTTGCTTGGAATAAATTTCATTTTATTCGTTGTTTTCTGAAATGGTGTTGATCATGAAAAGCTGTGCCCTAAACTTGCAATGTGCTGCTCATACCTCTTGTCAGCAATGGGTAATTTTTCTAATGTGGACCAGGCCAGACTGGCTAGTTCTTTAGTACACTGAGAATCATTAAGGCTGTTCCAGTAAGCCTCTGGAATGCAGTATGTAGGTAATGTCTAGTATATCTTGGAAAGTTTGTATGTTACTCTGGAGCTTCATTTGCTCTCAAACTCTACAGGTGCTCTGAGGAACTATCCAAAACACTTAGAGATTTTGCCCTCTCTCTCAAAGCTAGGACTTTGGGGTTCAGACCCTGGCATCTATCTTTCACTTCCAAGGAGTTTCCCTTTAAAAAGACTTCAGCCTCCTCCAGAAATAACTCACCAACAACTGCAGAGTCTGCTAGCATCATAGGGGTATGGAGACTAGCTAGGCTTCCTCTCACTGCCCTGCAAAGCCAGGAAGACTTCAGGTGAACATGGCCCAAGCAGCCTCCCCTTTTCCTAGGAATACCATGGTAGTGCCTTTACAGCCTCAGTAGTCCTTATTATGTCTTCATTTCTGGACTCTGAGCATCTTGGCTTTGGGAGACTGACTGACTGTGGGGAGGGTGTGGAAAAGGGAGATGATTTAGGGGTCAGATAATGAGCAGACCTGAATGACAGTTTCGCAACCCCAGACCATAGTGGCATCAGAACATATGCTCTATAACTGAGCAAAGGATTTGCTGCTCAGTAGCACCTGACATGTTTATGGATTCACCTCTGCTAACTGGGTAGCAGCAGTGTGTGTCAGAAACATTGGTTGCCTTCCTGCCGCACCCAATAATGGTGTGGGGCTTCTATACAGAATTGGGCAGGGATTAGCAATCTTTGGCTTGCAGCCCGCCACGGTAAGCACTCTGGCGAGCCGGGCCAGTTTGTTTACCTGTCGTGTCCACGGGTTTGGCCGATTGCTGCTCCCACTGGCCGGGGTTCGCTGTCCCAGGCCAGTGGAGGCTGCGGGAAGTGGCGTGGGGTGAGGAATGTGCTGGCTGTGGCTTCCCACCACCCCCATTGGCCTGGATCAGCTGAACCTGCGGACGCGGCAGTTAAACAAACCAGCCCGGCCCGCCAGCGTACTTACTCTGGTGGGCCATGGGCCAAAGCTTGCTGATCCCTGGAATAGGGTCTGTTGTCTGAGGGGGACTCATGGGTATAGTTGTTTTAGAGAGGTGGAGAGCTATTAGTGCTAGCAATGGAGTATAGCCTCCTGAGGAGGATAAACAAAATAATAGGCAACAAGCCCAGTTCTGAGGGGGGAGTCTGTAAATGTTAAAGCAGCTGAGGGAATACACTTAACAGGGAATTTTTGAAAAACTGAAATAGTTTAGATTACCCAGGCTGAGCATGTTGTTAGCCTGTGAGACTGTATGATAGTACTGTTACCCTTGTCTTAACCGTTGCTACAGATGTTGTTTTATCTTAATTTAGGTCCCAATCCTAAAAACATTCATAGAAGTAGTAACATTTAGGGGATTCCTCACACATATATTGTTAATCGTGTGTAAAATATTTACAGGCTTGAGGCCTTCGATTGTAAACTCCATGTTCACTTATATATTGTAGTGCAGGGGTGGGTAACCTTTTTGGCCCAAGGGCCATATCAGGGAATAGAAATTGTGTGGTGGGCCATGAATGCTCACAAAATTGGGGTTGAGGTGCAGGATGGGGTGTGGACTCTGGGGTGGGGCTGGGATGAGTTTGGGGTGTAGGAGGGTGCTCTGGGCTGGGACCGAGGGTTTTGGAGAGCAGGAGGGGGATCAGGGCTGGGGCAAGCATGTGGGATGGGGTGCAGGATCTGGCTGGGGTTGTAGGCTCTGGGGTGGGGCTGGGGATGAGAGGTTTTGGGTGCAGGAGGATGCTCTGGGCTGGGATCGAGGGGTTTAGAGAGCAGGAGGGGGATCAGAGCTGGGGCAGGGGATTCGGGTGTTGGGAGAGGCTCAGCGGGTGCAGGCTCTGAACAGCACTTACTTCAAGTGGCTCCCAAAGCAGCGGCATGTCCCTTCTCCAGCTCCTATGTAGAGGCATGGCCAGGTGGCTCTGCACTCTGCTCCATCCACAGGCACCACCCCTGCAGTTCCCATTGGAGCACATAGGAGCTGGAGTGGGGCTATGCTGTGGCTTCCGGGAGCCGTGTGGTGTGGCCTCTAACCCAGCGCCCTGCCCGGAGCAGGGCCATGCCATGTGGTGCAGCCTCCGACCCAGCGCCCCTAAGGCCCGTGAGCCATAGTTTGCCCCCCCCCCCCCCCGTTGTAGCATGATAAGATGCAATTGTGTTTGAGGTTTAAGGGGACTACTGTAGTATATACAAAAGCATTCATTTTAAATTTAACATTTAAACTTTTATAGCACTTACAAGTGGCATTTTCTCACTCAACCATGGGGAATGGATGAGTGACTTTTTCAAGTCCTGGTTCACTCTTAGTTATCAGTTTTCCCACATGTTAACAGGATATTGGTATATGTTGAAATGTAGTAACTAATAACTCTTTAAAAGCTGGATTAAAACTGTAGTTAGCCTTCTCTGATTATACCTTCTCTAAGCATGTGTTGCTAAGGTCATGCTAATGAACTGTATTGGGGTGGGGAAACTATGGCCTAGGGGCTGCATCCGACCGTCTGGATATTTTAATCTGGCCCTGAAGCTCCTGCCAGGGAGCAGGGTCTGGGGGCTTGCCCTGCTCTGGCACTCCAGCCGGGGAGCTGGGTAGGGGGCTTTCCCCACTCTGCATGGTATGTGGGGCATGTCCCACCTCTGGCTTCTATGAGTAGGGGCAGCCAGGGTGCTCTACATGCTACCCCTACCCCAAGCGCCACTCCTGCAGATCCCATTGGCCAGGAACCTTGTCCAATGGGAGCTGCAGGGGCGGCGCTTGTGGACAGGGCTGTGCGCAGACCCACCTAGCCAAACCTCCGCATAGGAGCCGGAGCAGGAACATGCTGCTGCTTCTGGGGACTGCTTGTGGTAAGCTCCACCCAGAGCCTGCACCCATGATCCCCTCCTGTGCCCCAGCCCCCTGCCCCAGTCCTGATCCCTCTCCAGCCCTCCGAACCCCTTCCTGAGCACCTTCCTGAACCCCAAACCCCTAATTCCCAGGTCCATTCCAGAGCCCTCACCCCCAGCCAGAGCCTTCCTGCCCCCTCCTCCCTGCCCCAGCCCGGAGACCGCTCCTGCACCTGAACTCCTCATTTCTTGCCCCACCACAGAGCCCACACCCCCAGCCGGAGCCCTTACCCCCTCCCTCACCTCAGCCTTCAATTTCATGAGCATTCATGGCCTGTCATACAATTTCAGTACCCACCCTGGACTATATTATGTCACCATAAAACTGTGAAAACTCCGTCACCACATGACCATATCCATATGTGTATCTTTTATAAAGGAACTTTGAAAGGCTAAAACTTCCTTGTATAACAAAATGCAGTTTGTGCTGGTGGAGGATACTCCTATTGCTTTGCAATTAAATTTTACTCTATAGTTAATATCTAGGCGTTGTGACGCTGAAGAGAGATTTCTCTAATGTGGGAAATAGAAGACTGAGGTGTTATATGTGCAGAGAAAAATAGGCAATCTGGCTTTAACAACTTTTGTCAAGATAAAGAGCTATATACAGCATAGATTTCCCTGCACTTTGCATGTAAACAGAGGGGAAGATGAGAACTGTATACACAAGTAGAAAACTACACTTGCTAGGCAGCCAGAACTCATTTTGAATGTTGCAATGTATAGGCAATAATGTGTGTAATTAATTTCAGGAGGCTGCCCTCAGGAGACAGAGTAGATTGAAGCTAGCTGTTGCCTTTACAGTCTGAATTATATTAGGCCTAATATGTGTATATATTTGGATTTCTACAATGATAAAAAACACCTATCCAAAAGTTGTCAGCACACCCTGACACCAGTTACACAAACTTATTTTGACAGCCAGAAGTAAAATTCCTTAAAAAGGCACAGAATTCCACTCTCCACCCACCCTCATAGATATAACACCATCCTTTACAGCAGCTTCCACAAATTCATGTGCCTTGCAGCATGCCCTTCAGAGAATGTATTATCTCCAGCCTCCTTTCTTTGAAATCAAGGGAGATTCAGATCAGGCATCTTGACCATTCAAAGCTGGTGAAGTATGCTGTGGTGGTGAGATATAGTCTCTCTAGGGGAAATATCTGAAGTCATGTAGGTATTTATAGGTCAAAACTAGCACCTTAAATTCCATCCAGAAGAAAATAGGCCACTGGTACAGATCATATGATACTCCAGGGAAGTAATACTAAAGGGTATGTCTTCACTAGCAATGTTAAAGCACTGCTGGGGCAATGCTTTAACGTGACTGTGTAGTCATGACACCAGTGCTGGGAGAGAGGTCTCCCAGCGCTGTAAAAAAATCACATCCACGAGGGGAGTAGCTCTCAGCATGGGAGCGCGGCTCCCAGCGCTGGTGCACTGTCTACACTGCCGTTTTACACCGCTGAAACTTGCAGCGCTCAGGGGGTTGTTTTTTCATACCCCTGAGCAAGAAAGTTGCAGCGTTGTAAAGTGGCCGTGTAGACAGGGCCTTAATAAGCAAGCTGGTGCAAAATGTGGCACCTTAAGTTTCTGAATTGATTTAAGTTGTATCCCTATGTAGCGTGCATTGCAGTAATCCAGTCTTTAGGTGACAAAGATACAGATTATTATTTTGTTTAAGGATTGCGGTAGCACGTACAAGCCCCAAACAAGTTAGACATAGTGTGTGAGAGTACAGAGAAGTGAAGTGACTTGGTCATGGTCGCATAGAGTCAGAGCTGGGAATAAAACCCAGGTCTCCTGACTTTCAGCCAAATGTCCAATTCTTCAGATAGTGGTGCCTTCCTTCTGGGTTATTTTAGCAGGGTTGCATCTGAAAAAAGTCACATTGCCCAATTCAGATGCATTTGGTTAAAAGTACTTCTGGACTTTGCTTCTGTGTTTTCACTCAGCCACAGCTGAGGTTAAAACACAACAACCAAGCTGCATTCCCATGGAATAAAAGGCAGACAAATGTCCTTAATTGGCAGTGACATCTGCTTCACTGTATCATTTGGCAACTTCCCCTAATCTACCAACATTATTTCAATTTTATGTGGATTGTGCTTTAGTCACCTAGTTTTCATCCATGTCCCAATCTGATCCCAGTATTGGGATAGGCATTCAACAGCACTGATTGGATTGGGTGATTAAAAAACTGGGTGTCATCAGTATATTAAAGTACTACCTCAGAACTAAACTTCTTAGGCCTTGGCTACACTTGCAAGTTAGAGCGCATTAAATCAGCCCCAGGTGCCCTATCTCCTGAGGTGTCTACACTGGCAAGGCACTTAGAGCCCCTGGACTCTGCAGCTGGAGTGCTAGTGGTAATCCGTGTCCACGAGAATCATAGAGCTTGCTGCATCCTGGCTTAAATGCCTGGGTGTCAGTGTGGACGATGTATTGCATTACGGCACTGTGATTGGCCTCCAGAAAAGTCCCATAATCCCTTGAAGTCAAGTGGCCACTCTTGTCATTGTTTTGAACTTGGCTGCAGGCATGCGTCCATCCCCTTTCAAAGCTCCATTTCTGACTGCTGGCATGCTTATCTGCTCGAGGACAAAGCAAACCATTACTGTGGAATGCTACTACCAGCAAGGCAGGTGTGTGTGTGGTGTGGTGGGGGGGGGTGGGGAGGGCTGATGTTGGGGGTTTTCCCCTGCTGCTGTCTGAACTTACGAGACAGCATGCTGACACACTCTCTGCCCCCCAAAACACAGTCTCTCCCCCTGCATACACACAACACACTCCCTGACACACTCCACCCCCCCACCATTTGAAAAGCACTCTGCAGCCACGTGCACACTGGGAGAGCTACCACAATGCACTGCTCTCTGTGGCATTGCAAGAGCTGCTAATGTGGCCACTCCACTGCGCTTGCAGCTGACAGTGTAAACATATGGCAGCACTTTCCCTGCTGCGATCTCTGAGGGCTGGTTTAACTCCCAGTGCTCTACATCTGCAAGTGTACCCATGCCCTGAGGCTATGTCTACACAGCAATATAAGTCTTGGATTAGTGCAGCATTTCTCAAAGTGGGAGTCCCGACCCAAAAAGGGATTGCAAGGCTATTGTACAGGGGTCATGAGATCACAAAAAGTATTGCTGGAGGGAATGGGAAGGGGGTACAGCAGCTGCCTCTTTCCAGCTACTCAGCTCTGAAGGCAACACTGCTGCCAGCAGCAGTGCAGAAGAAAGGGTGGCAATATCATGAGTATGCTCCTATGAGTATGTACAGTAATTTGCTATCACTACATTGCATTTTAACCCTATGTTAAGAATTTGACTGTGCTCAAACCTAGAGCTCTGGCATCCACACTGCAGTGCACAGATCTGAGTCAAAGTAACCATATCCCAGAATATCTAGTTGCCCCCTTCCCCCAGTGTTGATACTCTAGCCCAGGGGTTTTCAAATGGGGGGTCATGATCCCTTGGGGTCACAAGGTTATGTGGGGGGTGGTGGTCGTGAACTGTCAGCCTCCACCCCAAGGTTATATGGGGGGGAGGGATAGCTCAGTGGTTTGAGCATTGGCCTGTTAAACCCAGGGTTGTAAGTTCAGTCCTTGAGGGGGCCATTTAGGGATCTGGGGCAAAAATCTGTCTGGGGATTGGTCCTGCTTTGAGCAAGGGGTTGGACTAGATGACCTCCTGAGATCCCTTCCAACTCTGACGTTCTGTGAAAATCTGCTTTGCCTCCAGCATTTATAATGGTGTTAAATATAAAAGAAATGTGGTTTTAATATATAAGGGGAGTCGCACTCAGAGGCTTGGTGTGTGAAAGGGGTCACCAAAACAAAAGTTTGAGAACCACTGCTCTAGCCCTAGGAATGTGGTGCACTGTGGGAAAACTTTACTGTCTACATTCCTGGATAGGCTTGGATACTATTCCCACCAAATGACATTGACATAAATGGTATTATGTGCTTGGAGGTGGGAGGGGAAACGGGCTCATTTTGTGGGGAGTGAGGGAACAGTGCTTGTGAGAGGGAGTGGTCTTGATTGCCGTGCAATGTGATGGAAAATAAATGTGTGGTTGGGGGATGTGGGGGAGTGAATCGCTTTGTGAAATGGCTTGACTGTATCAGTCTCCACTGAAAACCCTGGAGACTCCCTAGTAGTGTGCTTGTGCAAGTTGCAGATCACTTGTTCTTCAGGAGGAACACCCTTAGTGGGATATACACTTCATCAGAGTCACCACCCCAATTAGAGTTTTCTAACCCTTGCTCAGCTGAACACTGGGGCAGAAGCAGCCTCCAGTGTTCAACTCATGGTGCTTCTTACTCTCACTTTTCTAACAAGTCTCCAGAAGCAGCCAACATGGGTGACCCACTAGTCTGCTTAATAATGAAGGTTTTCATTTTTTGGCAATCCCCCATCAAGGGTCACAGAAGTAGCTACTTCCTTCCATGCTTCATTCTGACTAGAGTGTGTGTCCCTGCCCAAGTGACCCAGCTTGGGGGATCATTGCTCTCCTCCCAAAGATCCCATCCATTAAAACACACACACACCAGCCAAGCTGTGCAGTGGTGAAGTGCATACCCAGGGCTTGGGTACAGTGTGCTCCAGCACCCCCAGCCAAGCCCTTATCCCTGTCCCCACTGAAGGCTGTAGGGAAGTTTTGGGGCTGGCTCCCTCTCACCACCCTGACAGTACAGGTGCCCCTGCATATGCGGTCCCAGTGAGGGCAAGGTGAGCCTGGAAGCAAGAGTCAGAGAGCAGAGCGGGGAGCAAGCACTGCCCTGGGGATAGGATTGCCAAGTTTGGTTTGATGTATTCCTGGACATATTCATCATATGACACTATCTTTAAAGATTCATCTTTAATTCCTGGAGACTCCTGAACAGTAGTGGAGGGTTGGCAACACTATGCTATGGAGCTCCCAGCTCAGCCTGGCCTGGGGAGGGATGACCCCCCCCAATATCCCGACAGCCAGGAGTCACCTCTGGCGTGGCAACTTTGCCACCTTCTCCAGGCAAGCACTGCACAGCAGCAAGAAGGAGCAGAAGCTGAAGCCATCATTGCAGGAGGAGCAGGAATGGGGACCATGAATGGGCAGGCAGTAATGATGCTTTCTGCCAGCTGTGCTGGCTGCCTGCAGTGCTGTTATTCTGCCATCAGTAACGGTGCGATATATCTGGAGGACACCTGGAGCCCGAATCAAGCCAAGGGCACATGTACATAGGAAAGCAGTAGGACTCTGACCCTTGGCCCTAGCTTGATTCGGGTTCAGACCTTCCAGGGTCCTGGGACCATGGGTCTGAGCCCTAGGTTAGTACAATTGCAGGGTGGATGCAAAGGGTGTTTGCCTTCAGCCTAGGCTCAGACTTGGGCTTATATTGCACCCCTGAGCCTCTCTCAACCCCCTGCCCCTGCTCTGATCCCCCTCCTGCCCTCCAAATCCCTCGATCCCAGCCCGGAGCACCCTTCTGCACCCCAAACCCCTCATCTCCAGCCCCACTCCAGAGCACACGCTTCCAGCTAAAGTCCACAGCCTTTCTTCCAGCCCAGAGCCTCTTCCTAAAACCTTGAACTCTTAATTTATGGCCCCACCTTGGAGCCTGCACCCCCAACCAGAGCCCTCACCACTCCCCCTACACTCCAGCCCCAATTTTGTGAATATTCATGGCCCACCATACAATTTCTATTCCCAGATGTGGCCCTCCGGCCAGAAAGTTTGCCCACCCCTACTCTAGAACATCACAGGGAGGAGGAGCAATTGTTCTACACCATCTTTTGAGAACACTCAATAAGAAAGTTATACTTACCTACCTAAGAGCAATACAGTCCATTCCTGCTATCCACAGATAAGTCAGCCACACTTCATGTGTATAGTGATAATCCTCCTGGGGAGTAGTGATAGGTTAATGAAAAGGTCTTATCACTATGTCTTATAAGGTAATGAAACTAACTGAGGCAAATTCAGTGCTGACCACATCAATCTGTAATATTACTGATACTGTATTCAAAATGTTTCTGGGCTTTCTGAATTTTAGCTTTGCAATTCATGTAAATGATCCAGAGACCTGAATCAAATGTACCAATTTATTCTTCCTCCTCCTATCTCCTGAATTACTTAGTTTTTATGTCCACTCTCCGAAAACTGAACTTGGGATGGACTGTCTTAGCCTCATACACAGAGACTGGTGTTCAGTACATACTTTGAGGTCTGTGGATGAAAATAGCTATGTATTGTTTCTGACTTTTAGAGAAAGTAAATCATTAACTTTGAGTTCCAGCTGAGCACAAAAAGATATGAACATAAGAAGATGTGGCACTTTCTTGACTCTTTGACACAAATGTTTAACACAAGGCATGGAGCTGATGTTTTCATACAGATGATTTTTGGCTAGGATAATGACTCTTAAATATTTTATTTACTTAAGTGTTGCATCTGTATTGGTTGTGTTTAGCTGATTGTCAAGAGCATCTAGAGTTGAGATAGGCTTTGTGTCTGCTCTTATGAATAGAAATATGTGTTTCACTTCAGAAAATCTCCCACAGCTATTTTAATTCAGGAGAAAGCAGGTGATAGGGTTATGGAACAAGAGACAGAATTTATTCTGCTCTTCTGTAGCTCCTGAAACCTATATTGCTTCTAATTAGGTAGAGCTTGCAACCACTTGATCAAGTATACCTTTCAGCTTTTGTCACTTTGAAGCAGTGAGGTTTTGGTTTTTTTTAAATTTGTTTTTTTAGTTCCTCTAAAGTGCTGAGAACAATAATTTACTAGGGTCAGGGCTAGTATCCCAAATGAGACATCCTTGGTTATACCTCAGACCTTCCTGTCTTCTGTTTACTTTGCATAAAACTTCTACAACTACTCTTAGCTTCCAAAGCCAAGTTGAGAGGCAGCTGTCTGGGAGCATCAGCTTATGTCCTCAGATGACCCCTATGTGTTGCTGTTTTAGCAGTGGAAATATCTTTACATCCAGTGTGCTCATGCATACGTCCTCAGCAGTTGTGTGTTTGTATATACTTGTTAATTCCAGAACCTTTCATTCTGTTACGTTTGTGTGGTAGAGATTTTTATCAATTTTTTACAGTGGGAGGGTGTTCAGGAAGCAGAATTCTGCTCTGCTGGAGCTCGTAGAATCTTTATTTCTGCAATTAAGTTCAAAATGTGTGTTGCGTGTTTTTCAGTTTATTTCATTTTAAATCAGTCTGGTTTTATTTTGCTCTGTGGCATGATCCTTGACCATAATACTGTATTTTCCTTTATTGTTTATTCTTAATTTATTTTGATATTAAATGTGTGAGAAACTTTAAGCAAAATGATAAGTTTCTTGTTTTGGCCAGCAGACATATGTAGGGTGTGTCGGTCTGAAGGAACACCTGAGAAACCCCTCTATCATCCGTGCGTGTGTACTGGCAGTATTAAATTTATTCATCAAGAATGGTAAGTTTTAATTTTTTAAACAGAACACAAATGTTTTCTAAAAGGGATACTTGTTAGGTCTTCCAAAGAACTACTTTGTAAACAGAAAAGTTAGTTTGTGGAAAAATTATATTTAAATGTAAACTTTTGGATGGTTCTTACAGGTTAGCTTGCATTGTCTGCTTTCTGTCTCTGTAGCGTAAAGAGCATGTGAAAACCAAAGTATGTGCACCTATGTGTTGTAACAGTCATTCCTGCTTACGAATACAGTAGTATTTGACAGGTAGTCTTTTATAAACTGTGCGCTTCAGGAAGACAGCTGACTAAACTTACTAAATTATTAGTATATCTTTCTGCACCTTTATAGATATGAATTAGAGTGTAAAGGTCTAATGCCCAAGGGTAAATATTATATTTAAACTTTTAAAAATCCTATATTAATGCAATATTATGGTTGCACAGTTAATCATGAAAATGCCAAAGTTAAAGCTGCCCCCCAGTGTGACTGGATTATGATAGTGGTTAATTACACAATCGCTTACTATTTCAACCTTAGATATACAGGTGTACTTTGTACAAACAATCCCCAGAGAGGAGAGAGGGAGGGAGAAAAAAAATTACAGGTCTACATTAATAGAGGTGCATGTGCCCTGTGTGTGTTAGCCTTTTGGATAGTAGTATCTATAAGATTTGAGTTAATGCACACCCAGAGAGGGCACATCATCCGTAGTACAAACAATTTCTTTGAAGAGTCACAGTTACCAGTGGTAGCCTGCTCTCCTTTTCCATTCCTGCATACTAATTTCATTTTCATAGTGGTCCAAACTATCTGTATTGATTTAACAGGCTTAATATATTTGATAAATTAATAAATCCAATTATTGGCTTTTCAGCTGTAATTTTTTTAGACTTGAACTTTTCACAAGTGTCAGGAAATCAATTGCTTGGGTGTCTTAAATTTTTAAGCATAGACACATTTTAGTTCTATGTTCATGTTTCTCTTTATTGCAGCTTAGTTCAGTGGCTGAAACACAGCAGAAAAGAATACTGTGAATTATGTAAACACAGATTTGCTTTCACACCAAGTAAGTATATAACACCTTTTCTATCTTTTTCAACACCTTTGTTTCCTTATTTTCTTATTTGTGATATTTATAGTAGTGATTGGCATTTTTTAAATTTCTAAGTGTATCTGTGTAGATAGTTTTGGCCTGTGTCTCTTATTCTTGTTTGACCTGTAGCTCTTTTGAGTAGATCACAATATAGGTTTTTCATAAAATTTTCTTTGTAGCAGATAATACTGATTTTTTTTATCCACCTAGTTTCCAAGAAAGAATATTCAATATCTTTTGATTGATGCCCTCAATTCCAGTTCATGGACTGTGAGCTAAGTTTAAATAACTTAATGCATACAGTTCGTTTTCAGTTACTGTGTATTAAGCAGGAGTAAAGTTCTGAGGAATCTGGAAGTTTTAGACTGCTAAAATGAGGTGAACCAAACCTGTAATCTACAGTTGACAAACTTTTTTCGATTGCTTTTGAAGTATCTATCTGTAAGAACATTATTTTGCAGAATTGACGTAGTATCTTACTAACTTCTTCCTTGCAACACAGTTGACACTAGGAATGTGAGTTGATTAATGTACCCTAATATTCTCCATCCATTCTACCACCACCTCAGTCAAGGTTGAGTAGCTACCACAAATAATTGTTTATCGTGTTAGATTCAGCTAACGAAAATTGAAGTTAAGCAATTTAGTTAATTTTTAAAAACCTTAGACTTGAGCTGACTTTATCTCTGTGCAGTTTCTAATGGGATGCATGTTCTGTTCTACTGGGTAACAAGAAAACTAACATTGGGCAAGGTGTCAGATAAGTAAGGCCCCTGATCTATGTGGCACATTAGGCCTCAATCATTCTGCATTGCCCTCTCATTGCCTGTCTAATCAGTACAATATTCCTTGTATTATTTGTTTTGATGCAGTTTACAGTAGAACCTAAGAGTTATGAACACCAGAGTTATGAACTGACCGGCCAGCCACACGTCTCATTTGGAACCAGAAGTACACAATCAGGCAGCAGCAGAGACCAAAAAAAAAAAAAGTAAATTACAGTACAGTACTGTGTTAACTGTAAACTACTAAAAAAAATAGTTCTGTGTACTAAAGTTTCAAAGCTGTGTTAAGTCAATGTTCAGTTGTATACTTTTGAAAGAACTGTAACAGGGATTGGCAACCTTTGGCACATGGCCCGTCAGGGAAGTCCGATGGTGGGCTGGGCCGGTTTGTTTACCTGCATCGTCTGCAGGTTCGGCCCATCGCAGCTCCCACTGGCTGTGGTTTGCCATTGCAGGCCATTGGGGGCTCCGGCAAGCAGCCCGGGCCAAGGGATGTGCTGGCTGTCACTTCCCGCAGCCCCCATTGTCTGGGAACAGTGAATAGCTGCCAGTGGGAGCTGCGATTGGCCAAATCTGCAGACACTGCAGGTAAACAAACGTCACAGGCTGTGTACCAAAGGTTGCCAATCCCTGAACTATAACATTTTGTTCAGTTACAAACACTTCAGAGTTACAAACAACCTCCATTCCTGAGATGTCGCTAACTCTGAGGTTCTACTGCACTTTATGCTGCTCCCAAATTCTAAGTTTTAAATGTGCTGCGTAAAGAGACTTTTTTTTTTTTAAAAAAAACTAATGAGTCCCGGCATCCTAGGAACTGTCTGGGGTGGGAAGGGAAGCTGGTGGTTTGAATAGTTGGGAGTTTTTCGTTATCCAGGAGGCAGTTTGGCTCTTGCTGCTGAAGGACAGGTGATGCATATCTTTTCGTCCCGTCCCCCCCACCCTCTGGATTCAGTTGCCTCTATCCTCAACCAACTAGAGAAGGAGTATTTTATTCTCCATTCCAGGATCCCTTTATACCAACTAGCTGTCACCTTGTAACCCACCCCAAAATCTGTCATAGCAACCATAATAACATAAAAGCATATTAGACATGCTACTAGTGACATGATCAGAAAATATATAGATAATGTTGACAGTTTGGGGTTAACACAGGGCAGATGAGTGGAGCATTTAGCATCCTTCAGAGTTATTGTTTCAGACTGGTTGGTAGACTCTGACATATGTTACTGCATTGGTTATACCTGCTTCTTGGTTATATTTCTAGCTTGCAAGAGTTTCCTCTTAAACCTTAAAAAATGAGATGGATAAAAATTATTTTAAAAAAATCAGTGTTTATTTAAATAGTTTTATTTTTTTAAATAAATTTATTTGACATTAGGACAACCTATGCTAAGGCCTTAAATTATTTTAATAAATTATAATAAGTTAAATAAAAAAAAAATAAAGTACATGTTTGTTGTCAAGTTTTAAGAAAAGTCAGACTACTGAGCTTGTGAAAGTGGCTAACCTAAGCAATTTATTGAAATGGGACCAGCTTTTGATAGCAGTAGACTCTTCTGTATGTGCAGAGAGAATATTTTCTTCATTTCATTTTCTTCAACTAGTTCAGTTCCATAGCTAGTTGAGAAAACAATTGGGAGTTTAAAAAAGTAGGGATGCTTGTTTTGCAATCTCTGAATAAACACTGGGTGTAAGAAGATGAGATGTGCTAGTGCTAAAAACTTGTAGCACGTGGTGACCAGAAATAATCAGTTAAATTCATTAACTACAGATATTTCCTTTATTTAATAAATCAGTTATTTTTAAATGCAAAAAAAGTTTTCATAAATTTTGGCTAACTTTTTTCTTACATATCCAGCATTTTTAATGTAGTTTTTATTTAATAAAAAAATTAAAATGCTGTTTTTATGTATTTTAATTTAATTTGAATGTCCATCCAAACAGACCTTAACATAAATCACAACTAAATCATTACTCATCTGGTAAATAAGAAATGCATCATTCATCATTTTCTAGTATAATAAAAATTAGGAATCTGAATAAAGAAGTTACACTATATAGTTGCGCAAATAAATGTGTATATAAATATAGTGTATCCTCTGGTTACACTAAATTTGGTGCTGCTGTTTGCTAAAGGCTGTATGTAGTTGCAACAGAAAATCCACCTTGATTCTGGGGCACAACTGTGTGGCGTTCTAAGAGAAATCCGTAAATTTGCAAAAATCAAAAGGCCAACTAATTGAATTTTACATGGGGCTCTGTTAATAACTGTTAATTAAAATGTATCTGCAAAACAAAGGAAGTATGAACAATACAGCACTTACTTCTAAAGAAGGCAGAGGGCATTTAAACACAGTTATGAAAGGTGAAGAGAACGTTTGAATGCTTGTGCACATATGTATTCCAGTTAGGGTGTGTGTGCATCCAGTGCATTCACGTCAGAGATGATTGGTCAGCAGTACCCACTGGGGTGTGTCCTGTGCCCTGAGTGTCCTCTTGCCTCAAGCTGAGTGCGTAAAGGGTGGGGCCACCCTGAACCTTCTCAGTTTCTTCTCACCATCTGCAGCTTACTGTCATTCAGTAGTTATTAGCACTCTTGTATTTAGTTAGCTTACTTTACATAGTAGTTAATGACAGGTTTTTTTAAAATAATGTTTCCTTTTCTCTCTGAGTTTTTAAGATAAGTCTCTTCTTTATTTCTTTGGGTGGGACTCCTGTATTACTACTACTGCTGCTGAAGTTGTCAGTCAGAAAATCCCCAGGTTTTAAATAACATCTGTTCTCTCAGGTTGTCATGCTGCTAAATGATGGATATACAATGGTTTCTGTTTTGTTTAGAAGGCCGCATTCCAGAGAGGTTCACCTATGTGAACTGTTCTCCTTCTCCAGAAGAACAAAGAAATCTAGAGAGAACTGTCTGAGAATGTAACTCATGGAAGAATCCATGCTTCTGGCCTCTGGTACCAAGTGTCCCTGACTATCTTTCAATAAAGAGTATTCTGGCAGCCACTCTATATTTGGTAGACACCAGCGGTGAAAGAAAGACGGTACCGGCCGGTACGGAGTACTGGTAATAAAAAAAAAAAAATGATGCAGCAGCGTGCCGGCAAATAAGTGGAGCATTCAGTACTGGCTTACTTTCACCCCTTTGGCTGCATAACAAAAAGTTCAAACGCAAAGCTAATAAAAGCTTGGAAAGGGAAAACTCACTGTCACATTTGTTTGTTGTTTCTCTCCCTCTCCTCCTCCAGCCAGGCTGCCTGAAGTGGCTAGGCTCCGCCTTCCCCTTACTCCCACACTCAGCAGGAAGCAGGGGGACTGGCTGGGGGAGAAGCCTCCCCAGGTAGCCTGCTGCCTGCATAGGAACAGTTTAAACTTAGCTGTTCACTCCACAGGTCTGTCTGAATGATGGGATTCGGAGCTATTTCTGACATTCTTGTTAATTTCACTCAGGGTTGTTGGGGTGGGGAGGAGTGACCAAAGTCGGGGCAGTTCTTTTCTGCCCCCTGGATGAGGCGATCTTCAGTAATATAATACACAAAAAATACAGTCAAAATCAGGAACCATTTCCAAGTTCAAATCTATCCCATTCTCTCCCCAGCAGAGGATCATGGCTGTGATGTCCAAACTGCTTGCAGATCCTCTTTGAAATGTTACTGTTTAAAACAAAAAAAACAAACAAAAAAAAACAAAACAAAAAGAAACACATGGAGAGCATGGTGAGAAGATGTGTTCTGCTGATCGGGGTTTATTTTGGGCAAAGCAATTTTGGTAAAACAACTAAAGATTCACAGGGAAAGCAAATAGCCCAATAAACAAAACCACAAAGAGATTGGAGGGAAAAACTGAATATTCAGGGAAATTAATGTGCCTCCTTTGAAAGAGATAGTAGTTTTCATTCCACCCTCTTTATATATTGAATTAAACACCCAAAATGTCCTTAGGACATAAGGGCTCAAATCTCTTTTTTGTTTTGTAGGTGTCCTGAGTGTAAAGGCTGAACTTTCTCTAAGTATCTTGTATATTCCCCCCCAGCATCCTTGAGTGAAATGAACAAGGATGTCAGAAATAGCTCTGAATTCTGCAGTTCAGGTCCCAGGGTGAACAGCTAAGTTTAAACTGTTCTTATGCAGGCAGCAGGTGTGCTGGGGAGGCTTCTCCCTCAGCCAGTGCCTCTGCTCCCTGCTATAAGCTAGAGGGGAGCTGCTGCAGCCCCTGCTGAGTGCGGGGATTGGGGGAAGCACTGAGCCAAGCCCTGTTGGCAGCCTGGCTGGAGGGGGAGGGAGGAAAGAAATCAATGTGACAGTGAGTCTTCCCCTTCCACTGGCTTTTAGTAGCTCTAGATTTAAGCTCTGCAGCCAAATGGCTATTGTATTCTGCCCCTGCCTTGATCTCACTGTCCCCCGTCCCCCTCAACAACCATGAGTGAAATTAACAAGGACGTCAGAAATAGGCCCTAATCCCACCGTTCAGACTGCGGAGAGACCAGCTAAGTTTAAACTATTCCTATGCAGGCAGCAGGCTACCTGCAGAGGCTTCTCCCTCAGCCAGTCGTCCAGCTCCCTGCTACAAGCTAGAGGGGAGCCCCTTCAACTGCTGCTGAGTGCGGGGGTCAGGGGAATAAGGAGACAAGCTGGGTCGGGCAGCCTGGCTGGAGGAGGAGAGAGTACAAGGAGAAAAATGTCACAGTGAGTTTTCAGTTTTTCAGGCTTATTCCAATAGTAAAGGTTTATTACAGACAGTACTGGTGGTGGTAGTAGTAGTAGCAGCAGCTTTATTTTCTATATCTAAGTCATGCAATGGGAGGGATCCATGAAGTATGTAGGAGAGGTGAGTTGCTTGTGTTTGGACTGTATGGATAAGAAATGTAACTTACTTCCACCCCTGGACCTGCCCCTTCCATCTGAGGCTCTGCCCCTTCCGGGGTGAGGGGCAGAGTGGGACCTGTACCGGTAAGAGCTGTATTTTACTTTCTCCCCTATAGACACTCTAGTGCTGAATATCTCTTCCTCTGAAAGAGGGGGAAAGCACTGGGAGTCGACCAGAATAGAGGCACCAGTTACAGTCTCCCAGGCCATCACTTAAACCCCATAAGGGTATATCTACACAGCCCTCAGGAGCAAGCCTTCCAGCCCGGGTCAACAGACTTGGTCTAGTGGAGCTCGGCTAATGCTTGAAAAATAGCTGTATAGACAGTGATTTGAAGTTGCAGCTCATGTTGAAGTTTGGGCTCTGAAGCCTAGAGTGGAGGCTTATACCTCAGTGTGGGGCAAAGGGGAAAAGGGTAGCTTGAAATCTGGTACACCCTTTCAGCCCATTCATGTCAGCCTGGACCACAGCCTCCGTACTGCTCACATGTAAAAAAGCTGATGAACATTATGAAGTTCCAACACAGGGTTTCAAACAATTCTTACTCCATGGAGGGATTGTTTGTAGTGGTGGCTGTAAATGAGAGGTCCAGGCCAGGACAACAGAAGTCCAACCCTAGGGACAAGGAACCTAAAAAGCTTGACTACCAAGGCAGAAAAATCTACACCACAGTGAGCTTACAGATGAGAATCACAAATTACCAAGCAGATCTCTCCAAATATAAGTTTATTAATTGGGACTCCCTTATAGTATTTACGGACAAAATGCCCAGTGATCTCAGCTGGAATTCAGGTCTGTCATAACGAAGAGCTAGCTCATAGCTGGAACATCACTTCTGATGGTCTGGACATGACAGACACAGCCTTACCATCTGTGACAATGGCCATAGTGAGGAGACGGTCCTCATAGCTTCAAGCTTCCGTTTTCCCTAAGGAAGTACAAACAATTGAGGGCCTTCCCTTTGAAAGGTGCAGTCTCTTTAGGGACAAAACAGATAAGGCCTAGAGATCAATTAGAATTCACATGCTTGCTCCCAATAGGTGGCATTACAGGCCCAGCCTTATCAGCTGGTATCTCTTCACCTAGACAATGTGATCTAGCTAGGCAAAGACAAATTTCCTAGGCTTCTGCCACTCTTGACCTCTCATCAGGATTTGCAGATCTCCAAGCAGCAGGTTTAACTGCTTAGTCAGGAGCAGAATTCACGTTGTACCCGATCTTTCCAACCTGTCCATCCCGTTGAGTATTAGTTGTACCACTTCCATGGTGTCTGAAATGCCATAACCTCAGATTATTGGGTTCTAGATATTGTGGAATATGGGATTAACCATTCCCTTTCAGTCCCCCGTTCACCTTCCCACTCCCTGTTCAGGGACCCTTCTCATGAGATTATACAATCTCTTCTTGATCTTGGAGATATAGAGCAGATTTTTCCACAGCATAGAAGTGTTTCTTATTCCTATTTTCTCATCCCTAAAAAGAAAAATTCTAAGGCCTGTCCTAGACCTAAGAGACCTGAACACTTTAATCAAAACGATGGTGTTCAGGACAGTATTCCTTCTCTCGATTTGAACGACTGGTGTGTTGCTCTTAATCTGCAGGATGCCTGTTTTCGTGTGTCTATCCACCCCAGCCACAGGATATAGCCTAGGTTTTCGATATGGGGATTGCCACTATCCATATACAGTACTTCTGTTCAGCCTCTCATCAACTCTCAGAAGCTTTTATAAAGTTTATGGCAGTGGCTTAGCTAAGGGTATCCAGGTATTCCTGTATCTGGACAATTGACAAATCTGTTGTCATTACAGGCAAAAAGTTACAGATGGCATCCATCAGATCCAAGCACTACTTGGTTGAGTCTGGAAAATAAACATGGACAAATTGACAATGTGTCTGATTTAGAGAATTGAGTTTATTGAGGCCATTTTTGGCTCAACATGTGCAGTCGCATATCTACCTCTGGGAATGTTCCAGTCCATTTTAACCCTATGCACCAGTCTATGGTCTCTCTCGAGAACAACAGCAAGGTTCTGTCTCAAGCTGCTGGGACACATGATATCCTGCACACATGACTAAGATTGCCGGAGTTCTTTCCATGCACTAGCTGAATTTGCACCACCAATGGACAGCCCTGTTTGAGAATCGCCTAATTTGGAATATTTATATATGCAACCACTTGAATAAACGATTACTTACCTCTACAATAACTGGTTCGTCAAGATGTACCATGTACATATATATTCCATGACCCACCCTCCATCCCTGCTACTCTGAGTCTGATATCAGCTAGGATTCTGATATGAAGGAAATAGAGAAAACGGGAGGGGAAGGTGGCCCTATCCTTAATGCCCTTCGTTGGAGGCACTGAGAGCACATAAAGTTCATGAACTCCCCTGATGGGTACTGCTGACCAAAAGTGTCTGGCTCGAGAGCACTGGACAAACACACCTGAAATGGAATATAATTGTGCACCACACATCTCAAAGAACCACAGTTTCTATATATTAACAATTTAGTTCCCTTAAAAGTAGAGTAAAAAGTGGGAGTGATCCCAAATCAATTGCAAAACATATATCTAGACCTAAAAATATGTACATAAATATGTGTTAAGGGGAATGGAAATACTTTTTACCTGTCAGGGTTTAAGTTTCAGTCCTTGGGGGTCTCTCTCCTATAATATCTGGTGACTGCAGTTAACACCTGAACTGTGCAGGAAACTGTGTTTTTTTCACTCCTTTGGGTGTGAATGAAATTATTAATTGTAAGTGGTATAGGAGCAGGCTCCTCAGGTCTTGGCAGGAAAGTGCAGGAGTTGATTTCAGCAATTGTATATTAAAGTAATTGGCCAGAACTTGAAAATCAGGTCACTTATGAGATGTTTAAAAACAAATTCAGAAGCCTCATGTAATTCTAGACATCCATTTTTAAAAATTTGCTCTTAGTTGTGGTTATTCAGTCTATGTGTTGACTGAACAATAATTGTAAAAATAATTTGGAATCAATTTTTTCATTATTTCTGTACAAAGCATTTCAGTTCACTTTTAACTAACTATTCTTTCTTCTCTGGGTTTCTAAAGAGCAACTGTTCCACAGTCCCCCGCTTGCCTCCATGTGATACCCTAGCATGCACTCTAACATCACACCAAACAGTCATTAGTACTGGAGCTTGCTACTGAGATAGATAAGTTTATTTCCCACTATTGTATAATTTTTTATATCTTTCAGTATTCCTACCGGACATCCTGTGAGATGGGAAATAAGAACATTAAAAACTAGGGCTATCGAGTGTTAATTTAAAAAAAAATAATCATGATTAATCGTGTGTTTAAAACAACTAATTGCAATTAATTGCTCTGTTAAACAGTAATAGAATACCATCTATTTAAATATTTGTGGATATTTTCTACATTTTCAAAAATATTTCAATTAAAGCACAGAATACCAAGTGTAGAGTGCTCACGTTATATTTATTTTTTATTACTAATATTTGCACTGTGAAAAAACAAAATAAATAGTATTTCAATTCACCTAATACAAGTACTGTAGTGCAGTCTCTTTATCATGTAAGCCCACCTTTCATTTGTAGGATTATGTACAAGAAAAACTGCACTCAAAAATCAAACAATGTAAAACTTTAGAACCTACAAATCTTCTTGGTCAGTCGATCGCTCAGACAAACAAGTTTGTTTATGAGAGAGAGTGCTGCCCGCTTCTTGTTTACAATGTCACCTGAAAGTGAGAACAGACGTTCCCATGCCGCTGTTGTAGCTGGTGTCGCAAGATATTTATGTACCAGATAGGCTAAACATTCGTATGCCCCTTTATGCTTCGACCACCATTCCAGAGGACATGCTTCCATGCTGATGACTGGTTCCGCTTGTTAACGATCCAAAGCAGATGCATGTTCATTTTCATCATCTAAGTCAGATGCCACCAAGAGAAGGTTGATTTTCTTTTTTGGTGGTTCGGGTTCTGTAGTTTCCATATCAGTGTTGCTCTTTTAAGACTTCTGAAAGCATGCTTCATGCCTTGTCCCTCTCAGATTTTGGACCGTACTTCAGATTCTTAAACCTTGGGTCAGGTGCTGTAGCTATCTTTAGAAATTTCACATTGGTACCTTCTTTGTATTGTGTCAAATCTGCAGTGAGAGCATTCTTAAAATGAACAATGTTCTGGATTATCATCCAAGACTGTTATAACTTGAAATATATAGCAGAATGCATGTAAAACAAAGCAGGAGAAACTAGAGTTCAGTCACAAATTTAACACTTTTTTTTTTTTTTTTACGAGCATCATCAGCATGGAAGCACGTCCTCTGGAATGGTGGCTGAAGCATGAAGGGGCATATGAATGTTTAGCATATCTGGCATGTAAATACCTTGCAATGCCAGCTACAAAAGTGCCATGTGAGCACTTGTTCTGTCTTTCAGGTGACATTGCAAGTAAGAAGCAGGCAGCATTGCAAGTTAGGTCAGGTCTGCTGTATTTTAAACTTGTAAAAATTAAATCTGGAACTATTCAATTTTGGTAACTGTACAATTATTGCCTAGATTTTTATTGAGATGTATCAGAACAGCAGGTGATCATGTACTCTGTATATAGTCTTGTACTGACCATATCATTGTAGTATCTGGGAACTTTCCAGTTAACTGGCATGATTAATGCTGTCATATATGGTTTATTCTTTGTCTCATCTTCTCCTCAGGGAAAAAATTGTGTGCTCAGTGCATGATTTGCATTGGATCATAATTGTTTCACTACTTAAGTAGAGAGGGGGATGAGGCAAAGTCTAAGCCAAGGATCGGCAACTTTTGGCATGCGGCTTGCCAGAGTCCTTACCCTGGTGAGCTGGGCTGGTTTGTTTATCTGCTGCATCTGCAGGTCTTGCCGATCACAGCTCCTGCTGGCTGTGGTTCACCGTTCCAGGCCAATGGGGCAGCGGGAAGCAATGACCAGCACATCCCTTGGCCTGTGTTGCTTCCTGCAGCCCCCATTGGCCTGGGACAGCGAACCACAGTCAGTGGGAGCTGCGATCGGCCAAACCTGCGTACGTGGCAGGTAAACAAACTGGCCTGGCCCGACAAGGTGCTTATCCTGATGAGCCGCATGCCAAAGGTTGCCAATCCCTGGTCTAAGAGTTTACGCTGGATTATATCCTGATAAATTTGGTATGAATTCTGACTTTCAAATTTATCTTGTAATTTAGCCAAATACCCAGGATATTGTCCATATTGTTATCTTTTGTTGTATTGCTTTGTAACAGTGTTTGTCATATAAACCAATTACATTTTGTAAGTTGCATTAAGTATCTTTTTGGTGAAAATTGGGATAATTAGAGGATATCTTCTAAAACAGTTAACTTCAATATATAAATTCAGGTTAACCTGACTTGAAATCATTATGGTGAGCTGAAATGTAACTCACGCCACAACATCCTGCTTAATGTCTACAGTTTTCTGATCCAAGGATTGATTTGGCTAATAGCTGTAAATTCTGTACGTAGTGACATCTCAGATAAAGATGGTTTCAGTGCTGTCTTTCAGTATTTTATTTATTTAGCGTGTGCATAGTCATCTGGTCAAGCGATAGCATCTTCAGTGGTGTGATGCAGTTCTTCTAGGCCACCGCTGAACCTAGTCAGCAGGCATTCATTGACCATGTGCATCATTGTCTGTATTGTGCCACAGCAGCACAAAAGGGTGTCACAAAGGCGCCAGCGATACTGTTTGGTTGCACAGAGACCTTGCCTGGTCCAGAACCTGTTCAACAGGGACGACTGGCGACAGGGCAGGTCAAAACCAGGCGGGCAAATTGTGGGGTTTGTGACGAGGGACTGGTTGGGGATTAGAAGAGAGATCCATTCCTCTCGCCAGAGTGTTTCCACCCTAACATCCTAGGCGTGGCGGATGAGACCATAATGGGCAGCGTGACTGCAAATGTGTGGTTTAAGAAGGTCATTGCGGCAGGCTTGAGTTGGTGCATAGTTTCTCCAGTAACTTGCCAGTGACAACCTCTCGTCTGATATGAAGAGGTGCCATATTGCTCAGAACTGGAAGCCATGGGAGTGGAGTCAGACGCAGGATACTGGAGATGATGCTTATGGTGGCAGGCAACTGTGTACCCATCAGTGTGGTGCGTGACTGTCGACTCCAAACTGGTGCGCAGTACTCGACCACTGTCTTTCAGTGGTTTGCCAAGTAACTTTGCATGTCTTTTTTTAAAGTTGTAACTGTAGACCTGAATTGCATGGCAATAGTCTCATGAAGTGAGCTTATTAGGGGAAAGAGGAAATGTTAAAACTGGGCTTAACCTGTAGTGGTCAACTTGATAACTTCTGATTTAGATTTGGTTGTCATTGGCATGCTGTGTCCATATTGCCAAGAGGTTACAGCTTTGTTGAATTCATGTCAGTTTTTTGCATTTTTGATTGTTTGGTGCAGACGTTTTAGCAGCAATGAAAAATGAGTGAATTCTGGACGATTGATACAAAATACTTACATCCTTTGAGCCTAACTTTGAACATGAAAGCTGCTAGACTTTTTTCACACTTGACTGCAAACCACTCCACCTCAGAAGTGATAACTAATTTACTGTGCAAACCATCCAGATAATGCAGGAAAATAGAACTTCAGTGACTAATTACGTTTTTGTCTGGAGGGGGTGGATGTTGGAGGCTCTCTCCTAGCCCACCACTTTTTCAAATTGGCAAAGAGGGTTAATTTTTTTTAAGAGGACCTTGTTTTTTACTTTTGGCCACCAGCCCATCTAGAAATAGTTTTATTTAAGGAAAAGAGATGAGCTAAACCATAAGGGTTTTTTGGGCTGCCTCCCCCGCCGCCCCCAGCCCCAGTTAGTCCCATCACTATGGGTCTTTTTCATCATTTCTTCTCTGCCTCCCTCTTTACTTCACCCAGCCTTTGTGGTACTGTGTTTCATTTACCTGTAAGGCTAACATTTTGTTGGGCCTTTTACCCTTCCTCTTTTTTTGTCTGTCTTGATCTTTCTTTCAGTCTCTTTTCCATTCTTCTGGGAGTAGGGGTAAGGTTTCTGAAGACAAGTTAGTTTTCCCCTGTCTTATTCTGCCTAGTATCATGGCAACTCTCTCTCTAATTTAGAATCGGAATAGAATTTTATTTAGTCCTATCACTTGGTTCCTTGTTGACTAATAAGTAAAGATTACTGTTAAGAAGTGGTGGTAAAAAGCCGTGTTGGACATAGACCTTAGAAATGCCACACAACTCTTTCCAACTTTGAATTTCCAATTGTGCTATACATCATTATTTATTATTGTGTTACTGTTGTGCCTAGGAGCACTAGTCATGGACTGGGACCCTGTGTGCTAGGCAGTGTACAGAAACAGAACACAAAGACAGTTCTTGCCCCGATGAGTTCACAATCAAACAGTAGAAAAGTGAACAAATAGATACAGACTGATGGGGAGGAGTACAAGTAAGCAATGGGACAATGTTGGTCAGCATGAGAAGCAGTAATCTCTGCACGCGAACAGCATAACCATTGTCAAGTTTTTTGTAGGCATCACTGCAAAGGAGAATTTTGAGGAGAATAATGAGATAGCTTTGTGAATGTTTATGGGGAGCATCTTCCAGTGTGTGGGGCAGCACGGGAGAAACCATGAAGGTGCTTTTTTGAAAATTCAGCAAGTGGGCATTTGAGGCTGGCATCCTGGGATAATTGAGGTGAACATCAACAACTTAATAATGCATGAGAGCAGGGAGATAGGTTGTGAATTGACTGTGAAGGGCCTTGAAAGTGAACAAAAACAGCTTATGTTTGATACGATAGAGAAGGGAGAGCCATTGAAGGGATTTGAAAGAGAAGGATGACGTGGTAAAAGTGACAGGCCAGAAAAATGATCTTAGCAGCATTCTGAGATATGGATATGATCAGGAGGTAGTTGCTTTGCAGATTGTAACACATCTTAATATTTGCAACAAATAGATTTCTGAAATTTTTGCTTTCCAAATATGTAATTGGCTAAAGGAGGCATTTTATTTCCTTGACAAGGTGTCTTCAGTTTTGGATATTGTGAATTGTAAGGTCAGTAAATTATCTTAAATACAGTATTTATATGTTAATAAGCAGGGATCCTCCAAATCTATTTGCCACAAAAAAATGCAGAATTTGCATTTTTACAGAGACTCTTTAGTTATTACTTTTTGTGAAAAAATAAGACAAATACAGTAGAACCCCATTTATCCAAGCCTCCATTATCTCTGTATTAACCAAACTGGGGCAGACAGCCTGAGCCCCTGGTGGCAGGGCTCAGGCGTCAGCTGAATTACAATTCTTTTAATTTTATTATAATGATTAATGGCACTGGTAGGCTTTGAACTTGCTAAAAAACTGTAAATATATCAGTAAAACATCATGTTCAACTGACACCTATATATATTGTGTCTCGGGAAACTAAAATTCAGTGTTTTATTTTAGTTGCGGAAAAATGCAGATTTTTTTTTTTTTTTTAAATCAAAGAATGTTGGGGTTTTTAATCATGGAAAATTAGGATCCTTGCTGATGAGCAGTCATAAAGAAAAAAGCATGTCTGCCTATGATCAGATTAATAACTTGTCTCTGCCTGTTAGGCTTTTAAAAATCACCAGAAGTTTTTTCTAACCTTTGATTCTCATTAGAACTAAAATATTCACTTAATCCTATCCAATTTTGAATAATTACATTGGCACTAATTTCTAAGTAAAACATAAACAAGTCTCTCCACTCCAAATATAGAAAACTAATTTTATCTTGACTGTTCAATTAATTTTTGTTTATAAACAAAACAATGAATTTGGTCTTCATGCCTTCTTCAAGTTGCAGGTTTCATAATGAAATCTAAGGAATATTTCCTGTAATATTTCACAAACTTTAACATAAGAACATAAGAACGGCCGTACTGGGTCAGACCAAAGGTCCATCTAGCCCAGTATCTGTCTACCGACAGTGGCCAATGCCAGGTCCCCAGAGGTGAGTGAACTTAACAGCCAGTGATCAATGATCTCTCTCTCCGTCATTTCCATGTCTCCATCCTTTGACAAACAGAGGCTGAGGACACCATTCCTTACCCTTCCTGGCTAAATAGCCATTTATGGAATCGTTAACCACCATTGAATTTAATCCAGTTTCTCTTTTTAACACCCTGTTTATAGTCCTAGCCTTCACAACCTCCTCAAGGTAAGAGTCCACAATGTTGAACTGTGGCTGCTCTCTGGTGTGGAGAAGAACCTTCCGTTTTATTTTTATTATAAAACCTGCTGTATTATTCATTTGGTGACCCCTAGTCTTGGTATTACGGGATAATGAAATAAAACTTTTTCTTTTAATCCAACTTTCTGGCCACAGCATCGTGATTTATAGACCTCCTATTTCATATTCCCCCCTTTGTCTTCCTCTTTATCCAGCTGAAGAGTCCTTTAGCCTCTTTAATCTTTTCTCTCACCGATGGAACCCTCTTCCAAACCCCTAATAGTTTTTAGTTGCCCCTTTCTGAACCTTTTCTGCTGCTAGTAGATATCTTATTTTGAGTCTTGGGTTGAGAACCACACTGTTACACCAGTCTTCGAGATGGTGGCACGTACAATGAATTTAATAAGCAGCAATATAAATTTTTCTCAGTCTTAATTCTCTAATCCCTTTAAATGATTCCTAACATCCTTTTGCTCTTCTTGACTGCCTCTGCACCACTGCGCGGACATCTTCAGAGAGAACTGTCCACGATGACTCCAAGATCTTCTTTTTCCGTGACTCACTCGTTAATGCCTAAATTAGCCCCCATCATATTGTATGTATAGTTGGGGTTATTTTTTCCAATGTGCATTACTTTACATTTATCCACATTAAATTTCATTTGCCATTTTGTTGCCCAATCACTTAGTATTGTGAGATCTTTTTGAAGTTCTTCACAGTCTTCTTTGGTCTTAACTATCTTGAGCAGTTTAGTGTCAATCTGCAAATTTGCCACCTTACTGTTTACCCCTTTCTCCAGATCATTTATGAATAAATTGAATAGGATTGGTCCTAGGACTGACCCTTGGGCAACACCACTAGTTACCCCCCTCCATTCTGAGAATTTACTATTAGTTTCTACCCTTTGTTCCCTGTCTTTTAACCAGTTCTCAGTCCATGAAAGGACCTTCTCTTTTATCCCATGACAGCTTAATTTACGTAAGAGCCTTTGGTGAGGGACCTTGTCAAAGGCTTTCTGGAAATCTAAGTATGCTATGTCCACTGGATCTCTCTTGTCCACATGTTTGTTGACCCCTTCAAAGAACTCTAATAGATTAGTAAGACACAATTTACCTTTACAGAAACCATGTTGACTATTGCTCAACAGTTTGTTTTTCTATGTTTCTTTTACTGTCCTTTGGCGAGAACGTCTCAAAATTTGTGTTAGCCTGTTATCAGCTGTGAGATTATTGTTAAGGCTAACATTTTGTCACGGAAGTCACAGAATCCATGACTTCCAGAGATCTCCATGACATTTTCTGCTTCAGCCTCAGAGTGGCAGGGCTGGAGCTGTCTGCCGAGGGAGCGGGGAAGCACAGCTCCCAGCGGCAGTGGTTGCTGGACTGTTCTTCCCTACCCATTTTGTCACGGTATTTTTAGTAAAAGTCAGGGACCGGTCACGGGCTTCCATGAATTTTTGTTTGCCTGTGAATTTTTGTTTATTGCCTGTGACCTGTCCCTGACTTTTGCTGAAAATAACTGTGACAAAGTTTTAGCCTTAATTATTATTAATGCAGGATTTACCAAGAAAGTAACTACCATGATGATACCAAATAAGATTATAATACAAATGTATAGTAAGTATGCAGTCAGTTTAATATGCAACATTCATAAAACTGTAAAGCAAATGGACAGCATATTAAATATTTTAGTGTTCCCCTTTTGAAATGCTGCCCTGTATTCTCATGCTTCTTTGTATTTCTCTAGTTTAAAAGAAATGCAGTCCTTACAAATGGCAACCCTTCTATCCCTCAAACACACTCATCTAACATGTCAGACATAGACCATTTGTGAAATTAAAATGAGTTATTCCTTATATTTAGAATCATGCCAAAATTAGCCTACAGACCTGTTCAAATTCATTAGTTACTTCTGTGTACTGATGCTCCCATTCCACCTTCCTAATTCACCAGCTGATAATCCTCTGAGGCTGCTGGAAGCAAGAGAGACAGATTGGATATGAGATATTGGGAGGAAGAGAGAGAGTCTCAGAAAGACATGGGCCCTGGGGTGCCATGGGATGATGGGGGGAAATTAACAGGGATGTGTTCTCATTACCTGAGCCCACCCAAATCCACCACTTACAACACATCCCTACACCTACTTCTGTCTAGGCTTGGCATGGGTAAGGATCTGTGGATGGGGTAGAGGCAACCTAATGTAACCTGTATTCCAGGCACTTTCTCGTGAGGGGCTACCCAAAACACTGCTGTTTTTATATGGCTGGGAGCCATCAAGTGCTAATGATGTCTTTGTTCAGAGTCTTGGGGCCGCCCTCTGCATGGTCCTGGTCTCGTCCACACATATTGTATCATGCCTTCCTGGATTTCTTGACTTGTTATGCTGCAGCACCTTGAGGAGCCAGGGGGAATGGTAAGAAGGATAGGGAGTGGGGCTTGAACAGAGAGCACAAGGAGTTTGAGGGCAGCAAATCAGGCTATGCACTAGTTTTTTTAGAAGTAGCTGTCAAATTTGATTGCGACATTAACTTTGATATCTATTCAGATCCCCACCAAAGTTGTTGAAGACTTCTTAAAAACCTGGAAATTTTCTCCAAATAAAGTTTGTTAAAATTAGCTAAGTGTCCTGAAGTCATCATACCACCAAAACAGCAATTGAAAGGCCACCTTCTTAACATTTCTTCAGCTCACTCAAATTAATTACTCAAGACACACACGCCTACTCCCACCACTTCCACACAAAACATACAATCTCTAATTGCAATTGCATGGAATTGTTTGACATTGATGTTTTCTAATTGTTACAACGCATCAGCACATCACTTCTAACCAATCTGTATGATCAGAATTAAAGGCTGTATATTTTATGTGGAGGTCAGAAGAGGAGTGGATTTAGGTAATGAGAAGGTAAAACAACAGCTGTAGGTTGCGTGGGCAGAATGGATTGATTTAAATAAAAGTAATTTAAATCAAGTGGAAAAAGTTGATTTAAATGATTTTAATCAACTTCTCCATTTGTACTTCAGATAATTTTCTGAAGAAAGGTGCATTCTCATTGGTTGATGTAAATGGACATTTTAATGGTTATAACTAAACAGAGCCTTTACAATAGATTTGATAGTGTACAGGAAAAAGATGTATCTATATACATTTATTTAAGAAGTAATATAGCTCATTATTTTCAGGTTCTTATTAAATGTATATTTTACTGTGTTAGAAAAGGGTGAATGATACAGTCCTTATTTGCCACTATTGTGCCGTATTTATGAAGCTTGACCTCAAAAGTTAAATGTTTTTTTCCCCTGATTTTTTCTTTATATAGAAAAACAGCCTTTAACTCAAAGTTTTTGATAGAGGCTTATGGATTCAGTAAATTTGTTTTTTATTTAAATGTTTTAAGAGATTATTATAAAAAATGTAGGCCTTAACATATTTTTGTATTAAATTCAGATTTCATTTTAAAAAGAAATGTATAGTAATTTAAATAACAAAGTAAAGAACTCCCAACTTGTGTTTCTAAAATTAAAAAAATTCCAATTTAAATTTAAAATAACCAATTTGTATCCACCCTGTGTACGCTTGAGCAAACTAAACTGGTTGTTAATAGTTGAGAGGCATATTCTGTAAAATGTACTATAATAGTTACAGACAAGCACAAAAATTAGGCACTTGTGAAAGGGGCATGTGTTGGGGAGATATACTGTTAGAGAATGGCTTCACTCTGCAGAAGGGTGCCATGGTAGGTATGAGGTCAGAAGAGATGACTAACCCTGTGGGAGTACAAAATAGACATTTTAAACAAACAAACAAACAAAAACTACTACTATAAAATGGTGCAGTAGCTTTAGTCACTTACCTGATCTTCATAAATCAGTTTATTGTGATGTCATCTATATAGTTGAATTATGTGTGGAATGTGCCTCTTAACTCTGCTATCTTGGACATTATGCATATAAATCTAAAATGGATGGATATTTCTTAAAACTATTTGTAGATTCTTTTAAATGTACAGTAATCTTTGGTTTATTCTTTCCTGGTTTTAGAAATAAGTAATGACACATTCCATTTTGATATCAGCCGTTGATGTTTTGTTGATACAAAGCATGCTGTATGGGAAAACCTTCCCCCCACACCCATTTAACGTTCTGTTTGTTTAATAACATGGTTTTAAAACCAGCATGGATATTTTAAGTATTGTTAAAGTAAGATATATATTGCGTATTCTCTGTAAAATATTTAGCCTTTGGAGGAAGTTCTGATAATTAACTTGTCCATCTTCCTATTTATACTCTCAGGCCATGGCTACACTGGCACTTTACAGCGCTGCAACTTTCGCGCTCAGGGGTGTGAAAAAAACGCCCTCCTGAGTGCTGCAAGATACAGCGCTGTAAAGCCTCAGTGTAAGCTGCAGGCTACACCTGTAGAGGATGTGGAGTATGTGCAGCACTGGGAGAGCTCTCTCCCAGCACTGCCACTGCAACCACACTCGCACTTCAAAGCACTGCCACGGCAGCGCTTTGAAGTTTCAAGTGTAGCCATACCCTCAGATTGTCTTTTTAATTGGTAAACACTGTCTTGTAAATCGTTATTTCAGAAGTCACACAAGTTGAAAATAAACTGTAAAATTGCATTTTAAACTCCTGATTCTTAAATTGTTTTTAATTTAAAACCTGTCCCAATTCACATATGGGCAAGGCGAAGGTAAACAGTTGCCTCTTTGGTAAAGCGGTTTTAATTTTATTAGAAGCAATATGCTGCAGTTTTTAGAATAAAGCAAGCAGATGGGGAATATCAGTTTAAAGGCCAGACTTGTGGAAGCCAGCCTCTGCACTTGTAATTAATGTGCCTTGTATGTCCAAATACCTGATTTGTGGGTGTGATCAGGTACTTAGACATTCAAATAATCTTTCTTGGGTCTGCAAATTATTGTGGGAGCAAAAGAGAAGCCCACAAAAGATAGAGCTCAGAATTTTGACCAAAATATTTGCATCCCATGGCAGCTGTACTTTCTAGAGTTAAGTCTTGTCGATGCTCATATTATACAGCAGATGGAATATTCAGTGTCTTGCTTAATTTTTGAAATACATTTCTTGTTAATAAAAAAAATTTTTATTTCCTTACTGCTGTTGATAAGTTGTGTTTTGTGGCCCTGAGTGTCCGAGAAGTTTAATGTAGGGAGTATATGATTGCACTGTATAATGAAACCTGGACTTTAATGTGTTCAGTTTTATAAATGTTCACATATAATAAAATGTTTCGTTGGACTAAATTTTTTTTTAAATAACACTTCCTCTGTCTAATAAACTATTGAGCAGTTGTGTGTAAGAACATACAAAAAAATCATATTAGTAAGTCAGAGCCTGACTTTTGGCTAGCTGTGAGGGATGCAGGAGCCAGATGAAGTGGTTAGAACTTAAAAATTATATAGTATGGAAAAGATATTGAAAAATTAAACCAAAGTTTGTGAAACTTTCCAGACAGCTGAATGGTATAACCAGTGAATTAATTTTAAAAGAAGGAAAAAATGTTGGATTGGAATAGCTAGGGTGTAAACCTTTGGAGTTTTGTTGTGGGAACTGTTTTGAGTTAGTCTCTTGTGGTTTTAGATCAATATTTTTAGTGACTGCTTTTCTTCTTGTGCTTTTATCCAACAGCTGATATAATCCGGAAACAGTTCCTATAGGTGTACATTTTAGGTGCTGGGTATTCTCTCTGGAGGACCCTTGAATTTGGAATTTTCTTCTCCCTTTCTTGGCAGGGCCTGAGTTTGTTGACTTTTCTGCATGATCTGTTGCTTAATTAGCTTTTCTCTCAGGGGATTAGGTTGATTAGGGAAGTCTCTTGTGATAAAGGTGGACGGTTCTGTATATTTGGGTGATACTGTGTTACAAAATTTTAAACTTTTAGTTAGTTTTTTCTCTCCTTTCAAGGCCTATGGTGTTGGGCTTGTTCTGAGGTAACCTGGATTTACTGGTAGACATGGCGGTATTAATGTCCCAAAACATAAACTTCTCAAACTCTGAAGCATCTGTAAAATAGTTGTTCTATAAAATTAAATACATGAATTAAGGAGAACTTGTGGTTTAAAGGTTTCATTGTCACTTGCATGGGATGGCCTGTAGTGGATATATAAAGTGTGAAGAGAGAGTAAATGTTCATTTATTTTTGGCTTTGTAACTATTTATTTGTTGTTGCTGTACATTTATATTAAATATAATTTAAAAATTATGCTATTGACTGCAGCGCTATGTTATGCTTTTATTGCAAGCACATATGAAAACTGTTTTATAAAAGTGTTTTTCTTTTCCTCTACTTAGTTTATTCCCCAGATATGCCTTCACGGCTTCCAGTCCAAGACATTTTTGCTGGACTGGTTACAAGTATTGGTACAGCAATACGATACTGGTTTCACTATACACTTGTGGCCTTTGCATGGTTGGGAGTTGTACCTCTTACAGCATGTAAGTATTGAGTTTTTGCATTGAAGTACTTTCATAATGATGTTCTTATAACAAGCTTGCAAATAGCCATCAGCTTTAATACTTCTCATGTGTTATCAATTTTGTGACTTGACCACGCACTTTATTTCAGAAGTTTATATTTTGCTGTATTTTAAATTACTTTGTCTAAGAAACTATCTGATTCATAAACCAATAGCATAGTGCAGACAATAGCTAATAGGTAGGAAAACAGAGACCATGTTAAGGGAATGTTAATGAAGCATGAGAATGCAGGGCAGCATTTCAAAAGGAGAGCACTAAAAATATTGAACATGCTGTCACCAGCCTTAGTTTCAACCCAAAGGTCTCTCCCAAAATAAACCTGAAACTACATGTTTTATAATGTAAATAAATCAATTTTTTAACAAAACACCCCTGGAATTAAGATAGGTGCATGCTATATGTCACCCTGATAGTATATTTTATCCCTTTCTGCTACCCTTCTAGACTGTCTGCTCTTTAAGCCCAGGACCGTGTTTTCTTCTGTATTTGGAAGTGCCTAACATTCTATGTGTTACTACAATGTATAGAAGTTATTAGGGCTCTACCAAATTCATGGCCACGAAAAATAAGTCATGGACCATGAAATCTGGTATTCTGTGTGCTTTTACGCTATACTATACAGATTTCACTGGGCTAGACCAGCGTTTCTCAAATTGGGGGTCCTGACCCAAAAGGAAGTTTCAGGGGGGGTCACAAGGTTATTTTAGGGGCATTGCACTATTGCTACCCTTACTTCTGCATTGCGTTCAGAGCTGGGCATCCGGAGAACAGCTGCTGTTGGTGGGGTGCCTAGCTCTGAAGGCAGCAACCCACCAGCAGCAGTGCAGAAGTAAGGGTGGCAATACCATACCATGCCACCCCTTACATCAGTGCTGCTGCCTTCAGAGGTAGGCAGCCAGAGAGAGACAGCTGCTGACTGAGGGCCCAGATCTGGAGGCAGCAGCACCAAAGTAAGGTGGCAATACCATACCATACCATGCCATCCTTACTTCTGCGTTGGGATCCTTCAGAGCTGGGATCCTGGCCAGCAGCCGGTGCTCTCCAACTGTGAAGCTCTGAAAGCAGCACCATTGCGAGCAGCGCACAAGTAAGAGTAGTAGTACCGCAACCCTCTCTACAATAGCCTCGTGACACCCCCTCCCCTCCCATTCATTTTTGGGTCAGGACCCCTCCAGGTACAACACAGTGAAATTTCAGATTTAAATAGCTGAAATAATGAAATTTATTATTTTTAAAATCCTATGACTGTGAAATTGATCAAAATAGACCATGAATTTGGTAGGGTCCTAGATATAAGAACTAATATGAAAATGTTTCCCTTTAAATTGGTTTCTGTATGTGGAATGAGTTACTGCCAAAGCTGAAATTTTCATAACTATTGTGTAATCTCTCCCATTCCTTCTCCCTCCTTATCTTTCCCTTCCTAATCCTTTTATCCCTTAATTCACCTATTTCCACTGACTTGTCCTCCCTCCTCATTTCCCCATACCCATTCATCATCTCCTCTTCTCCATTCACAATTCTGTGTCTCTCCCTTGTCCTTTCACTTTTCCTACCCCTCTCTCCTACTCTTCCTCTCTCACTTCAGGTATGTCTATACTTTGAGCTGGGAATTTGACTCTCTGCTCAGAGACATACCTGCACTAGATCTAATTGAGCTAGTGCGCTAAAAGGCATGTAACTGGGGCAGATGGAGGGGCTGGTCAGCCCAGTCCCCAGACTCTGAAATGAGGGATAGTGACCACCAAAATGAACAACAGCGAGGGACAACACACCCTGAAATGAGGGACACAGTGAGGGATCTCACTTTTTTTTTTAAATTGAACACAGTTTTATTTAAAAATATATATATGTACAAGCATGCAAGCCTGAAATGTACTATAATGAAACTAAGTGATTGTAAGTATGAAGAGAATCCTTTATTTTATTGTAAACAGTAGCTTCCTACATAAAATCCAATTGCTCAGATGTTTACTGTTGTGTTTAGTGTCAGAGACTCCTAGCTTGCCCTCTGCCTAGAGACCTCTGCTCCTCTCCCCCTTAAATTATTGAATAAAAGTGAAACTTTTCTCCATATGCAGACTCTCGGAGCTAATCCAAGGGGACTGTGGTACCATCAGCACAAGCTGGGGTATCAGAGTAGAGTGGTAAATAAAGTAAAGTGGAGCAATGCTTGGTCACCTGTTCAAAGAAATAAGTATTTTTGTAGAAATAAGCACATCTTTCAAGTGATTCATTTTCTAAGATAGGCTCTATGAATGTGTTAATGTTTCATTTTGGGGGTTCTCTTTTTGAAGAATGGCAGAAGAGCTGGCTATTGGCTTCAAACATCACCCCATAAAATGTTAGATTCCTGGAGTATGTTCGGTATAGTCAACTAACTTAAAAAAGTTGGTGTTATTCCATGTACTGTGTGTGCATCAGGAGAGGCCTTGATCCTTCTGCAAGTTAGAGATTTACGGTCAACCCAAGTTTATATACGGCAAGGACAGCCATCCACGCCAGTGCTGGGACTTATATGTGAATAACAACTATGTAATGATATATTTTGTGACTTATGTCCGAATGAAATCTTTTTGCACATCTGTATTGGTTCCCACCAATTGGTTTTAGCTTCTGTCCCAGAGGTAAATTGTTACTAGGGCTAAGAACAGTCTGGAATAAACTAATAATAGTTACTTTAGAGAGGGTTCTTCCCTCATAACTGAGGGTATTTACAGCACTTTGTTTCTTTTATACAGGCCGTATCTACAAGTGCTTGTTTACTGGCTCCGTGAGCTCACTATTGACACTGCCCTTAGATATGCTGTCAACGTAAGTACTAACTAGCCTGATATAGTGACTTTTTAACCAGATGCCTATTAAAGTTGTTGCTTTTGGTACTCTCAATTCCCAATTCTTTTGCATTATCCTTTGACTTTACACCTTCTTAGACTGGCTGCTACTACTATCATCTTTGCCATAGCAAGGAGACCTAGCCAACTGTTTTACAGCTGTACTACAACTGTCCTGTTTTTGAAGTGCTGATGTGAAGGATGAACAAATCAGACTTATTGAACTGAGCCTGGGTAATGCTGTTTCATATTATAGACCTATGTGGTTTATTCAGCCTTAGGTATACTTGCTATGGTGTAAAGTATCACTTTTTTTTTTTAAACTTAATTTTCTTTAATTAAACTGTAGCAGAGCCTATTCTAAAGGTTTTAGAATTATAGCCATCTTTTATGTAATTTTCCTATACATTGTTTTATACCATATGACCTACTAAGATATTGGATCCTTCACGATTTCCCCGTTGCTTAATTATATTTTATATTTCTATATACTTAATTTAATCTGTCCATGATGGGGATTTCATAAAGATTGGAACTGATTGGCCTCTCTTTTAAGTGGTCATTTCAATATTCCACACATCAGACTTTATATAATATTATCACCCTTGTATTCTCTTCCTCCCCCCACCCCCCGGATCACTGGTCCATACTAGTCACCAACTCAGTCTCAGATTGCTTTTGTATTTTAATTGAATTATTTATGAGGTTAATGCACATGGAAGCCAGGTACTGACAGAGCCAGTTGTAAGCCAAACAGGCATTGAACAAAAGTTCTGTTAGCTCGCCTTGCATTTTGGCCAATGCATTCAATTCTGCCTAAAGGCACTCAGTCTTGGAGTTTTGAGTTACACTTCAAGTCAAGCCCTATTGACATCCATTTTTTTTTTAATGGGGACAGAGGCTCCCTAGGATGAGAACATAGTACAGATTTCCCCTGTGACCCATTAATAAATCCAGATTTGAACTCATCATTTGAGGGGGAAAATCCGAAGCCAGACTACTTTTTCTCATGTGCTCTTGGATTTTGATATCCAACCGTTTCCCGTGCAGGTATAGGCCTTGATTTTAGCAAGCCTTGTCTAACTTAAGCATGTGAGTAGGTTCGTTTGGACCACTTGTGCTTAAGTACCTTGTTAACTTGGAGCCATAAAGTGTTGTGAGAGGTTGAACAAGCATAATAGAAGAAGACAGTGTAGCGATAGGGGAAAGAGTGGGGAGCAGCTTCTGAAGCAGAACTAAGTTATGGAAAGGGAAAACAGCAGCAGTTCAGACAGGTTCTGTCATTTTATGTTTTGGTTAGGTTAGTTCAGAGGATCAAGCTTCTCAGAAAATGGTAAAAATTTGTATGTTTAGTCCTTAGTGCTTAAACACTCACATGCTATATAATGTAGAATTAAAACCTGCTAGCAGGAGCCTAGTCTGCTGGAATGTCACCTACCTTTTATTTTCTAACTTACATTTTTCTTTTCATTTGGCTGATCTTTGCAACTTGCTCAACTGATTCCTTCTCTAACCCCCCCCCCCCTTCATTAAATACTTGGAAAATTACTTTTTGTGCCATCATCTAATATTTTAACATTATTGACTTCATTCTGTAATCATTCTAATTAATGTTTGTGCAATAGCTGATTCTAATTCCTTGGGCGTTGGGAGATTGAAAGGAAAATTGAAGCTGTCAAGCAGAACTTGTACTGAATCAAATCTGAAATGAACATTGCTAAATTAAACTACTGAATATACTCGTTAATAAGCTGAATATTTTTGGTAAAAAAGTGACTCATCAAAGAGCAGGGTTCGGCTTATAAATGGGTCTACACCAGAATTTAATGATTTTAAACTCTATAGAATCATTAAATTGAATATCTAATGCAGGGGTCAGAAGTGGTGTGCCGAGTCTTCATTTATTCACTCTAATTTAAGATTTCGCGTGTCAGTAATACATTTTTACTTTTTAAGAAAGTCTCTTTCTATTAAGTCTATAATATATAACTAAACTATTGTTGTATGCAAAGTAAATAAGGTTTTTAAAATGTTTAAGAAGCTTCGTTTAAAATTAAATTAAAATGCAGAGCTCTCCGGACTGGTGGCCAGGACCTGGGCAGTGTGAGTGCCACTGAAAATCAGCTTGCATGCCGCTTTTGGCACACGTGCCATAGGTTGCCTACACTTGATCTAATACGTTGTTGTTTTGTTTACCTGGAGCGCCTGCAATGTGGCTGCGGTTTGCTGTTCCCAGCCAATGGGAGCTGCAGGAAGTTTGCCAACCCTGAAATACAGGGTTGGCTTATGAAAGGGTCATACAGTTTTTGCCATATTTACCTAACTATCTTGGAGGGTCCGCTTATAAATGAATGGGCTAATGAATGAGTATATACGGTATATATGGTAAATTGTTTCTTCTAGAAATTTAATTTGCAAGTATCTTTTGTTTTTTCTTGTTGTTCTTGAGGACTATTTTTCGAGTTTCTCCTCCTACTTTATCCTGTAGTGCAGGGGTCGGCAACCTCTGTCACGCGGCTTGCCAGGGTAAGCACCCTGGCGGGCTGGGCCAGTTTGTTTACTGCCATGTCTGCAAGTTCGGCCAATCGTGACTCCCACTGGCTGTGGTTCGCTGTCCCAGGTCAACGTGGGCTGTGGGAAGCTACGCGGGGGGAGGGATGTGCTGGCCGCGGCTTCCCGCTGTCCCCATTGGCCTGGGCCGGCAAACTGTGGCCAGTGAGAGCCGCGATCGGCTGAACTTGCGGACGCGGCAGGTAAACAAACTGGCCCGGCCCGCCAGGGTGCTTACCCCAGCGAGCTACGTGCCAGAGGTTGCCAACCCCTGCTGTAGTGAGTGAGATCTCTTACAGAAGTGTCTCCCTGGAATAAGTAGTTCTTCTTCAAGTGGTGTCCCTGTGGATGCTCCACTTTATGGGCACCCCTTTCACTTTTGATGGGAGATTTTTGGTAGCAGTGTTTCTTCTCCTGGTACATGTGCCCTACACATCCTCATACTCTGTACCAAGGCTATATAGGGTTGTGTGGGTGAACTGCCCATGGTTCTTCTCAGCCAGGCAGTCTACAATATGCCTGTTTGTTGTTTACCTGTTCTCCCCTTCTACTGGTATTTTTGCTTTATAGATGGTTCTTCATCCTAGCAATAATAGTAGGTTTAGTACCTTAGAGTTGGAATGTTTGTTCTCCTTTCCCCTTTTTTTTAAAAAATACCAACAAAACGCCAAACATTTTTGTTTTCCTTTTCTCATATTGAGGGACTTGAACAGCTTTTTCTTCTGTTGAGAATACTGGGCCTCCTGAGTTGTAAAAGGTGCCTCTTTTGTAGAGAAGCAGTCCCTGTGGGTGGTGATCACTTGCAACAAATACAATACTCTCACGTACCAACCAAGTGTAAAATCTGCTCTTCTTTTAAGGGTAGATCCCGTAGAAACAAGGAATTAAAAATAGACTATTGATGAGGGAGCAAGCCTTAAGACCAGCTTCCAACCTGGATACAGAGAATCCTGTGCCCCATCATCATCAAGATCAGTCACCAAGAGCTTTCAAGGGGAAGATGGCACTGAAACCCTGGTCTTTCAACACTGTCTTTCACTGAGTTTACCAATAACTGCACTGCTTGTACTGAGAGCTTCCCACTCCAAGTATAAGGAGAGTGATAAAAGAAGCAAAACAGAATTCCTCATTAAAGTCACTGGAGACCACAGGCCTCTGCAACATCATCCATGCTGATATCGAGTTTTGTTGTACTTCCAGTACTTCAGGAATTCCTGTACCCAAAAGACTTTATGGTGTCAAATGAACCTGAATTTCTGCTCCTTGCAATCTCCAGACACCTCTTGGTAGTAAGGTTGGCTGGGTCACTGACTGCTCATGTTTCTGGAAGACGTACCTCTTCTCCATCTTTGACCATTCGCAAGGAGGAGTTGTCACCTCTTGTACAATATGTGGGGGAACATTTTGATTCAGACTCTAAACTTTCTGTTCAAGGATCACTAATTTATTCCAGGAGATGACATTCTCTGTTGCAGCTGGACACCAGATCCCTGCCTGCCAACACTTGGGATCACCATCTTGGATTCCTCCCTCCAGGCCTTATGGGTCTCCCTCATTGCCTTTTTGGGATCGAGGGGCCATGTACCTCCAGCAATTTTGAGGGACCTCAGCTCAGCTCAAAGACGACTCCTAGTTTGATGGCCAGAATGGACCATCATGAATATCTGGTCTGACTTCCTGCACATTTCAGGCCACAGAACCTCGCCCACCTGCTCCTGAAATAGACCCCTAACCTCTAGCCAAGCTATTGACATCCTCAAATCATGATTGAAAGACATCCAGTTACAGAGGATTCACCATTTACTCCACTTTAAACCTGCAAGTGACCCTGCCTCATGCTGCAAAGGAACATGAAAACCCCTTATGGTCTCTGCCAATCTGACCCAGGAGAAAATTCCTTTCCAAACCCAAATGTGATGGTCAGCTGGACCCTGAGCATTTCGGCAAGACCCACCAGCCAGACACCTGAGGAAGAATTCTTTGTAGTGACTCAGAGCCCTCTCCCCATTTAGTGTACCATCGTGGACAGTTGTGGATACTTGCTACCAGCAGTTTCAGATTGGCTACAGGCCTTTATAGCCAGTCTCATCATACTATCCACTTCATAAACTTATTACGCAGCATCTTGAAGCCATTTTTTTTTTTTTTTTTTTTTTTTTTTTTGCCTCCTAACTGCTCCCACAGAACTTCACTCCTCTCATGGTTAGAAACCTTTGTCTAATTTCAGGCCTAAACTTGTTATGGGCTAGTTTATAGTCCACTTGTTCATTCAACACTTGGCACTTGTCAAAGTTAGACTCAGGACTCACAGTTTGTCAGACACACTCTGTTTATTATGTCCACAGCTCTCTTGCTTACACCCCAGATAATGTGAGCACAATACAGACAACAAAACTATCTTATTTATACAGATAAAGGAAGGGAGACTTAGCAAGATAACAAAGGAAGCAGAATCTGATAAGTTTCACCTGGGCTAGCTATGCATACTCTATTCCTTACTAACTATTACCGATCTTTCGTTAATGTTTGTGCATTAGCACCCTTGTTTGTGCCTAATGTTTCTTTTCCTGGCAGCTCAGCCTGTATTTTCAGCATTTCTTATTTCTGCTTAAAGGTACATACAACATTTCTTTAATCCATTCTTATTTTTACAGTATAATTCATTCTACTTTCACACACTCAACTGAGTAACTCTTTCCCTCCTTGATATTTATTTCTTTTATGTATTTACAGAGAGCAATCATAGCTCCCCATAGCCTTCTTTTGGTTAGGTGTGGTATAGAGGTATGGTAGTTAGTTCAAACAACTTCACTGTTCTGCAGTCTCGGCCTGCAAATAACTCTCAAAGTCAGTCTTTACTCTTGCCCAACTAGTTATCTATAAGAGCGCTTCTGGATTCAATAATGGCTAGATCTTATCTCCTCAACAGGTTCTTTGCTCTTAAAGAACTTTATGCAGAGAGTGCAGCTCAGCCCTCAAGTTCCAGCAGAGGCATGTCTGCAAATGCTGGGACACGTGGTAGCTTGTGTTTTTGTGACACACAATGTCAGGTTGCATCTTCGATATCTCCAGAGATGGCTCAGAAGTGTTTATATACCCAACACCACACAGTTGCAGCAAGCTGGTATCTTTTTGATAGCAGTCACTCACTTGGTCGATGAATCCATCCAAAATTTGTGCAGGAATTCCTACAGTCATATTAACATTGGACACTTTCCTCTTGGGATGGGTCCTCACACAGGCCAGGGCAAATGGTCACAACAGGAACAGTGCTTGGATATCAATCTGTTGGAATTAAACGTGGTCAGAAATGCTTGCCTCCACTTTCTTCTCCTATTCAAAACAAGTCCATCAAGATCATGACAGCATAGCTTGTGTATGTTATATCAGTTGTCAGGGCAGAGCGCGTATACCCTCATTGTGCACCGAAACAATAAAGATTTGTAACTGGGCGTAGCCAATTGGATAGTCATCTCAGCTTGTTACCTCCTGGGTATGTACAACACTATGGCGAACAAGCTGAGCAGACATTTCTCCCTTAATTAGAGTCGGAGTTGTACTCTCGAGTCCCCAGTGACATATTCCCAACTTGGGGATTTCCAGAGATCGAGTTTGTTTATTTATTTATTTATTTATTTTGCTGCGGAAGCCAACACAAAATGCGGGAAATTCCATTCCAGCCGGGGGCTCAGTCCTCACTATCTAGGAGATGCTTTTGTCATTATGTGGACAAAAGGTCTTTTCTGTGCATATTCTTCAACTCCATTTCTCTTTAAGGTCCTTATCAAGATCACACAGGACCAAGCTAAAGTAATTTCGATTGGACCAACTTGACCAAGACAAGTTTGGGTTATTTACCTCATCAAACTCACTTCTCGTCCTTTATGGTGGCTTCCAATCAAACCTTAACTGTTGTCTCAGAATGTGGGTCAGACTTTTCACCCCAGTCTGAATATCCTACAACTACAAGCTTGGTTTCTTAATGGTTTTAGGGAGTAGAGACCAAGTGTTTATCGGAAATACAAAAGAGAGTGTTAAATAGCAGAAAGGAATCTACTAGACATACTTACAATCAGAAATGGAGAAGATATAACCTTTGGTGTAACAGACGCCATCTTTCTTCTGTCCAATCATCTCTTTCATCAATTTTGAATTACCTGTTGGAAGTAAAAAATTGAGGCCTTTCTGTGAGTTCCATCAAGGTTCATTAGAGGCATTAACAGCTTTCCATGTGCTCATAGACAGTTTCTTTGTATTTGCTCATCCAACCACAGTGAGATTCCTGAGAGGACTTATCAATTTTTTTTTTATTTTTATTTTTTTAAAGATTAGAGCTCTTACATCACTTTGGGATCTCAGCCTGGTTCTTTACCATCTCATGAAACAACCCTTTCAGCCATTAACTACGTGCTCACTGCTACCTCTGTCTATGAAGATGGCCTTCTTGGTAGCCATCAGTTCTGTGCAAAGGATTGGGAAGATGGGAGCTTTAGTGGGAGGCTCTCCCTTTACTTTGTTTTTCATGGAGAAGGTATCTTTATGACCTCATCAAAAGTTCTTACCTGAAGTGTTTCATGTTAACCAAACTGTTCACCTTCTGTTTCTTTTCCTATGCCACATCAGTCTACAAAGGAGTGTGCTTTTCATACACTTTCACTTGTATGGGACTGAGCCATTCAGGAAGACTCCCTGGACTTTGTTTATATTCCAGATACGTGTAAGGGAGTCCCTGTCTCCACTAAGAGACTTTCAAAATGCGTCTCTGGATGTATTATTGCCTGTTAGGGAAGAGGTAAACACAGTGAAAATGTAAGAGTGACTGTGAACTCTACTAGATCACAGTCTATGGCTGTAGTTGTACTCAGATGTTCCCATTGTTGAAATCTGCAGGGCTGCAACATGATCCTCCGAGCACACGTTTTCTGACCACATACCCTAATTCATGCTGCAAGATCAGATGCAGCAGTAGGCAACAACATTTTTTGTTCTGTGATGGACTCTGCTCTAAAATCCCCACCTCCTGAAAGGGTCACCTAAAGTGGAGCACCCACAAGAATACTACGCAAAGAGAGTGCAGTAATTGGAGTTCTTTGAGATATGTCCTTGTGGGTGCTCTACTACCTGCCCTCCTCCCCTCTATTTCTATTTCCTGGTCTTATATGGTAGAGAAGGAAAGGAGGGCAGTTCATCCATGCAGCCCTGTATAGCCTCAGTATATCTCACAAAACTGAGCGACTGGGCAATAAATTGCCTGATGAATTTCATTGTTGATAAATGCAAAGTAATATACATTGGAAAAAGTAATATCATCTGTACATACAAATCGATGTGGTCTAAATTAGCAATTATCACTTAAGAAAGAGATATTGGCGTCATTGTGAATAATTCTTTGAAAACAGCTGCTCAATGTGCAGCAGGAGTCCAAAAAGCAAACAGAATTTAGGAACCATTAGGAAAGGGGTAGATAGATCTTGAGAACATGACCTATGAAGGAAGGCTGAAAGAATTGGGTTTGTTTAGTGTGGAAAAGAGAAGACTGAGAGGGGACATGATAGCAGTTTTCAGATATCTAAAAGTGTGTCATAAGGAGGAGAGAGAAAACTTGTTCTGTTTACCTCTAAGGACAGAACAAGAAGCAATGGGCTTAAACTGCAGCAAGGGAGGTTGAGGTTGGACATTAGGAAAAAGTTCCTAACTGTCAGGGTGGTTAAACACTGGAGTAAATTGCCTAGAAAGGTTGTGGAATCTCCATCTCTGGAGATATTTAAGAGTAGGTTAGATAAATGTCTATCCGGGATGGTCTAGACAGCATTTGATCCTGCCATGAGGGCAGGGGACTGTACTCAATGACCTGTTGAGATCCCTTCCAGTCCTAAAATCTCTGAATCTATAATAAGATAGTCAATATAATAATGCCACTATATAAATCCATGGTACACATGCACCTTGAGTACTGCGTGCAGTTCTGATCGCTGCATCTTGAAAAAAGATATACATCACTACCTCGATATAATGCCACCCGATATAACACGAATTTGGATATAATGTGGTAAAGCAGTACTCCAGGAGGGCGGGGCTGCACAGTCCGGTGGGTCAAAGCAAGTTCAGTATAACACGGCTTCATCTATAATGCGGTAAGATTTTTGGCTCCCAAGGACAGCGTTGTATCAAGTTAGAGGTGTATTAGAATTGGAAAAGGTACAGAGGAGGGCAACAAAGATGATTCAGAGTATGGAACAACTTCTATATAAGGAAAGACTAAAAGAACTGGAGCTGTTCCGTTTGAAAAAAAGATGACCATGGGGGATATAAAAGAGGTCTATAAAATCATGAGTGGTGTGGAGAAGGTAAATAAGGAAGTGCTATTTACCCCTGCACATAGCACAAGAACCAGGGGTCACCTGATAAAATTAATAGGCAGCAGGTTTTAAACAAATGAAAAGAATTACTTCTTCATACAACACACAGTCAAGCTGTGGAACTCATTGCCAGGGATGAGAAGACCAAAAGTATAGTTAGGTTCAAAAAGAACTGGATAAGTTCATGCAGGATAAGTCCTTCAATGGCTATTAGCCAAGATGGTCATGGGTGCAACCCTATGCTCTGGGTGCCCCTCAGCCTCTGATTGCCAGATGTTGGAACTGGATGATGGGGATGGATCACTCAATAATTACCCTGTTCTGTTGATTCCCCTCGAAGCATCTGGCAGATCTTGGGTTAGATCAGGGGTCTCCAAACTTTGAGACGAAGGCCATATTAGATTTTTGAAGGGGCTTCGTGGGCCGAAGCGACTGTGAAAGAAACTAAATATATACAAATATACGCAAAATAGTTAAAAAAAACAACACTACTATGTCAGTGTTGCATTAAATTCTAAATCAGGTATAAAAGTTAATTGTTGTAGGTATTGTGAAATCACACAAAATATTTGTCAATATATTAAAAATCATTTCACTTTTTTTTATTTTATTTCTAAAAACTCACACATTTGTATCACACAAATACTGTTTGGTTCTATTAGTGCTATAGTTAAAATTTAACCATTATGAAAGTGTTAATTTCCATGTTCTTTACTCTGTTTATTGGAGATGTAATTAAGCATCTAGCTTGTATTTTTACTCTAAGGCAAGGGTCTGTGCTTGCTCGGCTGCAGCAGCAACTCTCCCCTAAGTTGGCTCCCGGGGGCACTCACCCCTCCGCACAACTCAGCTGAGCTACCTCCTCTCCCCCTCAGCTGCTGCACCTCCCCCTGCCTGCTCAGCATACCTACGCAGCTGCTGCCTGCCTGTTTGCTTCTCCCTGTACCTGCTTGGCTGCGGCGATAGCTCTCCCATAAGTTGGCTCCCCTTTTGGGAGGACACTGGCTCACGGGGGCACTCACCCCTCTGCACAGCTCAGCTGTGCTGCCACCCTGCGTGAGCTGCTGCCGACAACCCCTGCCTGCTCCGCGTGCCTGCTCAGCTGTTCGTTTCTCCCCTGTTGGTTGGCGGGTTAGACAAATGGAAGCCCTGGGCCGAATCCGGCCTATGGGCCGTAGTTTGGAGACCCCTGGGTTAGATGGAACATTGGTCTGAACCAGTATGGCTGTTCTTATGGTACGAGGCACAAGGATGTATAGGACTTGGGCAGAACAGCCACTGTTACCAAAAATTTCCAATTAAAGGTGCAAGGGCACATGAGCACCTAAAGTGGAACACCCACGGGGTGCACATCTCAAACTCCAGTTACTTCAAAGGTGAGTAACCTCTCCTAATGTCATACAGTGGTCAGTGAGACCACTGGAAAGTCAGACTTGCATTAGTCAAAGGCTTTGAAAATTCTCAAAGGGATTAAGATAAACAGTGTTGTGAATTGATTTAAGTTTAAATATATGCAGTTTTCTTCAGTAAAATAGTATTCTAAGAACATTTGCTTTGTTCATTTTTTCCCTTGAGATGGTAATATTACTTGTATATACATTCCTTACTAAAGGAGCTGGGAAACGTAGCTCTTCAGATCACAAAATGAGAACTTAGTTTAACTAACTGTGACTGAAGGATTCTCTGTGAACAAAAATGATTGGAAATAGGTTTTTTTGTTTTGTTTTGTTTTTTGTTTTTGTTTAAATGTCTTGTTCTTTTTAACAGGGAAAATTTATTGGCGGACTGTTTGCAGGGTTGTTTTGTGGTGACATGCACACTCTGTGCATTTATCAGTCTAGTGTGGTTACGTGAACAGATTGTCCATGGAGGAGCACCACAGTGGTTGGAACAAAATCAACAGCCACCCAATGGTCTTGGCCAACAAAATGAGGTAAAGTTTGTAAAATGCCCATTAATTTAAAATAAAGTGTGGGGGAAGGGGAGGATGTACACATGGAAGAATAAATGGTGAAAAACCTGTCCACTTCAATTTAATACATTTTACTGCAAGGGGATCTTATTTCTACACGTTCAAATATACAGTACTATGTAACGAGGAGTCCGGTGACATCTAAAAGACTAACAGATTTATTTGGGCATAAGCTTTTGTGGGTAAAAAAAAAACACATTTCTTCAGATGCCTGGTGTGAAAATTACAGATACAGGCATAAGTATACTGGCACATGAAGAGAAGGGAGTTACCTTACAAGTGGAGACCCAGTGTTGACAAGGCCAATTCAGTCAGGATGGATGTGGTTCACTCCCAATAACTGATGAGGAGGTGTCAATACCAAGAGAAGAGAAATTGCTTTGGTAGTGAGCCAGCCACTCCCAGTCCCTATTCAAGCCCAAATTAATGGTGTTAAGTTTACAAATGAATTGTAGCTCTGCAGTTTCTCTTTGAAGTTTTTTTTCTTGAAGTTTTTTTTTGCTGAAGGATAGCTACTTTTAAATTGGTTATTGAATGTCCAGGGAGATTGAATGTATCCAAGGGTGCTGAGGGAGTTGGCTGATATGATTGCAGAGCCATTGGCCATTATCTTTGGAAATTTGTGGCGATTGGGGGAGGTCCCAGACCATTGGAAAAAGACAAATATAGTGCCCATGTTTTAAAACGGGAAGAAAGAGAACCCGGGGAACTGCAGACTGGTGAGCCTCACTTCAGTCCTGGGCAAAATCATGGAGCAGACAATTAAGGAATCCATTTTGAAGCATTGGAGGAGAGGAAGGTGATCAGGAACAGTCAACATAGATTCACCAAGGGCAAGTCATGCCTGACCAACCTGATTGCCTTCTATGGTGAGATAACTGGCTCTGTGGATATGGGGAAGGCGATGGATGTGATATATCTTGACTTTGTATCAAAAGCTTTGCTAATCTACCACAGTATTCTTGCCAGCAAATTAAAGAAGTTTGGATTGGATGAATGGATTATAAGGTGGACAGAAAGCTGACTAGATTGTCAGGCTCAACAGGTAGTGATGAACGGCTCGATATCTAGTTGGCAGCCGGTATCAAGTGGAGTATTCCAGGGGTCGGTCCTGGGGCTGGTTTTATTCAACATCTTTATTAATGATCTGGATGATGGGATGAATTGCACCCTCAGCAAGTTCGCAGATGACACTAAACTGGGGGGAGAGGTAGATATGCTGGATGGTAGGGTTAGGGTCCAGAGTGATCTAGACAAATTGGAGGATTGGGCCAAAAGAAATCTGTTGAGGTTCAACAAAGACAAGTGCAGAGTCCTGGACTTAGGACAGAAGAATCGCATGCACTGCTACAGGCTGGGGACTGACTGGCTAAGCAGCATTTCTTCAGAAAAGGACCTGGGGATTACAGTGGATGAGAAGCTGGATGTGAATCAGCAGTGTGCCCTTGTTGCCAAGAAGGCCAATGGCATATTGGGCTGTATTAGTAGGAGCATTGCCAGCAGATCAAGGGAAGTGATTATTCTCCTCTGTTCGGCACTGGTGAGGCCACATCTGGAGTACTGAGTCCAGTTTTGGTCCCCCCACTACAGAAGGGATGTGGGCAAATTGGAGAGAGTCCAGCAGAGGGCAGCAAAAATGATTAAGGGGCTGAGGGACATGACTTACAAGGAGAGGCTGAGGGAACTGGGGTTATTTAGTCTGCAGAAGAGAAGAGTGAGGGGGATTTGATAGCAGCCTTCAACTACCTGAAGGGAGGTTCCAAAGAGGATGGATCAAGGCTGTTCTCAGTGGTGGCAGATGACAGAACAAGGAGCAGTGGTCTCCAGTTGCAGTGGGGGAGGTCTTGGTTGGATATTAGGAAACACTATTTTACTAGGAGGGTGGTGAAGCACTGGAATGGGTTACCCAGGGTGGTGGTGGAATCTCCATCCTTAGGAGTTTTTAAGGCCCACCTTGACAAAGCCCTGGTTGGGATGATTTACTTGGTGTTTGTTGGTCCTGCTTTGAGGAGGGAGTTGGACTAGATGACTTCCTGAGGTCTCTTCCAACCCTAATATTCCATGATTCTATCAAGTGTTCTCCTACTGGCTTTTGTATGTTACCATTCCTGGTGTCTGATTTGTGTCTGTTTTTTCTTTTCTGTAGAGACTGTCTGGTTTGGCCAATGTACATGGCAGAGGGGCATTGCTGGCACATGCTGTCACATATCACATTAGTAGATGTGCAGGTGAATGAGCCCCTGATGGTGTGGCTGATGTGGCTGGGTCCTCTGATGGTGTTGCTACAGTAGATATGGGTTCAGAGAAGGCAACAGGGTTTGTTACAGGGATTGGTTCCTGGGTTATTGTTTCTGTGGTGTGGTGTGTAGTTGCTGGTGAGTATTTGCTTCAGCTTGGGGGGTTGTCTGTAAGCAAGGGCTAGCCTGCCTCCCAAGGTCTGTGAGAGTGAGGGATCATTTTCCAGGATAGGTTTTAGATCGTTGATGATGTGCTGGAGAAGTTTTAGCTGGGGGCCGTATGTGATGGCCAGTGGTGTTCTGTTATTTTCCTTGTTGGGCCTGTTCTGTAGTCGGTGACTTCTGGGTACTCTTCTGGCTCTGTCAATCTGTTTTTTCACTTCAGCAGGTGGGTATTGTAGTTTTAAGAATGCTTGATAAAGATCTTGTAGGTGTTTGTTTGAGGGACTGGAGCAAATGCAGTTGTATCTTTCGGCTTAGGTGTATACATTTGATCATGTGATGTGTCCTGGATGGAAGCTGGAGGCATGTAGATAAGTACAGCGGTCAGTAGGTTTCTGGTATAGTGTGGTGTTTATGTGGCCATCACTTATGTGCACAGTAGTGTCCAGGAAGTAGATCTCTTGTGCGGACTGGTCTAGGCTGAGGTTGATGGTCAGGTGGAAATTGTTGAAATCTTGGTGGAGTTCTTCAAGGGTCTCCTTCCCGTGGGTCTATATGATGATGATGTCATCAATGCAGTATAAGTAGAGGAGGAGCCCCAGGGGATGAGAGCTGAGGAAGAGTTGTTGTAAGTCAGCCATAAAAATGTTGGCATACTGTGGGGTCATGCGGGTACCCATAGCAGTGCCACTTGAAGGTATAAGTTGTCCCCAAATTTGAAATGGTTGTGGGTGAGGACAAGGTCACAAAGCTCAGCCACCCTGTGTGCTGTGGCCTCCTCAGGGATATTGTTCCTGACAGCTTGGTAGTCCACCCTCATGTGGAATATTGGTTTAAAGAGCTTCTACATCCATGGTGGCCAGGATGGTGTTTTCAGGATGATCACCAATGCATTGTAATTTCCTCAGAAAGTTCCTCAAAGATAGTTAGGAGTGCTTGTAGCATAGTGTCTGAGGAGAGCATCCAAATAGCTTGATAATCCTGCTGTAAGAGTGCCAATGTCTGAGCTGATGAGCGTCCAGGATTTCCAGGTTTATGGATCTTGGGTAGAAGATAGAATATTCCTGGTCGGGGTTCTAGGGGTGTGTCTGTGTAGATTTGTTCCTGTGCTATAGCAGGGAGTTTCTTGAGCAGATGGTGTAGTTTCTTTTCTCAGTGTTGTCAGAGGATAGTGACCTGTAGAATGTGGTGTTGGAGAGTTGCCTGGCAGCCTCCTGTTCATAATCTGACCTGTTCATGATGACTGCAGCACCGTTTCTGAGGCTGTGGATGGTGGTGTGTTCTGTACGGCTGAGGTTATGGGGCAAGTGATGCTGTTTGCTCACAATTTCAGCCTGTGCACATCTGTGGAAGCACTCTGTGTAGAAGTCCAGTTTGTAATTTCGACCATCAGGAGAAGTCCATGCAGAATTCTTCTTGTAGTGTTGATAGGAGGGTTCCTGTGGATCAGTGCATTGTTCAGCGGTGTGTTGAAAATATTCCTTCAGCTGGAGACAGCAGAAGTAGGCTTCCAGATCACTGCAGAACTGTATCACGTGCATTGTTCAGCGGTGTGTTGAAAATATTCCTTCAGTTGGAGACAGCAGTAGTAGGCTTCCAGATCACTGCAGAACTGTATCACATGCATGGTGGTGATGGGAGTGCAGAAAGAGAGTCCCTGAGATAGGACAGACTCTTCTGCCCAGCTAAGTATGTGGTTGGATAGATAAGCAATATTGTTGGGTGAGTTAAGGGTACCGCTGTTGTAGTCCCCTGTGGCATGTAGGAGTTTAGATAATTTACTGTCCTTTTTTCTCTGTAGAGAAGTGAAGTGTGTGTGTAGTAAATGGCTTGTCTCATTTTTGTAAAGTCCAGCCACGTGGAAGTTTGTGTGGAAGGTTGATTTTGTATGAGAGTCTCCAGTTTTGAGAGCTCATTCTTGATCTTCTCCTGTTTGCGGTACAGGATGCTGACCAGGGGTTCCTCAGTTTCTTTGAGACTGTGTGGCACAATCTCTCACCATAGTCAGTGTAGTATGTCAATTGCAATGGATTTTTTACCTTCAGTCCATTTGGTATGATGTCCATCTGTTTGCACTTGGAAAGGAAGATGATGTCTGTCCGTATCTGTGCAAGTAGGAGCCAGTAGGAGAACACTTCAGTCTCCCTGGACATTCAATAACAGATTTAAAAGTAGCCATCTTTCAGCAAAAAAAACTTCAAGAAAAAAACTTCAAAGAGAAACTTCAGAGCTACAATTCATTTGTAAATGAATTAACACCATTAATTTGGGCTTGAATAGGGACCTGGGAGTGGCTGGCTCACTACCAAAGCAATTTCCCTTCTCTTGGTATTGACACCTCCTCATCAGTTATTGGTAGTGAACCACATCCATCCTGACTGAATTGGCCTTGTCAACACTGGGTCTCCACTTGTAAGGTAACTCCCTTCTCTTCATGTGCCAGTATACTTATGCCTGTATCTGTAATTTTCACACCATGCATCTGAAGAAATAGGTTTTTTTTTACCCACAAAAGCTTATGCCCAAATAAATCTGTTAGTCTTTTAGGTGTCACAGGACTCCTCGTTGTTTTTGTGAATAGAGACTAACACGGCTGCCCTTCTGAAACTTAGTCCTATGTAAATTCACCAGATCACAGCTGTAATGTGTACAATATACGTTCCTGAACCATTATAAATTGTAGAATCTTACGGTAGTGTTTACTGTGATTATGCAGTAAATAATTTTCTAGCTGTCATGGTTCTTATGACCCTATATGTATAATATAGTAAATCTTTTAAAATAGCATTTAGTGCTTGTGAAGTTGAATTTGTAACCATAATAAAGCAAGTTTGAAGTGATATGGTCAGGTCATTTTTTTTAAAATGACTACCTGAAAAATATTTGTTTTTGATAGAACAAAATTTTTCACTGGTATGTGGACAACGGGGTGGAGTGTGGAACACTTTCTGGTCATCTAGGGAGAGCTGCATGTGGTGCTAGTTCTCCTTCTTTCCAGCCTTAAATTGCATTAAACTATAAATATATTTTCCTAATAATACTTCCACTTCAACAAGTGTAGTTGCCTGAGAACGTCTCTTAAAGTTGTGTTCCATACTTTGGTAAAGTTTAAATCTTCTATGCTAGAATCCCTTTTAAACAGTATGTTCTGAATTATTTATTTTATTTTTAAATTTCATTTTTTTCTCCACAACTATTGATGATCATAAGGGTCTGTCATCAGGAGAGAAATTGACTATTCACTAATTACTGTCAAATGCACAAACTCAAAAAACAAACAAATGGGGAAAGGTTTTTTTGTTCAACTTTTTCATAAGTATCAATTGTAACTATATAGATACAAAATGTTAACACGGAAGTATGGTTCTTTAACTTAAAAGTGTTCTTAAATAATGTATCTTTCTTGCACACCAGTAAATTGAATCTCCAGAAATCCAATAAGATAATGATACTGTCAACATTTTAGGAAGTATGTCATTGCCGAAAGCAATGGCTTGTGTTAAGATTTAAGTGGAACCAAAAAAAGTTGCCTTTTGATATGTTTATTTTTCTGGACATGGGTCAAAACACAGCAATACTTTAATTAATTTTAGTGAAATTCCACTGAAATCTTGTCCCTGCAGGCTCAAGGGGTAGGAAATGGTGGAGGTGAAAATGCTGCACTTGATCAACCTGCTAACCCACCTGCTGAGAATGCAGTTGTAGGCGAAAACCCAGAAATTCAGGAAGAACAGGGAGATGAGGAAGAGGAAGACAATGAAGATGAAGAAGATGCTGTAGTTGAAGATGCAGCAGATGCAAACAATGGAGCCCAAGGTAACAGGTGACACAGAGCAGGAGCATTTCCCTAAAATGATCATATAAAATAGTTATTGGAAAGAAGTGAAAATGGAAATTCTACTTTTGTGGCTGACATCTACATTTGTAATTAACCTATATAGGGAAACTACTAAGGGCTAGTAGGCTCAGAGTTCAGCCTGTTTACCTCTTCTCGTGTGTATTGCAATGTTTATGTAGTTTATTTTTTTTAATGAGCACTGAGACATTTTGCGGTTAAGAAAAGCCAAAACTATAAGCAACTGTGTGGTTTCAGGCATCCCTACAATGAGAAACTACTCTGCTTCTCTTGTCAAAAGGGAAATGGCGGCAGTAAGGAAATATTTGTTGTAACTTTTGAGGAGAAATTAAACTGTAAAGAGAATTACTTTTAAAATGTTCTTTTGACTTGTATCTCCATTGATATACTGAGTGAGCTAAAAGGTGTTTTTGCTAGTTTAAATCATAATACAGCTCTTATTAACATGCTGCTTTGAGTCAGTTGATACCTTTAACAATTATAATATCTCTGTAGATGACATGAATTGGAATGCTTTGGAATGGGATCGAGCAGCAGAAGAGCTTACATGGGAGAGAGTGAGTAAGAGCCATTCTCCTGAAGTATTCTGAGATTTCTTTGTCACTGACTTGTATTTGAAATGACTTTAAACCAAATAGAAAATCGGTTCTGATTCTTTGATTTCATGTAAAATTTAACTGTGATAGATATTAGTGACTCCAAAAAGTAATTATGTTAAAAATACTGTATACCATATTAAGGAACAATTAAAAAAAGCATTTCCTTGATTGCTGTGGAGAAACATCGCTTAGAACATCTTTCAACAAGGCACTTTTCTGAGATCTTCAGTTTTGCTCCTACATTTGCCAGCAGTTGTTAAATGGTGCATAGCTTAAAAACTAATCTTTCTGTGAATGTATGTATAGATATCGTAAAAATAAGTGTACACTTTTATAAAAACCAACAAGAATATGTACAAGAATGATTTCCAATACAGGCTTATCTCATTTCATTTTCTAGTTTATAAATTCCATAACTAAAACTTTCCTGCAATTTGTAGCATGGACTTTGCTGAAAGGAGTAATTAGCTCTTTTGTTTGCTGCATAAACATTATGCTCACTTTTTTTTAGTGATATATATATTCCAGAACTCTCTTGCATACTTGAAAAATATTTTAATTATTTTCAAAAACTTTTCATGAATACATACGTTGTCTTCAGCATTTTACAAAGTCTAAATGCAATAGTCTCATAAACCTCTCTTAGATCTTCTGTGCCAGTCTGTGCATTTGGGTATAGTCTCTTCTTGCCTTCCTGATGGGGACAGTACATTGAGAATTCTTGGTGGTGTCATCCTTGAATGTAAGAAGCTTGGAAGCTCATTTGAAATTTCAGCAGTAGTTTACATGATGTTTATTAAGTGAAATATGTGAGAACCTTGAAATATTAGCTTAAAATCTGACATACAAGAGAGCCCTAAACTGTGAACGATTCCATTAATCTTGAAGTGAAGGAGTCTGGACTGGCATAGAAGATTTTAGAGGAGCAGGAAAAGAAAATTCCTTAAAAAAATCTTTTTCCTTGTTTTTGTGTTTTTTCTGTGTGCACTTTCTGAAACATATGTACAACTAAACGGAGGATATTTTTCCCATCTGCAAGCCCTTTCCTGTTTCAGACTTAAACAGCATGAGATATGACTGGTCTAGAGCTGAGAGCTGTTACTGCATTATATTCTTGATGAAATCTCATCTGCTCTTATTCTTTCATGGGTAATACTCTGCAGCTAGAAAGCAAAATTGTATTTACACAAATCTTGATATACAAGTTCTCCGACCTCGGATTTCATTTGTAGTTAAAATTCAGTTTAATCACTAAATAAATGCTGAGCTGCTATAATTAGATAAATAATTCATTTTCTGAGCTAAATTAAAATTGTCACCGTTCACATTCTTGAAACAGGACTCTCTCTGAAATAATCAGTTAAATTGTAGACTATCTTTGGTTTACATGAATTAATATACATTTAAACAATTGTGTATTAAAATATTGCTGCCTTTGATTAGATTACAGTACTGAACTAGATCATTTTAGAGTTCCTTACTATAGGTTTAAAAACTTGTGTTGGGGAGCTGGTCTGATTGTCCAGTAGTGTAAGGCATGCAGCTAACCAGGGCAGTAAAAAGTGGATTTGAAAAAGGGTGACCTCGAAACTGGTTGTGGGAGTATAAAGATTTTTGAATATAGAACTGTAAATGAACTCAACTTTCCTTTATTCTCAGATGCTTGGGCTTGACGGATCTCTGGTGTTTTTAGTAAGTGAAGTCTTATAGTTCAAGAATAGTTTTTGCAGTAGGCTTATTTTTAAGGAAACTAATAACTTGTTTTATGTAGACTTTAAATAAAAAGTCTGTTCTGTAATGTATGAAACAGATTTCAAATGTTGCATCAATGTGGTAGCTTTAAACAGATTTTCTTTCTTTATCATAAACTTGATGTGTCCTGCATTCACATGGATGATACAATTTTTTGTGGCAATCATATACCGCTGTGGTGGGTCCTCCAATTTTCAAAAGGGCCTAAGTAACTTTGATATTTTTTTTAGTGAGATTCAGTTATTTTTGAAAACTCCATGCTAGAGACTTGGGTCTTGTATACACTTAAAGCAGCAAAAAACTTTTAGAATTGGAATGCCAAAGCCCTCCTTGTGTAGTCACACCCCTTACCAACCGCTAACCAACATAGTTATGTTGGTAAAATTTTACGCTTAGACCCAGCTTTAGGTAATATAGGCTACATTGGTCTTTAGTTACTTGTGCTTATCACAGTTTTAATTTTGTGTTGACGTACAGCAATTTTCTTAGCTTTTATTGTTTAAACCAATGAAAGGAAAAGCTTAAATATAACTTAGTGAGGTTTTTTTAAAAAAAATCCTCATAACAATAATGGGTTTAGCCAATGGAGTACATCTAGTTAAAATGATTCCAGAGTTTCCTCCTTTTTCTTAAGCTAAGGTTATATTTCAGTAGAGCACTCTCCAAAAAAAAAAAGTGCAAATATTTTTACATAGAACTTGCTATTATTCATCTATTGTAAACTTAAATTTGCCCCAAAGTTTAGATTTTGTAAAAACAGGTTTTTATTTTATGATCAATAAAAATGTTTCCACTCAAACATCCACGTTCCAAACAACAGTTTTTAAACAAGAAGCGTTCCTTTGCACTTTTTAAAATCCAGGCATTGCACCATTAAACCTGAAATTGACTACACTGATTTTCATTGTCCTAGATGAGAGAAATACAGATAGTACATAAAGAGCAAAAGGACAAGTACACTGAACAGAGTACTGTGTTATTAGAAAGTTAGATAAACATGTTTTGTCTATAATGTAAATATAGCCAACTGTGTCCCTTTAACTGTAGCAATGAGGAGCAAACACTTGCTATTATTAACGAAAGTAAGAAACAAGAATTCCTTTGCAAATTAAACTGGAAATAATTTTTCTCTTTTTCTGAAAATATAAATTCTTTGTACTTTTAAAGTCAGCATAAAAAGGAGTATAACTATTGTCATTTATATTTACAGACCTGGGTAGATTATCTGCAAAACACCCTTCCTAACCCTAGCCACAAAGAATTTCCATTATAGCTGCCATTTTCACTCACAGCATTCACTTTCATTTTTGGGGCTGAAATTTAGAAAATTCTAAGCTTGCAACTTAGCTTATTATTATTCATTCTTCCCCTGAGAACTCAGGTGCAGTTATTTGTTTATTATGTGATTTATATGTTTTTATACCCTGCTTTTATTGAAATATGTTTTACTTTCTTCCGCAGGAACATGTCTTCTGGGTGGTGTCTTTAAACACATTGTTCATACTTGTGTTTGGTAGGTATTATTATTTGTTCTCATTTCAAAACTAGCTTTTTTTTTGTGAATGCTTGATAAAAATTGGTTTTTAGACCACTTTTATTCTCAGAGAAAAACAGTGAGTCTAATTTTTAAAAAAACTGAACCAGAATAAAAAGTGAATAATTAAATGCGAATAATAAATCTTTCTTACTAATCGTATTACACAGATCCTGCAAACACATGGATGTGAACAGACCTCAGTGAATTACTTGCATCTTATTCTGTAATTTTAGTTCCCAAGGTGGCATGTGTTGCATCCAAGACAGATATTTTTTCCTTTTTATTTTGTTACTGAAAGTAATTTTTTTGGATTTGGTTTTAAAAAGTCTGAGCTGTTGCTTAAGCTTTATTGCTATTAGTTAGGGCTGAGAACTACACTCTACTCGGATATAACGCGGTAAAGCAGCACTCCCGGGGATGCAGGGCGGCACACTCTGGCGGATCAAAGCAAGTTCAATATAACGCGGTTTCACCTATAACGCAGTAAGATATTTTGGCTCCCGAGGACCGCCTTATATCGGGGTAGAGGTGTATATATTTGTGGAATAATATTCAGAAGGGAATTCCTGGGAGTTACTTTATGAAGTTCCCCCAAAAGTTGTGGGGACAGATGGGATATAATTTCCCTGCTTTCATTCTTCCCTAGATATTGCTAAATGACCCTTCAAGTGATACCTTTTGTCTCTGAGGCTCATAAAATCATTTCTGAAGAGGGTGTGTGTGTATATATTTCTTTCTTTCTTTCTCATCTCTCGCTCCCTCCTTCCTTCTGGAGTTCAGCAGACTGCACACCGTTGTCAATTATTATTTAAAAAAAAAAAAAAGTTTCCAGAAAGACTATCCTGTTACTTTCAGTAAGGCCTTTATTCAGCCCCATTCAAGTTGAAGCTTGTGCTTTTCTATCTGTACACTCGATGTACATGGGATAAAGCACTAACATTTCCAATAGAGTGCCCTTAATATCTGTTTGTTTTCCAAATGATGTTGCCTTCCTCCTTGGTTATGATTAAGATTATTTTTGTTTAAAGGGAAGATCAAGTGCACAGAATCCTCAGTCTCTCACTTCTTTTCTGTTAAAGGACATCATATACCTCTGGTACATGGGGTTTATTGTAGGCTAAGGGAAGGAAAATCACTTTTTATTAAATTATTGGTAGAACACTATTGTATTTTTGGCGGGAGATGTGTGTTATGCTGGACTTTAGGGGTAGCGTGTGAGAGGGTGGATTCGCTGACATAAGAACCCACAGGCTGAAATCACAAATGCCTAAGATGGATAGGAGGGGACCAGCAGCTATGGCACGCACTGTGCTCTTGAGACTGCAGTAGCTGTCTTGGAGCACTTCCGTTAGTACTCCGTACTTGGGAGGAGAGTTTCTTCCTCCCGAGAGTAGCCCTGCACCAAACCAGTACACTCAGAATTGCTGCTGTGGAGAAAGTTTGGCTAGAAGTGCACAAATGTGTGGTGTGGTGTGTTTTTTAAAAGACAATAGTCGTTATAGAAGGGCCTATCTGCCTCCCTTTTTTGGTGGAGAAAAATTAACTCTGTCAATTGATTGATTTATTGTATTAACCTAGCAATATAGAAAGGGTATTATATCTGGACCTTTCCACTATAATCTGTAGAGAGACCTTTGTTTTGGTATGTTGTGTGCTTCTACCTCAATAAGAGTGAGGTGCAGAAGACTCCAGTAATAGTCAAGTACAGTGGAAAAATATTGTTTTCTTCAGTTTCCACGCTGCTGATAAAGTTCATTTGTGCCCTTAAATATTTCAAAAACTGTTTGCCTCTTTATGTTTTGGTGCAAGATACCAGGAATCACCTAATGTGAAAATATTTGTATTTTTGGGGCTTAAAAAAATTGCCAGATAGCCACAAGTAGATAAGGAAGATGAGGATGTAGGGCTCCTCCAGAGAAGATGAGTGGCAGGTAGTTAAAATGACCAGCTTGCATCATTAGCATGATGTTTCTCCTGAACTCTTACTCCTAGGGGTATTCCGCGTGACTGCGTGCCCACAGAAAACACCCCTCTCTCCCACTGAATTTCTATGCTTCCCTGATGAAAACGGTAGGGAAGCAAAGGGAAGTTATGCCGGGGCGAGGGGGGACACAACAATGGGTGCAGTTTGGGGGGGCGAGGCATGGGGGGGCACACGGCATTACATGCCAATGTCCCCCCCCATTTCTGCAAGCTCCGAGCTGCCCAGCGGAAGGATGCTGCATCTCAGCTCTACTGACTCTGCATCCTGGGTCCTAATGCCAGTTATGCCCACTTCTGTGTGCTGGGAGCCTTCCTGTTTTCTGTGCAACAGTAAATGCTGGTGGTGGGTCTGGGTAAGGAGGGTAGGGGGAAATGAGGGAAAGTGGTGGGGGGAAGAGGCAGTGAGGAAGGAAGGGGGTGGAATAGTGTGGGGGTGAGGAATGTAGGAATGAGGGAGGGGGAGGAGGCGTGGAGCAGTGTGGAAGGGGGATGAGACGGGGAAGAAAAGAGGATAGGGCAATCGTGGGGAAAAGTGGGAGCCTGGCATGCAGCAACCTATTGGCAGCAGCTGGAGTTCCTCCGTTAAGCAGGCCCATCAAACCCTCACCCTGACAAGCCCTACCCCCCTACACCTGGACCCCTCTAATGAGCCCCCCACCTGACCCCACTGATCCCCAAGCAGCTGCACCTGGACTCACACCCCATCAAGCCCCACTCCCCTAGCACCCAGACCCCCCCACTGAGCCACCCAGACCCCCCCCCCACTGAGCCCCATCCATCTTCACCTGGATCCCCTGCAGCGTCCCATTGCCCCTGCACCCAGAACTCCCCAACAAGCCCCTGTGCATCCAGGTCTCCCACTGAGCTACCACACCCAGATTGTCCCACACAGGAAATCTTTCACCCCAAACCTGGATCTCCCCCACACGAAGCCCTTCCACACTTGGATCCTGCTGGGCTGAGCTTGCCCACCCACAACTGGCGCAAAGGGACAGGGCACTGGGGTGTTTCTGGGGCAGGCCCAGCTCTTGCCCTGTATCTGGGTCAGGTGCAGCCTCATTGTCGAGGCCTTGTACCTGGGCGGGGGGCTTCAGGGTGATCTCCTACCTCAGTGCAGCCAGTGGCCTGTGCTCCCCACTGCCATGCTGGAGCCACATTTAAATATTGACAAAATTTGCAGAATTTTGCAGAATTTTAAAATATTATGTGCAGAATTTTAATTTTTTTGGCACAGAATTCCTTCAGGAGTAAACTCTGCTTGGGATCTTGAGGAGTCCATCTTTCATATCAGCTTCTGACTAGCAAATTTTGATAAACTTGAAGGTGCACCCCATCTAGCTGCTCCTGCTCTTGAATGGTGCTGGCTATTGTAAAGAGTGGAAGGTCTCCAGTAATCTGCTCTGTTCTCAGAGCCTCCTTGATATTGTGAGGAGACCATGAGAAGATGTCTCCACTTTTCCCTGAAGCCACCCTTTTTTGAGGTGGTCCTCCCCATCAATAAATCCCATAACTGCTTCTGCTATTGCTCAATACTTTCCCAAGTAGCAGTATGAAATTGTCCCAATTTGTTGTCAGTTTCATTATGTTATACATATAAAAAGCACACGGGATCTTTTCAGGGGAAAAGGCAATATGCCATGTTTATTGAAAATATACCATATATACTCGTTCATAAGCCAAATTTTTTTAGTAAAAAAGGGAAGCATCAGAGAAGGGGGTCGGCTTATGAACAAGTATAGAGAGGGAGATGTGGGACACAGCACCTCCCCCCACGACAGAGGAGGGAAGGAAAGGCAGCACAGCCAGAAGGGAGGAGACGGGCTGGAGTGTCTCCGCTTCTGGCCACAGTGCTCTGCTGCTCTCCCCGCAGCCTCTGAGAAGCTTCTGCAACTCCAGGGCTGGCAGGCTGCGGCTGCACCACCTGGCCCCGCCCCCAGAGCAAGCTGTGGCTGTGGCGCCAGGCCCACTGGCACATGCTGCAGTTGTTTCACCGAGCCGGCCAGGCCAGAGACATCCTTCCCTGGCCCGCCTCAGCTAAGATTGGAAGGGATGGGATGTGGAGAGTGTGTGGGTCCTGGGCTAGGGGTGGGGGTTGGTCACGGGTTACTCCTCTGACCCCCCCCCCGTCTCTTCCCCCCCTCCTCAAATTTCTCCCCCAGTTGCTGTCCCAACCTGTCAGGGTAAGCTGCTGGCAGGCCAGGACACTTTGTTTACTTAGGTTTACCTCTGTGCCTGTGGACGCTCGAGGTAAACAAACCATCTCAGCCTGCCAACAGCTTATCCTGATGGCCCGGGAGCCAAAGTTTGACGACCCCTGAATTACAGGGTCAGCTTATGAATGGGTCATAGAAAATTTCCATTTTTATTTCTCCATCTTGAGGTGGGGGGGGTCAGCTTATAAACAAACCAGCTTATGATTGATTATATACGGTAACAGTTTAGCACATGTACACACACACGCTCTCTCTGTCGCTCTCTCTGTCTCTCTCTGCAGATGGTCTTATAGTTACCAGTCTGTTGTAGCTCGAGTAAATACTCACAGGGAAATCATGAGGAGTTCACACTTTGTTTCCAGTGGGACTGTCAGGCAGAAATTGAACCCGTTTTTACAAAAAAAAAAGAGAAAAAAGGAAAAAAAACCCCTAAAAGTAGTTTTGAAAACCGTACCTAATCCATGGTCCCAACTTCTAAGGTGGTTCTCTCCCCTTTCTGCTGTTTGCAACTTAAGCAGGTCTAAATCTGAGTCTTTTGACTTTATAGAGGCTTCTAAAGTGACACTTGCTCTCAGCGTGTTCTCCTATTTCTTGTGGAGAGATTTTGAGAAGTGAAGATTTTTTTCCTCCCTGACTTTACACATTTGCCTCTTATGTTCACTAAACCACATTGAGAGATCCTGAGGCGTGAAGAGCTCCATACTTTTCCTTATCTTTCCTCACTGCCATCACCTACTGCCATTGATTTGATGGAAGGGATTTGGACAAGTAAAGAGTCTTTGCCAGGCATGCTGCTCCTGCTCTTTGACCCTATAGACAGGACTAGGGACTAAAGACTCCCATCCCCATCTTCCAGGTAGTCATGTGGAACAGATTAAGGGGTAGGCAATCTCCAGTTCTCTTCATCTGATACAGTGGAGTGGATAGAGGTAGAGAATGAGAGCTTCTAGCTCTCGCTTCCTTTTTCTGCTTTGAGGGCTAGGAGAAAGCACGAGAAGAGATGCCAAGGGGGAACACTGATATCTTTTCTGCTTCAGACTTTTCTCTCCTAGCTCTAATAGGAGACCTGAGGGAGACTAAGGCCTGGTCTACACTGAGGGGAACAGGGGGGGATTGAGCTAAGTTATTCAACTTCAGCTACGTGAATAACATACTTAGATCTATTTACTGCGGTGTCTTCACTGCAGTAAAGGCTGACACTCTCCCATCGACTCCGCGTGTGCCTCTCGCCCTGGTGGAGTACCAGAGTCAACGGGAGAGCGCTTGGCTGTTGATTTATCTCATCTAGACTAGACCTGATAAATCAACCCCTGCTGCCTGTCGATCCAGTGGGTAATGTAGACAAGCCCTAAGAGCGTACCTGACCCTACTGTACCTAACCACTTATGAGTCAATAATATGAGGTCTTCAAATGTGGGAAAAGAAGACTCCTTCATGACTGCTTCCTTCCTAAACTCTGGGAGTGAGTGGGAGGGATCTTTAAGATTGTGAATAAGATACTATCGTTGGCTCAGTGATCTGGGAAAATGTGACAAATTTCTTAAAAGCCTCCTTTCCTGACTCCTTCGTTGGAGTGTGTCTTACCTTCCCCCTGATATATCTGCTTCTTTGCTCGCTTCCCAGACTTCTGCAGGAACTGTGTTTCTCTGGACAATCCCCAAATCTTTAAATTCTTAAGTTTCAAATGTCAGATTCTTGAATTATGTTTACTAAAAGGGAAAGTAACATCCAACAGATCTATGAAAGAGCAACTCCACTCTTCTGTAGTGGTTGGAGAAGGGCATACAGACAGATTCCTATAGCAGCGTAGAAGAGTTCTGTCAAACTAATGAATGAAACTAGGAAATAAAGCTGATTCAGCGCACTGTCAAATGAAAGCTAAATAAGGAACAAAAATCATTGTTCCCATTTTTCAGTTATAGTAATCATAGGTTACTTGTAATATTGCAAGTTAAAAAAAAAAAATTCAGAGAAATGAGTCTTGAGCTACATTACACCTTAAAAGTTTGTAATGTGATTCATTAATCTTGAGTGTTACAGAAATGTCAAGTTTTATAACAAAACTTTCAAACTACATTGGATGGATAGTTATTTTTTTGTCCACTTTGTAAAACTGGTGAAAATTCAAACTATTGCCACAGAACAGAGATTTTTCAGCATAAGTCTCACATTGCGTTTGGTAGAGCAGTGTTTATTGTTTTGTCCATTCCCCTTCATGTTTTCCAGCTTTTTGTCCTTACCACATTGGTCACTTCTCTGTTGTTGGCCTGGGTTTTGAGGACTATGTAAGTATGGTTATTTTATAATTTTGATGTTTTAAATTCTTAAAAATTTGTGCAACTTAAAAATTTTGTGTTTTATAGGAACCCCTGATTTTTACTTTAGGACAACAGAACAGCCTGGGAAATTGTCCATGTCTTCATTCTAGGACCTTTCGTTGTTTTTAACTATTTACCCTCCCCACAAACTTCATTATTGTAATCCCTGTCTAAGATTCTCCCTTTGTAAGGTCACTATATTTGGCTTTTTAATATTATATTTTTATAAAATCTAATATATTTTATTGTGGTGTTCCTTGATTGCATGAGGTATAATGCTTCAAAATGACTATTAGTGAATGCCAGGAAAAGGAGTAGGATATATGGCAGCTCCTCCTGCAAGGCTGGCAGCTTTGTATTATGTGGTTTTTCTATGGATGCAAACTTATTTTCCACTTTTTGTTGAGGATGCCAAATAATTAGTAAAGAGAGTTTATTGATTAAATATTTGTCCTACTCATGTTGTAGTATAAAGCAGCCTAGGAACCTTGTAATTCCAAATCCCAGCTGCCCAAGTGGACTCTGTGATTAATATTGAAAGAGGACTGAATTTTTTGAGGAATAAAAACTAACTAAAATTGAATGGAAAATATTTAAAATAACTTTTTTTTTTCCCCAGGTTCAAGCATCTCACTTTGAAGGCCTAATCACAACAATAGTTGGCTATGTGCAGCTAGCAATAACTCTAATTGTTTGTCATGTATCCTTTCATAAGTAGTTGCGTGACTCTGTCTTAGATTCTGTCTGTGGATCATTATCTCTAACCATGTTGAGATCAGGGTTAGAAATGAAGCAGGAGCACTTTCTCTTTTCGCTTTGTTCTTAAGATGAAACAAACTAAAAAAGGCTGTTTTAGGTAAAAATTTGGATAAAATCTGTTTAATTAGTGCTTGACCATCCAGACCTAATTTCAAAACAGGCTGCATATTCAGAACAATAACAACTTTGAGACTTCACTCAGCCCAGTTTTCTACGTATGGTAGTCTGTTTTATGGGAATGACATTGGAGAGGTCTTAACATGGAATCAACTTCTTCCCCAGCTGACCGTCAGCTAACCAGGATAAAATTTCACAAAGCTATAGATGGACTGCATTGCTTTCTTCCTGAATGGCAGATCCCTTTCTGGAGGTCAGCAAAAGAAAAGGGACAGTATGTTACAAATATTTCCACCCTCTTCACTAGCCACTAAAATACTAAAGGGTGTCCCTTGTTCACCATACATCATAATAGTCCAGAAAGAATTTTGCAGCAGTTTTAGGGACTGCACTCAACATTAAATTTGAGAAATGTGCTTAAAAGCTTTGTGCAAATGAAGTCACTACTGGGAGGGTAAGAGTGCCCCTGTGATCTGGCAAGGCTTGCAGTTACAAGTTTTGTGATCTAGTCTGATAGAGAGATATAGAGCCATCCATTTCTCTCCACACGTAGGCTTCTTGTAGGCTACACAGCTGCAGCAGAGATAGGAGTAGGCATACAGAATAATAACTAGGATTTGTGCCACATGGGATGGGAAGCTCATCTACATCAGTTCTCCTGTTTCAGGCAGGTTCTCAGGATATGTTTAGCCAGCGTGGGTATTCAGAAACATGCTATCTCTGCTTGAACTAGCATGCTAGAAATAGTAGTGTGATCACGGTTTCATGAGCTAGCCGCCAGACTACAAACCCATCTGACCTTTTGGGTGCATACTTGGAGGGCTAGTCTGTGCTGTAGTCCATGCTGCCATGACCACACTGCTATTGTTGAGATAGCATTGATCTGTGCCTACGCATGCTGCAGTCACATCTCCTGACTGCAGTATAGACATACCCTTAGTATGTCTTCCTTGGTTTCTGCACCAGGCCAGTGGCATTCAGAGCTTTGTGCAACTTGAATTGCTCTTGGGCAGCAATTCACTTTGCTGCGCTGGAGAGATTGAAGTGTCTGTTACCATTATCTTAGAATTTTGAAAGTCTGAAGAGACTTGGTCACAGACAAAACTGTGTATGTTTTAAAAAGATTAAATTGATTTCTGTTTGAAGGAGTAAATTTATTTACTATTTAACACTTTATATTGCAGTAGAACTTAAAGGCCACAGGCTGCGCCTTGCTGTGATAGGCACTGTACAAACACAGTAAAGTACTTGATGCCATGTCTGTCTAGCGATCCTCTGGCCTACTAAAAGGAGACTGTTATCCAGGAGTTTAAAGATATGTAGGCATTGTGCTCAGGTTTGCAACATGTTAATGATTTAGGAGCCTAAATCTCATTTTTGAAAGTGATTTAGACTCTCAAGAGCCTAAATCCCATTGACAGTGAATAGGATTTAAGCTCCTAAGTGTCTAAATCCCCTTTAAAAAAGTATATTTAGGCTCCTAAATCACTTAAGCGTTGCAGTCCTGAGCACCACAATACCTAAATACTTTTAAAACTCTGGAATTAAATTTTCCAAAAAATAATGAACACACTCTCTAGCTTTGCTGTGAAGAGATGAGAATTTCTCTCAGACTCCATTAAAATGCATATTATATTAGACGTCCAGACTTGTAACTCCGCTGTTAAACTCTTAGTGGTAAATATTCCTGCAAAATTTTTTTCAAAAGTGGTTTCTGGTATCTCAGTTTTCAGTCTCCAACTTCAGATGCCTTTTGAAAGAGGGCTTGATTTTCAGAGGATGGATACTTAGCACTTTGGTAAGCAGGTCCGTTTAAGGTGTTTCAAATCAGACACCCAAAATCGTTGTTATTTTTGAAAGATTAGGACCCCAGCGATAGTATTCACACTTTCACATTAGTGTTTGACTCCTCCAGAATTTCCTGCTATAAAATCTAGATTGCACAGTTGCTGATATGAATTGTATCATACTCTTTTGGTCCTCTTATAACATTTCATTTAGTATATTTCCTTGACCAGAGTATGTAGGGTTTGGCTGCGCTTGTAAAATTCCAGAGATCACGTCACTTATTGGGGGTCTGCTATATTGTTGTTAAGGTAATTATAGTCTTCTGAAAGCAAAAGGTATTCAACTATAATTTTGTTAGTGATTTATTCATAGTTACTGAGTAATTTTTTTTCCTTTTCCCTGAAGGTTTCCTTATTAGTGGTTGTAGAAATTGGTGTGTTCCCCCTTATCTGTGGCTGGTGGCTGGATATATGCTCCTTGGTAAGAACAGAAATTATTGGAATGTAGACCAAGTCTTACACTGTTTTATTTTTCTGAGGGAAAAAGTCTTTTGCCCTGGAGAAAAAAAAATGGATATAAACTGGACTTGCAGAAAATGTATCTCTTTGCTTTTATATACTTTCATTGTTTCAGAGGTCAAAAGTAGTTTGTTCTAAGGCGCGATGCAATACAAAGTCTATGTTCCTGTATTTAAGGCAATTAAAGTCTACAATCTATGTTTAAAACAGAGCAAAAAACCCCATCATTGCACTTTTTGAAACAGTTAGTTACAAAACACTGTGAAAAATCACTTCTCTACTATGCTAAATGTCTTACCGGCAACTCCATGACTGAGTTTTCTCTATTTGGCTGCCGATGGGGAAATTCATTACATGGTTCATCTTGTGGCATTACTATGAATTTTTCCTTCTGTGTACTGAATGCCATATGAGACACTGTTTTTATTGTAGTCTGGGGCAGTAGTTCTTCACCAGGGATCTGGAGCCCCCTGGGGGCTCGCGAGCAGATTTCAGGAGGTCCACCGAAATAAACCAGAGACTTGCTCGGGCCCAGGGCAGAAAGTCAAAGCCTGAGCCCCATCACCTGGGGCTGAAGCTGAAGCCCAAGGAGCTTAGCTTTGTGGATACTCCTGTGGCATGAGGTCCTGGGCAACTGCTCTGCGTGCTACCCCCAAATGCCAGTGGCTTTTAATGTACTGGATATGCAGAAAAATGGTGGTTGTGGCACAGGTGGCCGGTTGAACTTTATAGCATTTTGGGGGAGGGAGAAGGGGTCACAGAGAAAAAGGTTGAGGACCCTTGGTCTAGGGAGTGCAGGGGAAGGGAAGGGGAAATTATCATAACTTTTAAAATGTCACTTCCCCAAAAGCTAATATAAGAGATTACTATTAAATGCTTATATGGGAAAAAGCAACCATTTTGCTCTCAGCATTAAAATACCCTATTTCTAATGAGAATAAATGTACAGTACAGTTTAGTATGAGCTGATATGCTCATGCTGATATGCTTTGTAGTGTTACATATTAAATGTTAGTGTTTTCCTTGTTTTAGTTTCCTTCCCATTCTTAAAACTATGTGACGCAGAGAAATATGTCACTATTTGCCATCTCCAGTGTCAGTGCTATACGTATGTTGTAAGAACTGTGTAGTTTTCAGTGGCACTTATGACTTAAATAAACATTTTTGTTTTCTTGAATACTCCTCTAAATATTTATAGTTTTTGCAACAGGTTGAGATTATTTAAATGTAATATATATAATCCAATTTAACCCTATTTACTGGATACAAACTGGGGTAAATTAAATGGATAACCAAGGAAGAGTATTTAGTAAACGTTGATCGTATGTACTTTTTTGTGTAGGAAATGTTTGATGCTACTTTGAAAGACAGAGAGTTGAGCTTTCAGTCTGCCCCTGGTACCACAATGTTCCTACACTGGTTAGTGGGAATGGTTTACGTCTTTTACTTCGCATCTTTCATTCTCTTACTGAGAGAGGTAAGTTCTTATTCAGGTGAGGAGATTATAAAATATATTTGAACAACTTTATGTACTGAAGAGTTCATTAGCTCTTCCCAATCTGTGTTTCTGTTACGATTCTTTTAATACATATCAGACTTCAAAATTTTTCTGCCTTAAGAATTGAACAGTCGTGCTGGTTGTGAGTGAATATGGGAACACCCTTAGGGTGCTAGCCGACTGCATGCAAAGGAGTTTTCAATATGAATGCTGCTTTTGCTTAAGTACTTCTTTTGTATCTGTAAACTGAAATATATTTGAAAGTAAAGATTTTCAGCTGAAATGTTTCCACTTGGCCTAGTAGTAATGCTCTGCAGTGTTCTTCTGTACCTCTCATTGTTGACTCTTGTATTGAAAAGTTCTTCATATTTATATCGCACAGCCTTCTAACACCTTTTTTCCAACAGAAATCTAACTCTGTTAATTAGACAACATGCTAATAATTCTTACGTTGCTTGCATTTTTGTCTTTTTAAACTCAAATGTAAATACCTGTTTCAGGTACTGAGACCTGGTGTCCTGTGGTTTCTGAGGAATTTGAATGATCCAGATTTTAATCCAGTTCAGGAAATGATTCACTTGCCCATTTATAGACATCTCAGGAGGTTTATTTTATCAGTGGTAAGGACTTTTTTCAGACTTGTCCTTGAATAATTTATATTCATTTCTTTCTTGTTGTTGCAAATACAGTGCTAGCCTAGCTGACATTTTCAGTATTAGCATGTTTAACTTACTTTTTTGATTTGTGTTCATTTTTTAGTTACTAAAATAAAGCTGAAGTTTACTTCTTCAGAGGTGTTAGTTGTAACAGCTGCCCCGCTTCAGATTATCTGAAATGCTGGTGGAAAATTTTTAATTAAAAGTTTTAAAATGTTTGTCTAGTACAGACACTCACAGATCTTCCCCTTGTGCTAAAGCCACGATGGCTTGTATCACTGGCCAACAGTTACATTATTACTATGGACGGTGGAGGAGATCCCTTGAGGTCACGGTGCTGGTCTAAGCCATTTATTGCAACAAACATTCTGAGTCCCAGTTCAGTAGCGATGGGTCTGATTCATGTTTCTGGTCTGTCTTGAGGTGGACCATGATGGCCTGAGCAGTGGTATCTACGACCAGATGTAGCTGTAGGTTGTTAAATTATTGGGGAAACACCTAAAGTCTTTCCTGGCCTCCCCAAGCACTTTCCAGATGTTCACCCTGATGTCTGTCTGGAAGGCCTTTAAGGCAACATCTCAGATGGCCTGCTTTGGCACTGGTTTTGCAGATACAGGCCCTGAAGACTGCAGACCTTTGAAACAGACTGCTGTATGGGATACTGTGATGCTGGTATACTGTTAACACATCAACAGCCTCTGTACCTTGTTGGATCACCCTAGTGGTGCTCAGCATACACTCTGAGGGTAAGACCTTCTCCCTGCCATCTGGAGAGGAGTGCTGGTCAGTCATGCTTAGGACTCTAGAAACAGCAGGATGTATGGCCTTTTGTCATCTTATAGCCACACTGCTTTAGCTGCATCAGGGATGTATGTGCCACATCAAATGACCCAAACTTAATCCAACATATAGTTCTTTTTAAAGCTCTCAAATGCATGGGTTAGCAGAATGTAATGGAATTGGTTTTTGCTTTGTGAATCAAGAAATGAAGCTTGCCTAATTATCATTCTCTGAAGGTATGAGTTGAAATGATTTCAGAACCTTCATCAGACTCGCAGCGGTACCATGGGCCCCATGAAGGATAATCAATTACAGCTTATATATTCAGAGATTAAACAACTTTCTCTTCTAGTTTATACATTTATTTCTCTTTATGGAACATAGACTACCAAAATTTGAGAGGAACAGGTTTTAATTTATTCATGGACCTTTGTTCATACGGTTTTTTCATTCAGAACCTTTGCAGATGGTTTACATCTTCATTGGCCCATCCATATAAAAAATAAGGCCTCATGTGAGTCTTGTAGATACAATATGCATTTGTAATTTTCTTGTTGCAGATCGTCTTTGGGTCAATTGTCCTGCTCATGCTTTGGCTTCCTATACGTATTATTAAGTATCTGTTGCCTAATTTTCTTCCATATAATGTCATGCTGTACAGGTAAGTTTTTATTTTAATTCTGAAAGATGTTTTCGGTCTCCGTGTGATTAGACAGAGTCTTCCTTGCGTACCTCTCTAAGGCCATGTCTACACTTACAAGCTCACAGCAGCACAGCTGTACCAGTACAGCTGTGCTGCTATAAGAGTGCTCGTGTAGCCACGTTACGCCCATTGACGTAATAAAACAGCTCAACGAGCAGTGGTAGCTGTGTCGGCTGGAGAGCACTTATGCTGGCAAAACTTACATCGCTCAGAGGGGTATTTCTTCACACCCCGCAGCGACAAAAGATTTGCCAACTTAAGTATATTTTCCACTGCATGCATCCGATGAAGTGGGTTTTAGCCCACGAAAGTGTATGCTCAAATAAATTTGTTAGTCTGTAAGGTGCCACAAGTACTCCTGTTTTTTTTGCTGATACAGACTAACACGGCTGCTACTCTGAAATAAGTGCTAGTGTAGACAAGGCATAACTGTACCTGTTTCACCATTACCATTGTACCACTTTCACCATTACTTTGACATTGCATTCAGGCATGTAGAAGTTGAACAAATTATTAGTTTTACCCCATAGGCTAGTTACCCCATAGGTTATCAGCATGCTGTGGGCGGAGGTGGAGAGGAATAGGGCTGTTGATAAATTGCAGTTAACTCATGTGATTAACTCAAAAATTAATTGCACTGTTAAACAATAGAATACCAATTGAAATTTATTAAATATTTTTGGATGTGTTTTTGCATTTTCAAATATATTGATTTCTATTACAACACAGAATACTAAGTGTATACTGCTTACTTTATATTATTTTTATTACAAATATTTGCACTGTAAAAATAAAAGAAATAGTATTTTTCAATTCACCTCATACAAGTACTGAGGTGTAATCTCTTTATCCTGAAAGTGTAACTTGCAATTTTTGTTACATAACTGCATTCAAAAACAAAACAATGTAAAGCTTTAGCTCCTACAAGACCACTCAGTCCTACTTCTTGTTCAACCAATCACTAAGACGACAAGTTTGTTTACATTTACGGGAGATAATGCTGCCTGCTTCTTATTTATAATGTCACCTGAAAGTGAGAACAGGTATTCACATGGCACTTCTGTAGCTGGTGTTGCAAGGTATTTACATGCCAGATATGCTAACCATTCATATGCCCCTTCATTCTTCAGCCACCATTCCAGAGAACAGCTTCCATGCTGAAGATGCTTGTTAAAAAAAAAAAAAAAAGTGTTAGTTAAATTTGTGACTGAACTCCTTGGGGAAGAATTATATGTCTCCTGTTCTGTTTTACCCGCATTCTGCCATATATTTCATGTTATAGCAGTCTCAGATGATGACCCAGCACATGTTCATTTTAAGAACACTTTGACAGCAGATTTGACAAAATGCAAAGAAGGTACCGATGTGAGATTTCTAAAAATAACTACAGCACTTGACCCAAGATTTAAGAATCTGAAGTGCCATCCAAAATCTGAGAGGGATGAGGTGTGGAGCATGCTTTCAGAAGTCTTAAGAGCAACACTCATATGCAGAAACTACAAAACCTCAACCACCAAAAAAGAAAATCAGCCTTCTGCTGGTGGCATCTGACTCAGACAATAAAAATGAATGTGCATCGTCTGTTCTGCTTTGGATTGTTGTTAAGTAGAACCCGTCATCAGCATGGACGCATGTCCTCTGGAATGATGGTTGAAGCATGAAGGGATATATGACTCTTTAGCATATCTGGCATGTAAATATCTTGCGACACCGGCTGCAACAGTGCCATGTGAACGCGTATTCTCACTTTCAGGTGACACTGTAAACAAGAAGTGGGCAGCATTATCTCCTGCAAATTGTAACCAAACTTGTTTGTCTGAGCAATTGGCTGAACAAGAAGTAGGACTGAGTGAACTTGCAGACTCTAAAGTTTTACATTGTTTTATTTTTGAATGCAGTTTTTTTTGTACATAATTCTACATTTGTAAGTTCAACTTTCATGATAGAGATTGCACTACGGTACTTGTATTAGGTCAATTGAAAAATACTATTTCTTTTGTTTTTTACAGTGCAAATATTTGTAGTAAAAATATAAAGTGAGCATTGTACACTTTGTATTCTGTGGTGTAATTGAAATCAATATATTTGAAAATATAGTAAACATTCAAAATATTTAAATAAATGGTATTCTATTGTTTAACAGTGTGATCAATCGCGATTAATTTTTTAAGCATGATTAATTTTTTGAAGCACTTGACAGCCTTAGTTTGTTTGTTTTTGTTTGGTTTTTTGCTTGCTTGTTTGTTTTTACAATGTTTTTGGAACACTTCAGATGACAGAAGATATCTTTCCTAAAGACTTTTCATAAAACTGGCTGATTATATTAAATTCCTAAACACTACTAAAAAATCTTGGCTATTAAAGTCTAAGAATTGTCTGTGATGGAATCCTACTCAGCCTTTGCTGTTCGTTTAGTCAGATATTTGGTTATAGTAGTTTTGGTTTGTTAAAATGTTTGTAGGAAATTCATAAAAATTTAGAATAGTCCTTATATGTTTGCTGCCTCGTTCTTTCCCATTGTTTCTAGTGATGCTCCAGTGAGCGAACTTTCTCTGGAGCTGCTTTTGCTTCAGGTGGTTCTGCCAGCTCTGCTTGAACAAGGACACACAAGACAGTGGTTGAAAGGTCTTGTACGAGCATGGACTGTTACGGCTGGGTACTTACTGTAAGTAAACAGCCAATATCATTTATGTGGCTTGTCATTTTAGCCTTTTTAATGTGGAAGAAATGTATTCTTTGGCTAGATACCGGAACTGGAGCATTATGGATTACTTGATACATAAATGTGTGCATAGCAGAGATGCATGAAAATTTATATAGAACAAATTATTGTACAGTGAATCCTTGAACATGTATTGCAACTTCAGAATATGCCTTTGAAATTAATTGTATTTGCTGCTCTAATACAACTTTCGCTTGGTAAAAAATGATATAGCTAACTCTGAACAGCAATTTCTATTGTCCCTGTTTCTGTGTTTTGCTTTCCATTGTGTTTATCTTTTCGGAATGAAATTTTTGTTGCTTTCTTCTTCCATAGACTCTTTGGAAAATATGAGCAAAATTAATGTGTACCTCTCTGGTGCTATTTAATCCATGCAAAAAATATAAATAAATCCACCCTGAAAGCCCTCCTATGTGAGGGCATAAAGGTTGGAGTGGCTGAGAGCCTCCCTCAGTTCTCTCTTACCATCCGTGACAGAGATGGAACTTGGACAGTGTCCTATGGGTTATAGTTTTTTTGAGCTTCGATCTTAACCCTTTTGTGAAGAAATACCATGTCACTTTTTCTCTTTCATTGCTCACGTACAGAAAAAAGTACGACGAGATTCTCCTATACAACCTCTCCGTACAGAAGGGTGAGGCACTTCACACCGACTGCCAGTATGGCCTATTGTAAACCCACAGGGTTTAAATCTAGTCCATTGTGCGACAGTCATATGTCTTTAATCAGTGGTCTCAGCAGGTGTTTTTTTCTCCCTTGGAAGAGCACATCACCCAACAAGTGCTTCATCTACCACTTCTTGTCTCACAGCTGAAAACTGAGAGATGTGTATTTGAAATTAAGTCTCTTGAAGCAATCTTTAAAGGTCTTATATGATCTTGGAGAAGAGACATCCTCCGCTGGAGACAAGGAGGCTATATACAGTAAGTGTTTTGGTAACCAGACACCATGCCTTTGGTTCTAGTAAGCAGAAATCTAAAATGAGACCATGGAACTGGCACCATGATCCTTCAGTGCTGAGTGCATCAGTACCAACTCTGGGGCAAAGAGACCTAGCACCCATATCATCCACTTTGGATGCCAAGCAGCATACACTCACCATGTGTAAGCACAGCTCAAAGCTTGCAACAAGCTCATTTCATGAGAAGGACCCATAGTATTCCTCCACAGGCAGGTCGTCTAAACCTTCATTAGCATTGAGGGATGGGAGCAAAGCATTGGCTGTGAAAGACTCTGGAGACCACAGTACTGATGCTGATGTCAACACCACTGGTGCCAATCATTGAGCCTTTCCCAATATCAAGATGTGCCTTTGAGGAACTGCCTTTGCTGCTTGTTTTGATACAAGCAGAATCAGTACTGGTCCCATATCTAATGGCATGGCTGTTCCTGGAGATGTATTTCTCCTCGCCATGTCCAAGCCACTCTTCCCTGAATTCATGCATGGGATCAGACCAGAATAGTTCATTAAGAGGGGCTCTGGAAGTGTCCCATATCTGGCACTGATGCACAGCTGACAGTGGATAGGCCAATCACAGCCTGGCCAGTAACTGCACAATTTACCTTTGTGGCCCTGTTGGGGCCCACCTTCCCAGAGTGGAGACCTATCATGTGTGTCTGGGAAAAGCAGGTCTCACTCTTCATCTGGCATCAATAGTCAGATCCCTGTCACAGGACCAGAGAAGTGTCCTTGTGAGGTAATGGCTTGGGAAACGCTCCAGTTGTCTTCCCTGCCTAATCCTCCTTTTTTCCAAATGAAGCTGCCTTGACCTGACACCAACCGTCAATGACTTTAGGGCCTTCCAGACCTGCTCCTGAGGATAGCTTGCTGAAATCTTGGACTTTGAGGCGACCACGATCTTAGGTTTGTTCTCTGTTCGATATCCTCAACCCCAACTGGGATTGTGCTACTAATCATAGTATATTGAACCCAGCCTTGCTGGGTTGTGGCACGCCTCAGCCTTGCTTTCTCCTACTTCAAACTGAGTATAACAGTGTTATCAAGTCCCATCCAAAGGCTTTGAATTTTTTTATAAGCATCAGACACCAGAGTCGCTTGTGGTGTCTGTGGTCCAGGAAAAGACTAGATCCACCACAGATAAGGACACCTCCACCGCCCTTCCGCTCCCCCCCCCCCCCCACCGAAAAACTGAACTACTTTTGGCCAAAAGGCTTACTCATCAGGCCCTCCTCATGCCTCTTCAAATGGTAACAATTCCCCACTCTGACCTTAGTGTTCCCAAGATCGGGGCTAACCAGCATGAATTCCTCTAAGCTCAATTATACCGGCTTAGGAACCTGTAGCCTGCCCCAAACCAGGAATTCCATGCCTGGTACGCCTCTGGTTCACCCCAAAACCTGCCCGGGGAACCCAAGAACCCAGACCTCCTCTGGACTTTAACACAAGGAAAGAAAGTCCTTTCCCTCCCCACCGTTGCCTCTCCAGGTCTTCCCTCCCCTGGTTCCCCTGAAAGATCACTTGTGATTCAAACTCCTTGAATCACAAAACAGAGAGGACAATTCACTCTCCCTCCTTCTCTTCCCCCTCCCAGACTCTCCCTGAGAGAGACAAATAATCCTGACACAGAGAGAAATTAGCCTCTCTCTCCCCCTTCCCCTGCCTTTCTCCCCCAACCAAATTCCCCTGGTGAATCCAACCCAGTCCCCTGGGGTCTCAACCAGAATAAAAAAAAAAAATCAGGTCTTAAACAAGAAACTTTAATTAAGAGAGAAAAAACAGTAAAAATTATCTTTGTAACTTTAAAAAATGGAATAGGTACAGAGTCTTTCAGGCTATAACACTGGGAATACCCTCACCAGCCTATAGTAATCAAATCAAATTAAAAATCCTTTCAGCAAAAATAACAAATTTGAACTCCTCCCCAGCCAAATTACACAAATTAAATCCTTCAGCCAAATGCACATTGCAAAATAAGACAAACATAAACCTAAACTCGCTTTAATCATCTAAGTACTTACTATTTTGGAATCTAATAAAGAAACCTGTTATCAGGAGATTGGAGAGAAAACCTGGTTGCACGTCTGGTCCTGCTGAGCCCAGAGTGAACAACAACCAAAGCTAAACAGCACACACAGAAACTTCCCTCCCTCAAGATTTGAAAGTATCCTGTCTCCTGATTGGTCCTCTGGTCAGGTAACAGCCATGCTTACTGAACTTGTTAACCCTTTATAGTCAAAGAGATATAAAGTACTTCTGTGCTATTAACTTTTCTTATCTGTTTATGACAGCCTCACAGGAAGTTCCTGGCCCTGTTGGCAAAATAGTTTTCTGATGTGGGCAAGGGTGACCCCATTCCTATTAAGGCTCCTGCAAAATTGTAAGGAAGAGCTGAGACATACTGTCAAGGAAGGGGCAGATAGTAATAAGAACAGTGCTACAAGCCACAGTGGATGAGTCAGATATGACCAATTGATTCATAGCTACAGGAGTCCAAATGCTCTGCGCCTCCTGGTTATAAATGTCTAGGATTCCAAAAGAAGTCCAGATAATGAGAGATGACCTACCCTTCAGGGCATGAAGCTCATTAGCAATTGGACTGATCAGGCATTCCTTTCCCTCAAAAATTTGAGAGCAATTCTGAGATCTTTAGGGATGTACTATCCCACACCTTAAGTAAGCCCTTCTGGGATCAGCTCCCACAAAGGCAAAGAACACAGTCTTATTCCCACAATTGTCAACCAGAATATTTGCCCAGAAAGAAATCCTGTTACACCAGTAGTCGCCTGTTGTCCTCCATTGTACAACAAGCCTGCTCTGAGTCAGCAGGTTTGACAGGAGTATTCAGAGCTCAGTTGTGTCAAGCCTATACTGCAGCCAACTTTTAGGAATCGCTTTTCCCCTCTTCTGTCAGTTGTGCTCAGAGATTAGATGAAGAATTAATGGTCATCACCATTGCCCATGGCTACCCCCATCCAATTCCTTTCCTTGTCCCCTTCCTTATTTCAGGGATCTTTCCTCAAGAACCTGTTACAAAAAATGCCCCATAGGTCTCCAGTTGCTGTGAAGACATACCCTGAGATGATCATAGTGCAGATCAAAGAAGTGTTTCTCTTCCACTAGTGATCCATACACAACTTAGTTGAAATTTAATTGAATCATAACAAGACAAGGCCTGATCCTGGAGACTCTGTACGTTCAAACTGTCAAGGATTCCATCCAGACCTGAAGTCACAGCACCTGACAGCCTGGATATTGACCGGTTGAGTGCCATGGAGAATCAGGAAATCCTGATGTAGAGCAGAAGAGAAGCTTATTCCTCCAAATGAAAAGGATAATCAATATGCACAACCCTCAATGGCCTAAACACATTGCAGGCCCTGATATTGAAGATTCTGGACTACTTGCTGCAGTTAAAACATTCTGGACTTTCATTTAGCTCAAAGTTAATCTAGGTGCAGTCTCTGCATATCATCGACTGATACATTTGGTCTTAGTCTTCTCTCATACCAATGGTATCCCAATATGTCAAGGGCCTAATGCATGCTTACCCACTGGTCAGAAGACCTGCTCTGGTATGGGACCTCAACGTCATCATTCTAAAGCTTGTGGACTGCTTCATTCACCAGCTTACTCTCAGAATGGTGAGCGAACTTCAGACAGTCATGGTGGAACACCTGTACTTTTATTTCCATAAAGACACAGTGATACTAAAACCTCATCCCAAATTCCCAAGGTGATTTCCAAGTTCCGTTTAAACCAACCTGTATTCTTCTTCCCAAGATCTCATTCCACATGAGAGGGGAAGAAACTCTGCACTCTGGACAAACCTAGAGTTCCATGATGTTATAGAGGATTTTCTTCTATTTATGGCCACAGTTGGCTGCTTCAAGAGCCAAGCTGTTTCATAGACTATCAGGGTTGGAAGGGACCTCAGGGAGGTCATCTAGTCCAACCCCCTGCTCAAAGCAGGACCAATTCCCAGAAAGATTTTTGCCCTAAATCCCTAAATGGCTCCCTCAAGGACTGAGCTCACAACCCTGGGTTTAGCAGGCCAGTGCTCAAACCACTGAACTATCCCTCCCTCCTTCATTATGAAGATGCAGCTGATATTCCTCATTCACACCATCCTAAGTTAATATTGCTTACCATTCACCTACAGTGACTAATGCTCAAAGAAGGAATGGGTACTAACTCTATAGTAATTGTGATGGTTTGATTTGTTATAATCAGTGTGGATCCCATGACCTACTCTTCATCCTCACTTTTTTCCAAGTCCTCAGCAGTCACTCATGGGCTTTGAATTGCAAGGGAACTGAGTGGGGATTGCTTCGACTCCACCTTTTTATGCCTTTGCACAGAAGATCAAGGAAGCTAAGGGCATGTGTGTGGCCTCACTGGACTCTGCTATTTGAAAGATTCTGAGCTTGCACACATGCACGTGGACCTAAGAATCCATACTGACTACAACATCTCAAAGAACCACAGTTACTGTAGGGTAAGGAACTGTTCTGTTTTAGTAGTTTTTGACTGTTTCATAATTTGACATAACAAAGTGTACTTGCACTCCCCAAAGCCTTTACTGCTCATTTAGGGGCATGCACATAATATTTCAAGTTTGAAGGTTTTTTCTTGACTGAATTATTCTTGTGGAGGCTTGAGAATGGGATGGAGAATGAGATACTTTCTTCCTCATTGCAATAATCTTTTCAGTTTTACATGCCTGAAAAACAAATGAGATTTTTAGCTCCAACTTAATAGAAGAATTCACCTTCTGATACAGTCAAAACATGGATAACTCATCCCAAAGATGAAAACCAATGGAAAGTAGGCGATGGAGGGGAGAACCAAGTTGGGCAGATAACAATGGGAACTATTACGCATCTTCAGTTGTAGCAGTTACCAGTAGAGATGGCTCTAATAAACATTCCTTCAGCCACTTTTTAATTAAGCAAGGGTGAAAAAAACTTAATTACCATTTTTAATCCACATTCTGATGGGGTTATCAGAGTTGTCTGAAGCTTGGAGCTTTATGTAAGCAGTCGTTTGAGGAGGAGGTTTTGCTAGATTTGGAGGTGGGGAATGAAAAATTGCTTCTGAACATACATAATAGGTATTTGATTTTAGCAGACCCCCATAAAGTCCTGCCAGTTAATGACATTGCATAACAGAGATGGCATCCCTCTCTACGCAGGTTCACTGATACTGGGTACTGATGTTCTCAGACTGCTGCGAGGACAATTTTGAGTGGTTTTGTAGCTTTTTTTAAATACTGAGACTTATTAGGGATAGAAGAAAATGTATACCTGTAGGGAAAACACTTTAGAACCTGTGACTTCTTTTGTCCACAAATTCTAAACTGCTGTTCAAAGGTTAAGACTATAAGAAACGGCCATACTGGGTCAAACCAAAGGTCCATCTAGTCCAGTATCCTGTCTTCTGACAGTGGCTAATGCCAGGTGACCCTGGCAAACAGAGGCTTCTGGCAATCAGAGGTTAGAGACACCATCCCTGCCCATCCTGGCTAATAGCCATTGATGGACCTATCCTCTATGAACTTACCTAATTCTTTTTTAAACCTTGTTATAGTCTTGGCAACATCCTCTGGCAAAGAGTTCCACAGACTGACCGTGCATTGTTTGAAAAAATACTTCCTCCTTCTTTGAGTGCATGCTTGTATCAAATCCAGTTAGGTGAGTGCGCTCGCCACATGCACGGCTGTCGGAAACTTTTCCCTAGCAGCTACCCATTGGGCTGACCGTGGAGCCCCCCTGGAGTGGCACCGGTACGGCACTTTATATATGACCCTGCCAGCCCGCCCCCCATTCAGTTCCTTCTTACTGCCAGTGATGGTTGTTGGAACAGTGGTCTCTTACTTGCAAGTGTCCCACTAATCCCTAGCCCTTCTGCTGATCACTGTATATAATTACCCATTCGCCTAAAGCAACTCCTTATGGAGTCAGCCCTCCATCCGCAGCAGGACCCGGCCCAAGCACCTCAGTGCAGAGTGCTCCTCCTGCGATGTCGAGAAAGAACGCGGCACGCCAACCCAGGAGCCGCTGGTCCCTCAAGCCCCAGAAGTGCTCTCCCCGGCACCGCTCTCATTCACTGGCTGCCCATAAGAAACAGACCAAGGGGAAGTCCCGTCAGCGGGGACGGTTCAGGGAAGGGGCCTCAGGCCGGGCACAATCGTCACAGGCCGCTGTCTCTCCAGGAAGCACTGCTCTCCTGGACTCACTGCGGCTGCATGTGGGGGAAGTTATGGTGTCTTCCACCCCGGACCTCTTCTAAGCCGCTAGGGGGCTCATTGAAATGACGGCATCTAAGTCTCCCAGTATAAGGAATAAGCCCCCACTCCCTTGAGGCCCAGCACTGTCCAGAGGCAAGCCTGCCATGTTGGGTCCATCTGCCCCCTGACCCAGATCTCGGCGCTGCTCTGAGTACCGGCGCCATGCCGGCGCCTCGCACCGGTCTGACTCGCAGCATCAGTCCAACTTGCGGCACTGGTCCCGCAGCCCCAACACTCAGAGCTGCTCCCGCTCGAGGTGGTCATCGGCGGATAGGTCATGGTCCCACTCGAGGTCTAGGTCCCGCTCTGTGACTTCGTGGCACCGTTGTCTGCACGCCACTCACCTTCCGGGCATCGCTCGACAGACTGGCACTGCTCCACTTCGGCAGCATCCTTGATTGCAACACCGCTCCCTGCCTCGGCACGGCTCCACGTCGCAGCACTGCTGTACTTCATAGCACTGCTCCACATCCCGCCATCACTTCCTGGAGTGGTACCACGTAGCTCCGATTGACACTGAGGCCTCACTATGCTTCACGGCATGCATTCAGTCCATCAGAGGAGGATGCCTCTGGTGCAGTCTCACACCGCTCCCCCCTGGCTATCCCGCTCAAGATCGCTCTGCCCTCCTAAGGCAGGACTCTTCAGTGCCCCAAAGGCAGCCTTAGTGGCAATTCTGGACCCCTGGGCATACCATCAGGCCCAGGGTGCCCCTCCTGTCGTCCCACTGCCTTCCCGTTCGGCATCTCGCCTCCCAGAGGCAACTCTCAGCTGCCTGCCCCAGGACCCTCCACAAAACCTGGACCCAATCCCACATCTGCCTGTGGAGGCTACACCCGATGCTCCTGAGGACCTGGTCTCCGAGGATCAAGAGGCCACCACAGAACTGGTCCTGCCGGTAGCTTCTTCCTCATCATCCCCTGATGAGGTGGTGGCAGGCACTTCAACGTCCGGACCACCACCCATGGATTACAGGGCCCTGCAGGAACTCCTCCGATGAGTAGCCCTGAATGTGAACCTTCAGGTGGAGGAAGTGGTCGATAGGAGAACCCTATGGTATGATATCCTAGCACCAGAGGGTACCTCTAGGGTGGCCTTACCCATTATAAAAACTATTCAATCCAACACCAAAACTATTTGGTAAACGTCTGCCTCCATTCCCCCTACAGCCAAGGGGGCTGAACATAAATACTTTGTTCCCATTAAGGGATATGAGTATCTCTTCACGCCCCACCCCCCCATGCTCTCTTATGGTGGAGGCAGTAAATGAAAAAGAGTGGCAAGATCAGCAGGCCCTTGCACCCAAATCAAGAGAGGCTAAACGGCTTGATTTGTTTGGAAGGAGAATTTATTCAACGGGGGGCGGGGGGTGTCTCTCTCTCAGAATCTCCAGTCAGCTCCTTCGGGGCTGCTCGTGGAATCGCAGGTACAGATAGTCAGAGACACTTTCTAATGATTAGGTATCATTCTCAACGTCAACAAATCGGTGCTCACCCCAGCTCAAAGGATAGAGTTCATCAGAGCTGTTCTGGATGCAACTCAAGTGAAAGCATTCTTGCCCTCTCGCAGATAATCAGCAGCGTTTGCAGCGTCCCCCAACCACCACGGTGAGGCAGTGTCTCAGCTGCTAGGCCATATGCATTCTGCACTTACGTGATTCAACATGCCAGGTTACGACTCAGGTCCTTGCAAGCGTGGCTTGCATCTGTGTATCGCCTGGGCAACGACAGTCTGGACATGGTGCTGACCATCCCTCGGCACCCTTTCGATTCCCTATGGTAGTGGCTGGATCCTCCGTGTGTCCTTTTCACCCACCCCAACCCACCTTGACTTTAGTCATAGACACATCCACATTGGGCTGAGGAGTGCATCTCGGAAGCCTGACAACTCAGGGCTTGTGGCAAGTAGAGGAACTGGCTCTACATATCAACATCAAAGAACTCAGGACGATCTGCCTTGCCTTCTAAGCTTGTCTGACTCGCTTGCAGGACCACTGCATAGCGGTATTGGTCGACAACACCACGGCCATGTTTCATATAAACAGGCAAGGCAAAGCCCACTCATCTCCTCTCTGTCAGGAAGCCCTTCTACTGTGAGAATTTTGTCTAGCCCACTCCATCCTTCTCCAGGCCTCATACCTGCCGGGTGTTCAGAACATGCTGGCAGACAGTCTGAGCAGACGTTTCCTCATGCACGAGTGGTCGATTCACCTGGACATCATCCAAGCCATCTTCTGCAGTTGGGGGTTTCCCCAAATCGACCTGTTTGCCACATGGGCCAACAGCAAGTGCCCAACCTTCTGCTCTATCAGGAGTCTCAGCCCAGGCTCGATCGCAGATACGTTCATGATTCCATGGCCCGGTCAGCTGCTATACGCCTTCCCGCCATTCCAGCTCGTCCATAAGGTGCTTCTCAAAGTCCACAGGGACAAGGGGGAGATCATTTTGGTGGCCCCAGCTTGGCCTTGCCAGTGCTGGTACCCCACCCTCATGGACTTAACCGTACCAGTGCCTGGATTGACACCTTTCACTCCTGACCTCATTACACAGGACCACGGTTGCCTCCTTCACCCAGACCTTCAGTCTCTCCACCTCATGGCCTGGAGAATCCGTGGCTGAACCAGGCAAAGCTTGCCTGTTTGGATCCGGTGAGGCAGATACTTCTGGAGTGCTGCAAGCCATCTACTAGGGCCACATACAGGGCAAAATGGAAGAGGTTCTCCAGCTAGTGCACCCAAAGGCAGGTGCTCCCGCTCCAGGCTCCCATTCCTTGTATCCTGGACTATCTTCTGTACCTGAAAGACTGGTATCTAGTGTTTGGTTCTCTCAAGCTCCACCTTGTGGCCATCTCGGCCTTTCACCCAGGCGATTTTGGAGAAGATACATCCCCGATGAAGCCCCCCATCCCGGCCTGGGACCTTAACCTAGTTCTCTCCCACCTCATGGGTGCGCCTTTAGCTTCTTGTTCATTCCTCTACCTCTCTTGGAAGGTAGCTTTTCTGGTGGCTATCACCTCAGCACGACGTGTCTGAACAACGGGCCCTCACCTCTGAGCCTCCATACACAATCTTTCATAAGGACAAGGTACAACTTAGACCTCATCCAGCTTTCCTTCCTAAGGTGGTGTCCCACTTCCATATTAGCGAGGACATCTTCCTGACAGTCTTCTATCCAAAGCTGCACAACAGCCCTCAAGAACAACAGCTGCACGCTGGATGTTAGGATGGTGCTCGCCTTCTATATCAATCGCACAAAGCTGTTCCGAAAAACAACCCAGTTGTTCATTACAATAGCAGTGCGGATGAACGGTTTGCCAGTCTCTTCCCAGCAGATCTCCTGGATCACAGTGTGTCCGGGCTTATTATGACTTAGGGTATGTCTACACTATGAAATTAGGTCGAATTTATAGATGTCGATTTTTCAGAAATCGATTTTATACAGTCGATTGTGTGTCCCCACTTAAGATCATTAAGACCATTAACTCAGCAGAGTGCATCCACAGTACCGAGGCTAGCGTCAGCTTTCGGAGCATTGCACTGTGGGTAGCTATCCCACAGTTCCTGCAGTCTCCGCTGCGCATTGGACTTCTGGGTTGAGCTCCCAATGCCTAATGTGGCAAAAACATTGTTGCGGGTGGTTCTGGGTAAATGTCAGCCCTTCCCTCCCGTGTGAAAGCAATGGCAATAAATCATTTCTCACCTTTTTTCCAGGGTTACTCATGCACACAACATACCATGGCAAGCATGGAGCCCGCTCAGCTCATCATCACCGTATGTCTCCTGGGTGTTGGCAGACATGGTACTGCATTGCTACACAGCAGCAGCTCATTGCCTTTTGGCAGCAGATGGTGCACTATGACTGGTAGCCATTGTCGTCATCTCCTGGGTGCTCTTTTGGCCAACTTTGGTGAGGTCGATCGGGGGCTCCTGGGCAGATACGTGTGGTCCTGGCTGGCCTCAGTGAGGTCGGCTGAGGGCGCGTGGACATAAATGGGAGATGATGATGGCTAGCAGTCATACTGCATTGTCTTCTGGCGAGCAGGTTAAGGTTTGGAAGTCACCTAACTGGAATTGATATGAGCAAGCACTCGAAGAAGAAAAAATGGTTACTAACCTTTTGTTCTTCAAGATATGTTGCTCATATCTATTCCATTCCCCCCACCTTCCCCTCTGTCAGAATATCTGGCAAGAAGGAACTGAAGGGGAGTCGGGCCGGGAAGGTCATATATAGAGTGCCATACCAGCACCACTCCAAGGGGCTTCACAGCAGGTCTGATGGGTAACTGCCAGGGAAAAGTTTCCAACAGCCGTGCACGTGCACACACCTAACTGGTATAGATATGAGCAACACATCTCGAAGAACAACAGTTACAAAAGGTAAGTAACCATTTTTTTTGTTTGTTTTTAAACCTGCTGCCTATTAATTTGATTTGGTGATCCCTAGTTCTTGTGTTATGTGAAGGAGTAAATAACACTTCCTTATTTACTTTGTCCACACCAGTCATGATTGTATAGATCTCTATCATATCCTCCGTTAGTTGTCTCTCTTTCAAGCTGAAAAGTCCCAGTTTTATTAATGTCCTTATACAGAAGCCATTCCATACTCCTAATCATTTTTTGTTGCCCTTTTCTGAACCTTTTCAAATTCCAGTATATATTTTTTGAGATGGAACGACCACATCTGCATGCAGTATTCAAGATGTGGGCGTACCATGGATTTATATAGGGGCAATATGATATTTTCTGTCTTATTATATATCCCTTTCTTAATGATTCTCAACATTCTCACAACTTTTTGTCAACTGTCTGAAATGGGCCATCTTGACACTACAAAAGTTTTTTTTCCGTCTCCTGATAATAGTTCATCTTAATTAACTGGCCTCTTCGAGTTGGTATGGCAACTTCCACCTTTTCATGTTCTCTGTATGTATATATATATCTTCTTACTATATGTTCTATTATATGCATCTGATGAAGTGGGCTGTAGCCCACGAAAGTTTATGCTCAAATAAATTTGTTAGTCTCTAAGGTGCACAAGTACTCCTGTTCTCTCAACTTTCTGTTCGCTTTTTTGACTGCCTCTGCACATTGAGTGGATGTTTTCAGAAAACAATCCACAGTGACTCCAAGATCTCTTGAGTGGTAACAGCTAATTTAGATCCCATCATTTTATATGTAAAGTTGGGATTATGTTTTCCAATGTGCATTACCTTGCATTTATCAACATTGAATTTTATCTGTCATTTTGTTGCCCAGTCACCTAGTTTTGAGAGATCCTTTTGTAGCTGTTTGCAGTCTGCCTGGGACTTAACTATCTTTAGAAGTTTTGTATCATCTGCATATTTTGCCACCTCACTGTTTAGCCCTTTCCCCAGATCATTTGTGAATAAGTTGAACAGTATTTGTGAATAAGGTCCCAGAACAGAGCTGTGGGGGACACCACTATTCACCTCTCTCCATTCTGAAAACGGATAATTTATTCCTACCCTTTGTTTCCTATCTTTTAACCAGTTACCAATCCATGAGAGAACCTTTCCTCTTATCCCCATGACTGCTTACTTTGCGTAAGAACCTTTGGTGAGGGACCTTGTGAAAGTCTTTCTGAAAATCTAAGTACCCTATATCCACTGGATCCCCCTTGTCCGTATGTTTATTGACCCCCTGTGACGTTATCTAATTAAAATATGATGGGGTAGATTATTGTTATTGCACTATTATATACTTGCAAAATATCTTGTACAAAATGTGGCAGGTGAGAGGTCTATGGAAAGGTTATGGTTTGCTGAATACGATTATGCTATCTGTATGCATATATCATTTTTGTATTTGAAGATACAAATATTGGCTCTATACCTGGATTTCAGGTGTTTGCTCCTCGGGTAATGCCCACAAGGTAGTTAGCCAGGATATCTTGGAGGGACTATTTAAATTAAGTGGCTCATCAAGAAACACTTAACTGACAGTGAAAGATGCCCATCTACACTGAATGGAATGTCCTGCAAATGTACTGTCTGGAGTATAGGTAATGGCTTCCTGCAATGACTAGGCGAAATGCATGGATATGTGACTTGTCCACATCACTCCAGCCACCATCTTGTTACTGTACTTTTCCACGGTAAGAACAATGGGATTCCCTCCACATGGCAGAAGATATAAAAGGCCTTGGAAACGCCTCCATTTTGCCTCTGTTGTGCTCCAGCCTCTTTCTTGCTCAGGCCTCTGGTTTATAAATTTATACTAATGGAAGCATTTTAACCAATGGATTGAGGACCTTCCAATGATTGGGAAGCAGCCAGAGACTTAACTTAAGCCAGCAGTTTATTCCATCACTGCTGCAAACCTGAACTAAGAACTTTGCCATTACTGTATGTAATTGATTCCTTTAACCGATTTTATTTTTCACCTTTTTTTCTTTTTATAAATAAACCTTCAGATTTTAGATACTAAAGAATTGGGATCAGCGTGATTTTTTTGGGTAAGATCTGAGTGATATATTGACTTGGGTGTTTGGCTGGTTGTTTGGGATCAGAAGAGCCTTTTATTTAATTGAGACTGGTTGTAGAGAACCACTCATCTCTAAATCCATTGTTTTTGGTGGTGACATAAGAACTGGAATGCCTAAGGAAACTGCTTTTATGGCTTCTCGTTAGCCAGCTTGGTGAAACAGAAGTTTACTTTTGTTGCTGGTTTGGTATATCTTAGGGATGAATTACCACCAGTTTTGGGTTGTGTTTGCCCTATTTCTCAGCGGTTTGTCCTGAGTTTGGCATCCTCAGTTGTGACCCTCTGAGGCACGGTTACACCCCCTCAAAGAATTCTAGTAGGTTGGTGAGGCATGATTTCTCTAGACAAAAACCATGTTGACTCTTCTCCAGTTATTACACTGAAGGTACTTTTCACAATGTGAGTTAATATGTTGTTGTCCTATTAGTTCCTTACATGGGTGGATTAATCTCACAATAGCAGTAAAAGTGAGAACTCTTACATCAGTGGAGCTGTGCCTGTTAACACTAGCAGAGATTTTGACAGAGTTTACCTCTTCTGTTCATGACATTTTTGTAACCAATATTGTTTTTAAATAATCAGATGAATAATTCAGTGCGTTTAGATTGTAGCTGTGCTGCTACTGTTTTTTAACCTGTACCCAAATTGTTTTTCTTCCAAGCTTTGTATGTTCTAACTTACATTTAAAAAACAATGGATAGAACACGTTTCTAGGTTTTCATTCATGTTACAAATCCAGAGGAAGTTACACAATCATTTCATATTTTATGCCACAGGGACCTCCATTCTTACTTACTTGGAGACCAGGAAGAGAATGAGAACAATGCAAACCAGCAACCTAATAACCAGCATGCTCGCAATAACAATGCCATTCCAGTTGTGGGAGAAGGTCTTCATGCAGCCCATCAAGCCATACTTCAACAAGGAGGACCTGTGGGTTTCCAGCCTTACCGTAGGCCTTTAAAATTCCCACTCAGGGTAGGTAGATTGAATCCTTTAAAGAGAGGACCATCTTTTTGCTAAGTGCTGTACAAACATAGAATACAGTGGGTTTTGGTCCATCACTAGGATTCCTAGGAACTACAGTAATATAAGCAAATTAAAAAACATAGGATATCTTTTAAGGAAGATTTGATGGTAGCATCATTTTTAGAAGCTAAATAATTAGGGCCCCCACTTTACTTAGTATCTTGGATTCTGTATATTTTGTTAGCAAATGTCTTATACTCATGTAGCTGACTTTAATATAACCTTTTCAGTTTGAAACATATATAACCAGCTCTCTTGCATCCAGTTATTATAGATCCCATACACATTGTGATCCATGATGAGATACGAATGCTCAGCTTTGTTTTTGTAGTGTTGTGTTTTTTTTAATTATAGAGGTAGGAGGAAGAGAGAGAGTGAGTGTAGGTGTGTGTGAGAGATATATAATTTTTTTTTTTTTTTTTTTTTTAAGAAGGCAAATAGATAATCAAAAGGACCTCTACTACTACCAAGGAATTGTAAAAGTGGTGTCTAAACTACTTAGCCAATGTATTTTCTTCCTCTCTGGTAATATTTGATGAGATTGTTTTGTCAGCTTTAGACACTGGAAGTGCGGTGCATGTATTTTAGAAATTGAATTTTTTACAAATGTACTTACCTTGACTTCTTAATTTTTAGTATGAACTTTTACATGCAATGAATTTGCCTTTGTAGACTAATCTACAGGTCATCTAAGTTAGCTGGTCCGATGGTAGCTGAAATTTCAGTTTAAGCAAAAGTCATATATGTACCTGGGAGTAAACCATCAAAGGAGTCTAAACTGTTCAGAGCTACCACTAGAGAGGGCTGAAACTGTACCAGCTTCATTTAGTAGTGCCAAGTGTACCAGAACTTGTCAGGTCCATAGTATGAAGCAGAGATTTTCTCCTGCAGAGCTGAAGATAAGCTTGTGGAGAGCTTCTGAGTTTCACAAGGGTGACCTAAAGGGGTGTCTTGGAGCAGACCACAGAGGAAGCAGAGGTGCAATTAACCCTGGAACTGTGACACACATGCATTTCAAAGGAGACACAGGTGTCCTTGCCTCGCAGAACATTGCGTAGGATGGTGTTCTTCTCCTGTCCCCCAGGTTGCTGTAGCAGATGGAACTTTGTTTATTTTTGTTTTAAAAACAAGAAAAACATCAAAATGCCCAAACCAAGGCATAGAATATTAAAGTATCAAAGTGAAAGTGTCAAAAGATGAGAAATTCTAAAGATTGCTGTGAATCTTGAGCTCTGCTGCCTTGTGTATTAGCACTACAATATTTTGATGACATAATTAAATACTGTTTTTTCCATGGTACCTCTGCTCATTTTTATACAGGTTGGTTGGTGAATAAATCAGAGTTGTATAGCAAATGGAGTTAGAAACACCCAAATATCTGAGTCTGTGGGGACAACAGAATCCTGTGAATAATGAGTCAGCAAGTTTGACAGTCTGCTCTCCTAGCTGAACTAAAATAACTGGAACAGAAATTTTATGTATTGCATTTACTATCTAGGCTACTAATTTCTAAATGGATGCATATTTTGATTCTTTATTGTTTTACTAACAATTAGTTAAGCAACTTTCAGTTTTTCTGTTAACTGTCTCCCTTTGTATTTTGTCTTTCAGATATTTCTGTTGATTGTTTTCATGTGTATAACATTACTGATTGCCAGTCTTATCTGCCTTACATTACCAGGTATGTTTTATGCTACGATACTGTGTTAAAACAAACACCCTCATACATACATTTATGGCAGTAGTCGGTTTAAAATTAAAACTGTGCAATCACACAAAAAGGTTGGGAATGTGTTTTTTAACCTTTTTGAAAGCGTAATATTCTAAATTCAAAATGACAGATGCATAAATCAAAAACAATATCTTTATCCAAATGTCAGTACAGTGGAAGGGAGACTGATGCACCTATATTCCCTCTCCATGGTTCCTAGAGGGAACCCACTTTAGGCTCCCAGTTCTTCAGTTTTTACCCCTGTTGGGCAAAGACCTGTGTGTGTCTCCCTCCCAACCAGGGGCTTTCCAGGTTGCACAGTTCCCTGCCTAGCATACAGTGTGATAACTCTGGCAAGCCAGACGGTCTAAAAGGCCAGTGTCTGTGCTTTCTTTTCTCTCCAGAGACTATGACTAATGTAATTGCTACAATTACAAGTTACCACATTGCTCTTTCTAAGCAAGCATGTTTATTCTTAAGGTGAAAGCATTACAGAAAACATTAAAATAATAAAAGAACCTTCATGCATACTAAAAAACTTACCAGAGGTTACCTGAACTCCAGCCTCTGACCCTAGTAGGTGTCGGTCTTTCAAAACCCACAGCTGAGTTTTTCCTGTGGTTATAAGTTTATAACACTCTCAGATTCAGAACCTGAACAACCATGAGTAGTTCAGTCTTTCCTTTATACAACTTGAGCCTTTGATCTTGGCCTCATGTAACAGGTGATCAGAATACAATGGTTTACTTGCCCCGTCCCTCAGTCCGCGCCGCTTCCAGCAGCTCTCATTGGCCCGGAGCAGCTGTCCACAGCCAGTGGGAGCCACAATCGGCTGGACCTGCGGACAGGGCAGGTAAACACACTGGCCTGGCGTGCCAGGGGCTTTCCCTACACAAGCGGGGACCCCAGTCTGAGAAACCCTGTGCTAGACTGAATGTCACAGATTGAATTGAATGCCATAAATTTTGAGATTGAACCATCAGCTTTGTTTTTAAACTTGAAATTAAAATCTGTGAATCCTAACTGGATGTTTTGTTTTTGTCTAGGATGTGAGATAACAAACCAATTGAAATTTGCAATATTTGTGAACTCAGCACAAGATTTTGAAAACTCATATTTTACATTGGGTTTAAGACTGAGGCAAATTTACTATATAGTTATTGTCATCCATCACTAATAGGTAAAATAATCTTGCTACTTAGTCTTAGTATGTTTATCAGTCTCTACATTTCTAGTATTTGCTGGCCGTTGGTTAATGTCATTTTGGACGGGAACAGCCAAAATCCATGAACTGTACACAGCTGCTTGTGGTCTTTATGTCTGCTGGCTAACCATTCGGGCGGTGACAGTTCTAGTCGCATGGATGCCGCAAGGTCGCAGAGTGATTTTTCAGAAGGTTAAAGAATGGTCCCTCATGGTAAGTTCTTGATAGAAGAAAGCTTTTGCTATATTATCAAACAGCATATTCTGCTTTTTTAGGTGTTAATGAGATTTATACTTGCTTCCTCCTACTCTCAAACTCACCTTGTATTATGTTTTCTTTTTTGATCGCCAGCCCCCTACCCCTAAATCTACTCAATCTGTGTTTGGACTTTTGAACAGTAATCACTGTTCTGTTGAAATCAGTATTCCAACAGAATGTTAACAAATCAGTCCTTTGAGTGCCACAGTACTAACTATTTAACTACTATATTTCATTTAAATGTGAACGTAATACAGGATACTATCCGTGAAAACCTGTGTCACATGATCTCAAGAAATATTTGTTTACGGTTGTTTACTTCTATATACAGTAACAGATGAAAATTGTGAAGTGTTCACCTGTTTAGAGACTGAATGTTATTAGTGAAGTGGCGAAAATAAGACTGGAGATGTTTGTCAGTTATAGGAAACCATTTGTTTTGTACAGGCATATGTTGTGTACCTGCATGGTGCACATTTTCAGAAAGCTCTTTCAGATCACCAAATTTGTGGCATTGTTGAAATGAATACATTAAAAAAACACAACTTCCTCTCCAGTTATGATGAGACAGAATTTTCATAATAGTTCTTATGCTAGCAGTGACTTTATAACACTGAGGGAAGTTTTCATCATGATCAAGGCAAGCCCTCATCTGTCTCAGTTGGTTTTAGTTATAAAATTTCCATACTCAACCTTTCTATAATTCTGGAATCGTAACATTTTTTCCCTTTGTGGATACATTTGAGAGATGCATGGGGAATGGAGTAACCTGTGAAAGATCCACTCAAGGTTGCATCTTCCTGGATATTTACAGACAAAGCAGCTTTAATAGATGTTTCATGCATAACTGTCTCCCTCATCAGCACATTCTTTACTTCATTTATAGTTTCTTTAGTTTGCCAAAGGAAATTGCCAATATCAATACTAAATTATATTCTTGGGTCTGTCCTCTGCACCCCTGCACTGACAATGTTAATTAGATCAGGATGCCTTTGCTTTTATTATATGCAAAAAATTCAAGGACAGAAGTATGTTGAATCAGTTAATCAATTTAACAAATACTGTATAACATGTAAATAACACAAAAAACTCACATCTTGACCATAAGTTTGTGGAGGAGGGGAAACATTGGAAGAATCCTTTCTGATTAAGTACTGGTCATTGGGTACTTTCCATACCTGTGACAGTCAAATATGAGTATGTGGTTTAAAAAAAAGGAGGACATCGATGAGGATCCTGTTAATTACTTTTTTGAGCTAAAAAGGATTAAAAATACAGATTTTGTAACTACAGGTGTGTATTGTAATTTACAGTTAACAGAACTTAATTTTGCATATATACTAATTCAATATCAAATTTTTCTACCTTTTTGTTTTTCTCTTTAAAGAGTAAACATACAGAGGCTTTAAACTTCGAGAAATTGAGAGGTGCAGGTTTGACCAGAACTAGCTGTCTGGCATCATTTATAAATCAGACTTTTTGTGTTTTAGATAATGAAGACACTGATAGTAGCTGTGCTACTAGCTGGTGTGGTTCCACTTCTGCTTGGTCTTCTGTTTGAACTGGTAATTGTTGCTCCTTTGAGAGTTCCTTTGGATCAGACACCTCTATTCTACCCATGGCAGGTCGGTTAATTGCTGGTTTTGTTTTTAATTTAATTCAGACTTTTCAACACTTCCTTGCTTTTACTGGAATATGAGGTTCTCTAAAGGCTTTTATAAATACCGTATGAGGTATGGTTTCTTATTTGATTAAGTATTAAAGCATTTTTCAGTTTCTATCCATGTGTAGTGTTAAAAAAGGAAAAATAGGCAACTAGTGGGTTATGGGGGTTCCTAGCGCTGTTAAACCAGAAGGAGGTTGCTTGGCTCTTTGGGATCACAGGTTCAGATTTTCACAAGATCTGTTTTAGCTCCCATCTTTGACATCTATAAGTTAAGTACAACCCATCTGGGAGAACCAGTATCCATAAGGGAGCAGAGAAGAGGCAGAGACTGGGAAAGGCAGAGAAAAAACTTTAAGATGTTGTTTATTTTTTTTTGTTTTCATGTATTAATCCTCTGCTGTTCTGCACACTGGAAAAGGGATTAGTGAAAGACTTGTGTTTAAAGTTTTTTATTTAAAGGTTATGCTGTAAAGGGCTTTTATAGTTAAGAACACTTCTGTTTTACACTGTTAATACATGGTGAATTGTATATTAACATGCTGTATTGTAGCAAACATGTCTGAGTTACACAATATGTAGTCATTAAGAAAAAATGGCCCACTAAAAGGTTTTACTGGATTTTTGTGGCCTTATGCTAACTTAAAGTTGCCCATTTCCCTGGCCTCGGTACTTTAAAATAGTAATGGTTGTTCACCTCCTGCCTGTGTAAAGTGACATAAGGAGGAACTGTTGTCCCAGATTATCCAGTTATATCTGAATTTCCTTGCTAATTGGATTCGACTAGCAATTTTAAGATGGACTAGGAAAAGAGGGCAAAGATCCTTTAAGGGGTTGATACAATATGTGGAGTTACTGTGGGCTGTAAAGGTATATCCAGACTACCCGCCATATCGGCGAGTAGTGATCGATTTATCAGGGATTGATATATCGCATCTCATCTAGACGCGATATATCGATCCCCGAACGCGCTCCCAGTCGACTCCAGAACTCCACCGGAGCGAGCGGCGGTAGCGGAGTCGACGGGGGAGCCGTGGACATCGATCCCACGCCGTGAGGACGGGAGGTAAGTCAGAATAAGATACTTCGACTTCAGCTATGGGAATATTGTAGCTGAAGTTGCGTATCTTACATCGACACCCCCCCCCCCCAGTGTAGACCAGGCCTCAGTGACAACTAGGTGTTTTTTCATCCCAAACTGAACTTCGAATAAGCTCTTTTAAGCACATTATAAGATAGCATGTAAAAGCTGCATCTGCCAAGTAAGAAAAAGTATTCTGAGATGGTGAATCTCTAACTTCTATGCAAACAAGTTTTTATTTACTTACAATAACTAGGTGTTGTGACAGGGCAAGGCCAGATGACTATAGAAAAGTAGTGGGAGATAGATATATTAGCCTCAGGTTAAACAAATCCCTGGTGCCAGGATAAGTAAATGTCAGCTGCTCTGGGTCAATTAAGACACCTGGTGCCAATTAAGAGCTTTCCAGAAGGTAGGGAGGATGCTAGGTTGATTGGGACACCTGAAGCCAATCAGGGGCTGGCTGAAACTAGTTAAATGCCTCCCAGTTAGTCAGGTGGGCGGGATGTCAGGAGCTGTGGGAGGAAGTTGCATTGCTGGAGAGACTGAGCAATACACACTATAGTAGGCATAAGGAAGGAGGCCCTGAGGTAAGGGTGAAGTGGAGCTTGAGGAAGTGGGGGCTGCTGTGGGGAAGTAGACCAGGGAATTGTATGTGTCCTGTTTCTAAAAGGTCAGCTACCATAGCTGATACTATTAGGGACCCTGGGCTGGAGCCCGGAGTAGAGGTCAGAGGGTGGAGATGGATGGCAGGAGAGAGATCACTTGACCATAAATATTGTACTTATATTGCAGTGTTAGGTTCACTCCCTCAGGGGCACCTGGCATTGACCTCTGTTGGCAGACAGGATACTGGGCTAGCTGGACTTTTGGTCTGACCCAGTATGGCCATTCTTATGTTCTTATGTTCATAGTGGCTTTTCAGCTAGCGTGAACTCACTGCAAATATTGATGCCTTCCAAAGATGAGTCACTTTAGCATTCAGGTGTGTGTCTCAGTTTCCCCTTCTAGCCAGCAATGTTTACCATGGCTTCCGTGCTGTGATAAGCTTTACGTTTGTTTACATGTACAATGTGGGACAGCATTACCATGATGCCTCTTAACATATGTACTTCCTTCACTACTTCTATCACCTCAAAAGGTCCTTCCCAAGAATTTTGCATTTTTTCCACAGGGCTTAATACTAATACTGTGTCCTCTATTTCAAAAGATTGTTTAAAAGTATGTTGTTCATATCATGCTTTTTGTTTGGACTGACTGTCCCTGAGTTTAGTCTGAACTGTATCTATGTCTTTTAACTCTTTTCTGAACCTTTGTACATGTTCATTGACTGGCTCTCCCTCTGCCTCTTCAGAAAAACCTCTCCCCATTTTCCCTTACTGGGGCTCCCTCTAAGACATATTCCCTTATTCATTCTAGAGTGCAGTCTGTCATTTTCCATCCGCAGAACGTTGACAGCTGACAGCTTCTTCAGTAACAGCGGTTGATTCCTCCCTGAGGGCATGTGTCTTTCCTCTGCCATACAGGAGCTGGCCTTGGTCCCTCCTGCACCTGGAAACGCACTGATTTCTTCTGCTGCAGTGGAGCTGGAGGGACCTTCCCCTCTCCCCTTAGCAGTTTCTGAATCTTTATAATTTCCTCCTGGAATCCTAGCACAATATTCCCTTTTACTATGGGCTACAATGTTCACAGCCTTAGTCATATACAAAATATTCCCCACAAGCATTTCCATGCGAATACTGTTTTGCACCCCTACTACTAAGTCACTCTTTAAACCTTCCCATTCCAAATGAACTCAGGCCAGAGGCACGAGAATTTTTGTTTCCTTAGTGCCAGAAGCTCTACCTCCTGGCTAAGCAACAGGTCAGTCCTTTGGACCATGCTTTTCCTGACCAGAGAGATCTGGGCACCAGTATGTCTCCACCCTATGCATTCTTTGCCATTCACTTTGGTAACTTTAATAAATTCCAGGTCTACATCCACAAGGTCAGACCCCACAAAATTCATCAGAGGAGCTGCAGGTACCTCTTGGGGTCCTGTGTTAAGGACAGCTGCATTCATCTGGGCTGGAAAGGTTTGGGCTTGGTTTCTTTTATTTTAGGGCATTGATTTCTCAGGTGCTCAGTGGAATTACACTGGAAGACCTTCTTGGATCATTTTCCTGTCCCGGAGGTCTGTGATGGGGATTTCTAGGAGAGGACTGATTCTGGGGAGATGAGTGCCTGTGCCCTGAACCTCACTATTTCCTACTGGGGTGGGGTCGCTTTACCCTAGGTTTGTGCTCCTCATTCTGCGTCTTGCACTCATTAGACATCTGAGCTTGTACAAAAGAATCAGCCAGGATGGCAATTTCCTGTACAAAATGTATCAGATTTATTCTTCTACGAGTGATTGCTCATGTGTATTCCACAGTAGGTGTGCGTGCTCGCCATGTGCACTAGTGCCGGAAGTTTTTCCCCTGGCAGTACCCGTAGGGGGGAGCACCCCTCGCGAACCCTGGAGTGGTGCCTCCCTGGCGCGGTATAAGGGGAGCTGCGCGCTCCCCCCACCTTCAGTTCCTTCTTGTTGCCAGTGAAGGTGTGTCAGAACTGCTTAGCTCCAGCCTTGCTGCAGCTTGCCCCAGAACTGTTTGTTCAGTAGTACCTGTAGTCAGTTTAGTTTTCAGTAAAGTTTAGTTAGTTAGTGAGCCCAAGCCAGGGCATGCCCCGTGCTCCAGGATTTAAGTCATGCGGCTCCTGTAGGCGTTCTGTGCCAAGGAGTGATCCCCACACAGACTGTCTGCTCTGCTTGAGAGAAACTCATATCAGAGAAAGGTGCAAGATCTGCAAGCCGTTCAAGCCCCAGACTAAAAAAGAAAGGGACATTAGACTCCGGGCCACCCTGATGGAGTCGGCGCTGGCCCTGACCCTGGCATGCTGCTCTGATCCAGCACCTGGCACTACAGCGTTGGTATGCGGAGACCCTCCTGTACGTTCGGCTAGTCAGCGTTGCTCCCATTTCCACGGGGCATATCAAGAGGATTGGAAAGACACTCTCTTCTCAGTGGCACCAAGGGAAGTCTGTGACAGAGACTAGGCCCATGTCAGGTAGTCCTCGGTCCCCATGGGGCCCAAGGCCTCCGACTCACGCGGAGTAGAGTAGCCCGGCCCCTGTGGATCAGGCCTCTCCGGATGTCATCTACGCCCGAAGCCCTCCAGGCAGCTAAGGACGTCATGGTCCATGGCGGTCCCAGGAGTGCTGTCGATATTGGCCCCATGCTCCAGAGGCAAACCGCCACTGGGATCGCCGCAGTCACTGCCAGCCCGGTACTTGTCTCGGTTGAGGGAATGTTCCCAACACTGCTTACTGCCCAGTGACCATTCAGGGCTCAGTCCATGTGAATCACTCTTGACACCGGCTAGACTGTCCGGATGGGTGCCATCCGATCAGGACTCCTGGCATCGCTTGTCTTCATGGAGCGAGCACAGACGGGACCGTGGCAGATGTCACCAACAGTCCTCGTCTCGAAGGCGGTACTGCAGTCAGTCGCAGCATGACCGATGCCATTCCCACTCAGAGTCCCGCTCAAAGTCTCTACCAAGGCAACATAGCTCCGGGCATTGATTGTTGTCACTTAGCCATCGCAGGTCCACCCGTTGAGACTGCTCACAGAGCAGCCACTATCATCGATGTTGTTCTCCTGCCTCAAGGTCGCAATCCCGTGACTGAGGTAGATCCCGGCACCGTCGCCACTCCTGGTCCGGAGGCAGCAGCGTGTCGTATCCCAGTCCGACCTCTGCTCACAATCACTTTTCTACAGGCCAGGTGAGCCAGCCTGATCAGCCGGCCCCACTGGTGCCTCAGCAAGTGCAGTGGCACCATGCATCGTGGCTGGCCCAGTGGTACCAGTGGGCAGCGTGGCCTCCGGCACAGCCCCTGATAGGGGCTCGCTTGGTGGCCGGGGCGTTGGAAGCACCATCAGCCTCCATCCCTAGACTGCTGAGGAAAGAGTCAACAAGACCTGCTTCCTCGGTGCCCTGCCCGGAGTCTGACCAGGTGGTAGATCCTCCAGTGCCAGCTGACACCCAAAGCACCACACTGGCCTCGTTGCCCCGTCCAGAGGAGCTCATTGTGGCCCCACCCTCCACCATCCCCCAGGAGGACTACCGGGCCCATCAAGAATTACTAAAAAGACTGGCAGCGAGCCTCCATCTCCAGGCAGAGGAAATGGAGGAGCCCTGAAACTCCCTGTTCAATATTCTGTCCCCCTCGGCACCGGGCAGGGTGGATTTGCCACTCCATGAAAGGGTGGTGAAAATTTCACATACCCTATGGCAAACACCAGCCTCGTTGGGTCCCATCTCTAAGAAGGCGGAGCACAAGTACTTTGTACCCAGTAAGGGGCATGAGTATTTGTATACTCACCCAGCCCCTTGGTGGCAGAGTCGGTCAACCACAGGGAGCGACGGGGCAGCCAGCCCCGACCCCAAAGAACAAAGACACTCGGAGGCTGGATGCTTTCGGGAGAAAAATGTATTCATCATCAGGCTTCCAGTTGAGAGTAGCAAACCATCAGGCTCTCCTGAGTCACTACAAGTTTAATCTCTGGTGATCCCTCCCCAAGTTTGAGGACTCCCTCCAGGAACACGATAGAAAGGAGTTTAAGGAGCTCGCGGAGGAAGGGACAGCTGCTGCAAGGGCGTCCCTACAGGCAGCTTCGGATGCAGCGGACACGGCCGCACGGTCCATGGCCTCAGCGGTGTCCATGAAACGGGCATCCTGGCTTCTGCATTCTGGGTTATCCGGCGAAGCACAGTCGTACATGTAGGATCTCCCTTTTGACAGGAAGGCACCGTTTGCGGAGGAAACGGACGCAAGGATGCATGGCATGAAAGACTCCTGCACGACCCTGGGCCCCTATGTCCCTGCTCCAGCAAAACCCAAGTTCAAGCCACAGCAGGCTCCCTCCCAGGCCGCCCTCCCGAAATACGAGGCCGCCCGTAAGAAGTGACGGGACTATAAGAAATGCCCGCAAAGACAAAACTGGTCTGCCCCCCAAGCCTGGGTCCTCTGAGGGCAAGCAGACCAGTAAAAGGTGGTTTTGACAGGATGCTCAGGGGTACCCTGCTAGTTTTCAGCAGGGATCCACTCCCAATAAAGCTCTCTTTTTTACAATTGGCTGTGTGCCTTCCTCCCAGAATGGTCACGGCTCACCTCTTGGGCCTGGCAGTGGGTCTGCCATGGCCTTTGCCCGTTCCGCGTGGATCTGCTCTCTCAGGACCAGGGCCGTCTCCTCCACTCCAACCTGACACCTCTTCGCCTCTTGGTGTGGCTAGGTGGCGAGGAGAGGACATGCTCAGCTTCAGTTCAGCGTGTTCTTGAGAGTAGGCGGCCCTCCACTCACTGCTCCAACATGGCGAAGTGGTCTCGTTTTGCTAGGTGGGCAACAGACCAAGGTGTATCCCCAACAGCCGCCCCGATCCAGCTTATCCTCAATTACCTCCTCCGCCCCAGGGCCTGACGCTCTCATTGGTCAGGGTGCATCTGGCAGCCATATCGGCTTTCCATCCCCTGGTGCAAGGACACACGGTGTTCTCCCATGCTATGACCGGCCGGTTCCTTAAGAATACGGCTTTACCCGTATTCTAAGCCCCTGGTCCCACAGTGGGACTTGAATCTGGTGCTGGCTTAGCCTACGGGGCCCCCGTTTGAGCCGCTGGCCACGTGTTCCTGGTCTCACCTCTCATGGAAGGTGACCTTCCTAGTTGCTATCACGTTGGCCAGGCAGGTCTCAGAGCTCAGGACCCTGACCTCCGAGCTGCCGTATATGATGTTTCATGAGGACCAGGTTCAGCTCCGTGCACACCCCACGTTCCTCCTGAAGGTGATCTCCACCTACCACATGGGTCAGGACATTTTCCTACCAGTCCTTTGCCCCAAACCTCACGCGACTAATGAGGAACGCCGCCTCCACACGCTCAGTGTGATGCAAGCTCTGTCATTCTACCTCGAGCGAACCAAGCTGTTCAGAAAGTCCTTACAGCTGTTTATCACCTCAGTTGAGCGCGCAAGAGGCCAGCTGATTTCCACTCAGCAGCTGTCCAACTGTATCACTTTGTGCATCCACTCCTATTACGAGCTGGCGGGTGTTTCCCCACCACCTATTGTTAGGGCACACTTGCCGCAGGCACAGGCCTCGTCGGCTGCCTTTGTGGCCCACATCCCTGTTCAGGACATCTGTAGGGCTGCCACGTGGTCTTCTTCGGTTCACACATTCACCTCGCACTATGCGATAGTCTCCCAAACCAGGGATGATGCCGGGTTCGGCAGGGCGGTACTCCGTCCCGAGAAATTATGAACTCCTACCCACCTCCAGCAGATACAGTTTCGAATCACCTACTGTGGAATACACATGAGCAATCACTCAAAGAAGAAAAGACAGTTACCTTTTCTATAACTGGTGTTCTTCGAGATGTGTTGCTCATGTCTATTCCACATCCCGCCCTCCTTCCCCGCTGCCGGAGTTGTCTGGCAAGAAGGAACTAGGGGTGGGGGGAGTGCAAAGCTCTCCTTTTACCACGCTAAGCAGGCGCCACTCCAGGGTCCGTGGGGGGCGCTCCCCCCCCACGGGTACCACTAGGGGAAAACTTCCGGCACCGGTGCACATGGCGTGCGTGCACACCTACTGTGGAATAGACAGGAGCAACACATCTTGAAGAACGCCAGTTACAGAAAAGGTAACTGTCTTTTCCATAGTGCATGTCTGACCGTCTCAGAAGAGTTGCCTAGGAAATGGCCTTGAGCAAAGAGATCAAACAATTGGTCATAGTTCTCAGCTCACTTTCTCTTTACCTTTTTTATCATTAGATCACACATTTTATAGTCATACTCACTATAACTCATGCCAGCACATTTCCTGGGTTTCCTAAATTGTAACTGTCATAAACAGATGGTTAAGGGTTAATGTCTCTTTTGCCTGTAAAGGGTTAAGAAGCTTAGTGAACCTGGCTGACACCAGACCAGAGGACCAATGGGGGGACAAGATACTTTCAAATCTTGGTGGAGGGAAGTCTTTGTTTGTGCTGTTTGTTTTGTTCGTCGTTCGCTCTTGGGGCTAAGAGGGACCAGACGTGCAGCCAGATCTTTCTCCAATCTTTCTGAAACAGCCTTTCATGTTCAAAATAGTAAGTACTAGCTAGAAAAGGCGGATTAGTCTTATGTTTGTTTTCTTAACTTGTGAATGTTTATTTTGCTGGAAGGATTTTTGCCTCTGTTTGCTGTAACTTTGAATCTCAGGCTAGCGGGGAGGGAGTCCCTCTAGGCTATATGAATCTGAATACCCTGTAAACATTCACCATCCTGATTTTACAGAGATAATTTTTTACTTTTTCTTTCTTTAATTAAAAGCTTTCTTTTTTAAGAACCTGATTGATTTTTTTTCCTTGTTTAAGACCCAAGGGATTGGGTCTGAACTCACCAGGGATTGGTGGGGGGAAAGGAGGGGGGGGAGGCTAATTCCTCTCTGTTTTAAGATCCAAGGAGTTTGGATCAGTGTAGTCTCTCAGGGTAGCCCAGGGAGGGGAAAGTCTGGGAGGGGGAAAGGAGGGGGGATGGTTTATTTCTCCTGGTTTTAAGACCCAAGGGGTTTGGGTCTTGGGTTCCCCAGGAAAGGTTTTGGGGGAACAGACAGTGTGCCAAACACTATATTTTGGCTGGTGGCAGCGCTAACAGATCTAAGCTAGGAATTAAGCTTAGAAGGGTCCATGCATGTCCCCACTTTTGGACGCTAAAGTTCAAACTGGGGGAAAAAGACCTTGACAGTAACCTATACACTTCAAGAGTAATTTGAAACCTGTGCAAAAAGCCTTTTTAAATTCAGGATATTTCAAAGCCTCTCCAACTGACATTTCATTAAATATATTTAAAACTGTACAGGAGAGTTTTGCAATCAGTATGGGGACTTCCTTGTTCTCTGGAACCTTATGAACCTCACATAGCTATTCAAAATTGCTAAGATATTTGTCAGTACAGTCTGTTTACTTGTATGCTGTGCACAACTTCTCAGCTGAATGCTCTTTGGATGAAGGGAATGCCTGGGGACTGCAGGATCTATCCATGTCTTGCCATCATATCCAGATTATACTCTCTCTCCTTTTCTAGGGCTTCTTTGTCTTTCAGTTACATAACTCATCAGTGTGCATCTTCCTGCTGCTGCGTTTCTGCCATCCTTTCCTTGGCTTTCACATCTGTGTACCACTTCTGGTGTTCACACTCTGTCTTTTTGTTCTTTCTCCTACCTAGCCAGCTCTAGCTTTATAGTTGCTTCTCTGATGCTCATGTTTATGCTTTACTATTGTTCTATTTCTTTTAACCAAAATAAACAGAAAATAACAAACTGTAAAGTCTCTTTATTGTGCCCAGCCACCACACTTGAGACTCACTTAAAACTGTTATACCAGTGCTTGAAGTGTAAATCTCCCATCAAAATACCAGTCTTGGTATAAATCCTCTTTCAACTACACCACTGTCACATTCTGGGGTGCAGTCCAGACCAGCGAGGGGTTGTGTCAGCAGTTGCCCTGCAAACTTTTGATGCCTCAGAAAGATTTGCTGCTATAGCTCCGAACTTGGGTCACTCTCAGTCAGCCTGCAGGTCACACCCTGAGTATGTATGGCCACAGCTCTGGTCCAGTAACTGATCCCAGAATCCTGCCAGCAACACTTCAGTAACACTCTGTCTCCCAGCAGCGTTGGTTGTTGACTTACAGGGTGACCCCAACATACTCCCAGGCCCGAATTTTCTCAGAAATGTGTGTTCTGCACTGTCCAGCCCTCTCCTGGGCAGTTCAGATATTAGAGGTTCCTTGCCCCCATAAGGGGTCAATACGCAATAGGTAGTTGGAGTTTACTCAAACAGTTCAGTTCAACCATAGCACTGGATTAGTTTTAAAGAATAAAACTAATTTATTAACTACAAAAAGAGATTTTAGATGAATACAAGTAACCATTTCTGACTTTGTAATACCTTGTACAAGAGAAATAAAGATCTGACGCTTCCTAGTAGCTTAAATTTGACAAACTAGACTTTGAATCAAGATATAATCCATACCACACGTTCCCAACAACAGTACTAAAGTCAGGATCTGTCCCGGGTTGTTCCTTTGTATTCTTAGGCATTTGAGAGAAGGAGCGGGGATGTTTTTGCCCCTCACTTTTATAGTCCAGTCTCCCTTGGAAGTGGATTCTTCTGAGGATTACTGCTCAAAGCAAAGTTTATTCAAACATTAAAGAAGGCCATGTGGAAGTGGCCGCATGCTCTTTCTTCTCCTCTGAGTATGCTGAAATACAGCTTTGCCTTGTCTCACTCTTGCTGTCTCAAGAACCTGTTTACTACTTTTATGTAAATTGAGGTAAACAAACATTCCATTGTATAAGATAAACCTGTTTAACCACTCTTGCTTGTCAGGGTTGTGTGGGTTTGAACATGTGCTACATCACAGACGGGGAATTCATAACTTTACATATAATGTTGCCATGATATTATTGACCAGTGCATTATCAGTTTTCAGATAATACCTCACAAGTCATATTTTGTACAAAGATTATTACAGAAATGTGTAGGGTGTGAATACAGGGGTGCATTTGGTCATAGGTTTATTTTTGTATAGATCTGTTTCTTTCTCATGCTGTTAAAGAGAGCTCTGGTGGTTTAAAATTTTATGCAAAGTACACTTAATGCTATGGTGGCACAGCTGATTCAGTGTAAACATTACCTATGCTGACAGGAGAATCTCTTCCATCAGAGTAGGTAATCCGCCTCCTTGAGAGGCAGTAGGTAGGTCAACTGAAGAATTCTGGGCTCTGTTTACACCTACCACATGCTCCCTTGAAGATGTAAATCAGAAGATACCTCTGTGTGGAGCTTTGGAGGAGGGGGTATTTAAGCTATGGGTGAAGCCTGAGGAATCAATACTGGCTCTGGGGGCAAGGCAGGGGGTCATGTGGTCTAATCTCAAGATGAGATACTAGACAAAGGAGCTGTACCCTGAAAGTATACCTGTGGACCTCAAGACAGTGGCAGTGCCTGGACTCTTAATCCTCTGGAGTCTGAACAAACATCTGGGAGGTCAATGGTTAGAGCTCCCGTAGCAGTTTGCTGAGGGGCCAAGAGGAGACGCTTGCCTGGGGCTGTTCCAGTCTTCCTAATGTGTAATGAGTCAATCCTAACAGTTCTGTAGCTGTCCATAGCGCATTTCAAATAAAATAAGGTATACAAGAACTGAATTTCTAATGTAAAAAGTTTTTGAAAGAACCTTTTTGCTTTTATTATGTGTATAAACAAACAATCCCATTGTTTTTTGTTTGCGGGCCACCTCTAAGGAAAGATACTTCATGGATCAAAAGGCCTAAAATCTAACCTACGCTTAAAATCCCCCTAAAAAATCCAGTTTGTTTACTGTGAACTCCCCTAGTTGAGGGCTGCAACATAGATAAAACACCAACTTTTCAGCTGGGTGGTTTATCTACATATAAATGGTATTGATTATCTCCCTGGACATGCATCACGTCTATCCTTGTGAACAGGCAGGATATTAAAAATCTCTGAATTACTTCAGTACTTGCATATTTCTGTGCCTTGCATTCTCCAACAAATATCGTAGAACTTCAGTTACAAATACCTCAGGAATGGAGGTTATTCATAACTCTGAAATTTTTGTAACTCTGAACTAAACATTATGATTCTTTCTGAAGTTTACACCTAAGCATTGACTTAGTACAGCTTTGAAACTTTAGCATGCAGAAGGAAAAGGCTGCTTTAAACCATCTTAATTTTAAATGAAACAAGCACAGAAACAGTTTCCTTACCTTGTCAAATCTTTTTTAAAACTTTCCCTTTATTTTTTTTAGTTTGTTTAACACAGTACTGTACTGTGTTTTCTTTTTTTCTCTCTCTCTCTCCTGATGCCTGATTGCATACTTTCGGTTCCAAATGAGGTGTATGGTTGACCAGTCAGTTCATAACTCTGACGTTCTACTGTAGATGTCTTGCAAACCAAAATAAAACTAAATTAGAAATACAAATCTTAACAACCTTACCTGTCCAGTTCAGGAGTGTACTGAAAGAATGCAATGTTTATATTATTTTTTATCATTGGTTTAATAATAGCTGGGATGTCCTTTTGTACAAAAATCTCAAAGCTTTTTACAAGCACTCAAGCCTCGCAGCATCCTTTTTTTCTCACGATTTTGCAAAAGATGCTATCTTTAAACTACTCCACTTTGTAAATAAAAACGCAATTTTCTAATGGTTTTAAGTAATTTTGATATTAAAAATTTGTTGTAATAAATCTTTGGCTGGTCAAGATACATTTAGAAAATACTGACAGTTGACTTTTACTATTATGTTCACTTTTATAAAATTAGGACTGGGCTCTTGGAGTTCTGCATGCCAAAATAATTGCTGCCATAACTCTGATGGGCCCACAGTGGTGGTTGAAAACAGTTATCGAACAGGTAAGAAAGTAACATTTTTTTTCTTTGTTAGAACACATTAAAATATAAGTTAAGGATAAAAAAGAACAAAAACAAGGAAGGACCTGAATCGAAGATTGGTAACTTCTATTTCAAAAGCCATGTATGTCCATCCCCCACTCCATTTGAGTTAACATTATATTGCAGCTTTTCTTTCTCCAAATGCCTGGTTATATCTTGCAATGTTTTTCCTCCAGATATTTCTTAACAATTTTATTTCTTGGTGCTGATTTTTCTCATTCATCATAACTTTTTTTTTGGTCCTTGAGTTTGTCTTCTGATTTAGATATTACCAGGCACAAAATTTTGTTAACTGGGATTCCAGGCTATAAATAAAAATAAGCTATATGGAAAAAATCCTTGAGAATAGTGTAGTCTTTGAAAAGTTTTGATTTTCTTTTTTTAATATTAGCTAGGAAATTTAAAGTTAAGGTTAAATTTGGAAATTATAATGTATGGAAATACACAATTAAAGTTATTCATTCAGTCTTAACTTATTGTCTGCCAGCTGTGCACACACTGTACATGGAGACTTCTTGCTAAAGGTTCTTGTTTATGACTTTAAGTCTGTAATCTACTAAATCTACTTTATTTGCGTAGTTGGTCTCTGAAGTTGAACTCTGGAGTACATGGCTTTGTACGTACATGCAAATTGCCTACCGTGCTGCACCCATGGGTATAAGCTACCTAATTTGAGGTCCAGCCTTTAAAGTGTAGTTGTAGGCCACATCTGGAATATTGTGTCCAGTTTGGGGCTCCCCACTTCAGAAAGGATATGAACAAATTGGAGAGTCCAGCAGAGGACAACAAAAATGATTAGGGGACTGGGACACATGATTTATGAGGAGAGCCTGAGGGAACTGGTCTTATTAAATCTGCACAAGAGAAGAGTGAGGGGGGATTTGATAGTAGCCTTCAACCACCTGAAGAGGGGGTTCCAAAGAGGATGGAGCTCAGCTGTTCTCAGTGGTGGCAGATGACAGAACAAGAAGCAATAGTCTCAAGTTGCCGTGGGGAGGTCTAGGTTGAATGTTAGGAAAAACTGTTTCACTAGTAGAGAGGTGAAGCACTGGAATGGGTTACCTAGGGAGGTGGTGGAATCTCCATCCTTAGAGGTTTTTAAGGCCCAGTTGGCAAAACCCTGGCTGGGATGATTTGTTAGGATTGGTCCTGATTTGAGCAGAGGGTTGGACTAGAGGACCTCCTGAGGTCTCTTCCAACCCTAATGATTCTATAATAATCTTTTTAAAAATAATACCTGTGAGGTTCTATGTTTATTTTAATAATCCTAGATCATATCTATTCAATTTATAAGTAAATAGATGGTCTTTCTAAATGCCAACCTTGTCAACTCACCCTGGAAACTGAAGGTCAGCCTGTATTACTTCTGGTTTACAAATCATGAGTAGTAGTAATTTTACACCAGTTTAGTGCAGTAATGACTTCCTGTTATAATCAAGATTGGGACCTCATTGAACTGGATGCTGTAGAAACACATAGTAAAGAGACCCTGTATGTCCAAAAAGATAATCTAAGATAAAATAATATTCTGTTTTATTAATGGTGGAATAGAATCTTGCTTTCTTCCATAGCTGCTGGCTTTTTAGTGTTAACAAAGAATACAAAGCAGTAAACATTTATTTTAGTAAAGTTAAGCAGCTATATCCTTAGAGAAGGTAACTGTTGTACAAGAAAATGCCAGTTTTACATAGTCAATTCTCCAAATAAAATGGTGTTTTAAGAAGTTTGTAGTGCCAGATACCACAGCTGTATGTCACTGCTAAATCTCTGTATGGCAATGCTTTAATTTGAAACAGTGTATTGTTTTTGATAATTGTCCCAAACATTGTCTCATTTGGTGAAGTGAGGTAAATGCTTCACTTTATGCTATATGGGCCCTATGTAAATGCCAGACAGTCAGAATATTTTTCTCTATAGACACAGGTATTTTTGTTTAAGTCTCTCTTACTCTTATTTTAGGCTCAGCTACATCACTTCTCTGTTTTGGGATCATTAGCAGGGTGATGGAACAGTGTTTGAGGGCAGGATTGTTACTCGGTTTTCATTGCTCTGTAGATTACACCAAGTAAAAATGGTGTGGGTGACCTTAAATGTGTTTCCATTCTTTTTAAGTTTAACTTATTTTTGAAATTTAGACGTTCTAATATTTGTGGGGAGTTTGTGTTTTTTCTTTACACAAGTAATTTCTTGAAGGATTTTGAAACCTCACTATCTCAGAAATGCTTTTCTACATTGCTTGAAGCTTTCTAGAAAAATCCTACTCCGATAGATGATACTGCATGCCAACTTTCTTATGGATTAGTCAAGTGTTGGCAAGGTTGGGAGTCAAAATCAGTCTTAGAATGGTAGAATCAACCTTAGTATGGAGACACAGTAGTAAACTGATCAATCCTAAATATGATTGCACTTTTTCTACTCAGAATATCCAAGTCAGTTCTTTGAAAAAAATACATAAATGTTCACAAACATCAATTTTGAACACTAAAGTCAGAAAATGGAATAATTGTTATAATACCACGAATAACTCAGGATATATGTCATGTATTTTTATTGTATGTATCTAATACATTAAGCTACAGCACAATTTAAACCTGGAATAGAAAATAGAAAAATATTGCATACAGATGTGCATTGTGAATCATCAGTGTTAAAATGAAGTTTCAGTTTCCTAACTTTCAAGACTTTACAAATATGAAAACTTGATATTACTATTTTAAAGGTATGTCGAGAGTTTTTAATATGACTGTTCCTTAACCAAAAAGGAGAGCAGTAAATAAGAAAGTTAAAGGTTTCCTGAGACTTACCTTTAATATCACTACATCTTTTAAGCAATAAATGAGGGTCTATTTCACATTTTTCTCGTTTCTTATCCATTCCTCTACACTATCCTGCTATGAGAGGAAAGGATATAACTGCCTTAAATTGACTCAATCTTTGGAAACATGACTAGATGACAAATGAAAGTGAAAATTAATAGAAAAGTGGAAGTTGGTTTCAGATGATGGATTCTATACCAAATTAACCAAGATTAAGGAGGAAACTTCTCCTCCAAAAAATTGATTTTGAGAACTTTTTGTTACATAGACATGAGCAACTAAAGAATATTAAGATAAATAATTCTTACTGGGCTTACAGAGAAAGCTAAGTGTCACTTGGGAAGAATAAGGTATCTACATTTATTTATTACTCCTGGGAAAATTCTGCATAAAAAAAATTTAAAATGTGCACAATATTTTAAAATTCTGCAGGATTCTGTATATTTTATTTGGCAAAATAACACAATATAATCATGCCAGTTTCAATTAGTTTGGTGATTTATTTCAATATACCTGTCAGCAAATATGTCTAACAATACAGACAACAAAAAAGATTCAGGAAATGTTTTTTGACAAATAGATTCCTTGCTAGGCATATAAATACCGAACTTTGAGTAATTCATTTGAACTACAATAAAGAAACGTATTTCCCGCTCCCCTCAGAAGCAGTGAAAAGGCTTGGGGGAGTCGAGGATAATGGAGGAGCTGAGGGAGAGGGAAGTAATTGCTAGGAAGGAGCCTGGAAGTGAACTTGGAGAGTTGTTGTGTTTTGGGGGGAGGGTGGCAGGGGGAAGTATGGATGAGATTTTTTAGGGAGGAAGGAATTGTTAGAGAGTTGGGGAACCTCCCCCATGCAGACCCTGGCTGATCCTTAGGCCTGGTCTACACTAGGGCGGAGGGGATCGATCTAAGATACGCAACTTCAGCTACAAAAACAGCGTAGCTGAAGTTGACGTATCTTAGATAGACTTAGAACCACTTACTTCGCATCCTCACGGAGCGGGATCGGTGACTGCCACTCCCCCATCAGCTTTACTTCCACCTCTCATCGAGCTGGAGTTCAGCAGTCGACGGAAGAGCTATCAGGGATTGATTTATCACATCCACACTACACACAATAAATCAATCCCCGATAGATCGATTGCTACCCACCAATGTGGTGGATACTGTAGACATACCCTTAGCCTCTCCCATTCAATCAAGCACATCTGTCCCATCCCTGTGTGGCCCTGCACCTCTACTTCCCTGTCCCCATGTGGCCCTGAACCTCACTCAGCCAGAGATAGCTGCTCCTGTCTCCATGTGTCCCTGCACCTCCACTTCCCATTGAGCCAGGCATAACTGCCCCTGTCCCCATGTGTCCCTGCACCCCCACTCCCATTCAGCCCCGGCTCAATGTCATCACCCACTAGCTCCTATGCCCCCGCCACACTCTGTCCCTCCTGCTAACCCTTCTGAACCCCAGTCTGTATGACCCCGTCTCCCAGCAACCCTGTGTGCCCCGCTCTGTCTGTCCTGGGCCTTCTCACTTGGCCCTATGGGCATGGTGCTGTGAGGAAGGCAGCCTCTGCCCCCTCCCTCTCTGCGGTTGGCTGCTGCACTCCATGAGCCAGCTGCCCTCTCTTCTGGTGCCACAGCAGCTCCTGGTGGGCAAAAGGTATAACTGCACTGTGACCGCTCTCACAGCTTCTCTTCACCTCCCCATCACCAGAGTCAATTATTCTGTGGGGTAGAAGAGAAATGTGAGGGGAACATTAATTCTGTGCTTGTACAATGGTGCAGAATGCCTCCAGGAAAAATTTATAGACACTTCTGTAGTATTTATCATGTTAATATCTAAGCACCTTTTCAACACGAAGATATATCACTTACCTCTGGAAGATGGAACTCTCCTCCTTTTTCTAAACTGCTTTGTTAGTCCTTTCCTACATACGCTAGGGCAACAGTTAGTTGCTGACAGTAGTTCTTCCTGGTTCCACTTCAGCTGATTTTAAAAGGAATTTAACTGCTAATATAGACTGGATAAAACAATTCTTAATAAGGTTACAGAAAGTATGAAACAGACTTGTTGGAACCACTTTGGAATTTCTTCCCTTGACTTTTCAGAAGAGCCTATATTTGAGCTTCAGATCATGCTGCCAACACTCACTTGTTCCGTCAAGCTCTTGGTTCAATGATATTTTGGTTTTAGTTTGGAGATTTTGGGGTAGCTTTATTTTTTGGTGGGTTGGCTGATTTTATCATAATATTCTTATCACCATATTTCCTTTCACACCCAACTGCATGCAAGTTACTTGTTCTGTGTGTACACATGCCTACTGAATGGCATTTTGGTACAAGTTTACACTACATTACTTTGTACTTGTACACCAAGGATACAACTGTAGATTTAAAGGTGAGGAAAAATCTAATAGTGACTACTGTTTTAGGCGACAGAGTTCTGTGGCACCTTATAGACTAACAGACGTATTGGCGCATAAATAAGCTTTCGTGGGTGAATACCCACATCATCAGACTCAGTTTTAGGTATTTCACTAGGATGAAAGTTAGAATAGAATGGATGGGAGGTAGACTAGATGCTACAGTTCCTTGTTTTTGCAGTTTACATTGCTGACATTTATGGAGTAACTGGGGTATAATAAAACCTATTAGAAAAAGGACTACTGAGGGAGAAACAGAATGTGTTGTGTGTTACAGTAGTATGTGTATCTGTAGACATGCAGATATCTCTGAATTGAAGAGTAATGATAGTGTGAGAGAGCGAGAGAGATTGTGTATTATTAAAATTAGAAACCTGGACATATTTTAAAGAATGTAAATATGGTAAACTTAATGTATAATGAAAAATTACATAGGTATGTATGCTAAGTACTTTCATAATTATGGATCAAAATTCATGGAATAAAAAATTAAATTAACAGTTGTTAAACACCTGCTTTATTAAAAACTAGTTACTGAAACATTTTTGTATTTTCATAACATCACCAGCAGTACTAAAAATAAGTTTTGCAGTTGCTGCTATTTTTTCTACAGTCATAGCCATTTCTCCAACTCTCCTGAAAAACAGCCTTTCTTAGGCCTGGTCTACACTAAAAACCTAGATTGACCCGCTACACCACTCAGATGTGTGAAAAGTCCAGACATCTGAACACTGTAATTAAGCCAACCTAACCCTTGGTATAGACAGCACAGGAAGGTGGATTACAGCTGTGTCACTGTAGCATTTCAAGTGTAGACAAGCCCTAAGTCTGTGGTAACCTGTGAAGGTGTCACCACAGTTATTTAAGTAGGTACATTTAAGGAAAATATTGAAATACTAACAAAGAAATTTGAATTATGAAAAACACTTTTATTTATCAAAACCTGTAGCGATTGTTTCTGAATCACTCTTCCTAATTGTTTTGTCTTTCTTCTTAGGTTTATGCAAATGGCATTCGTAATATCGATTTACATTTTATAATTCGTAAACTGGCAACACCTGTCATCTCTGTTCTATTGCTTTCCCTTTGTGTACCTTATATCATCGCTTCTGGTGTTGTTCCTTTGTTAGGTAAGTATAAATTATAGGTAATTGTTTCATTGTCTGGCCATTGTACCGAATAGGGGCTGTGTGTACGCTACCACTTCTCTCGGCAAATTTTGTGTCACTCAGCGGTGTGAATATTCCACCACCCTGAGTGACATAAATTACACCAGCATAAGTGCTAATGTATTGGCGGGAGAGCTTCTCTTGCTGACAGCTACCACTGCTCGTCGGGTGTGGATGAATTATGTCGATGGGAGAGAACTCCCATTGAGACAGAGCGGCTACACAAGAGAGTTTACAGCAGCACAGCTGCATCGCTCTCTAGTGCAGACATAGCCTTAGATGTAATAAAGGGAATACAGTACAGCATCAATGTTAACTAGCAAATTTAAATGCTTAAATAGTGATGTCATCATGCATTTTGTGTAATTTTTTTGATACATTGAATATAAATATGTTTTAATGAGGTATTAGAGAGACTAAGTGGGTGAGATAATATCTTTTATTGAACCAACGTTTGTAGATGAGAGAGACAAGCTTTCACAGAGCTCTTCAGGTCTAGGAAATGTATGCAGTATGTCACAGTTAAATACAAGGTGGAATAGATTGTTTAGCATATTAATTAACACTCATTTCATTTCAAGGTGAAGTGGCCAGTTAACATCTCTCCAGTTATTTGGGGGAAGGAGCGCTGGGTGATGTGAGGGTTAAATGGATTATATATATATTGTTGTAATAAGCCATTAATCCAGTGTGTCACTTCGGTCCATGATTTTAGTGTCTAGCAAAGTTAGGAATTTAAGCTCCCAGGCTCATTTTTTGAAAATATTGTGCAGATTTCCATTAAGGATGACAACTGAGAGGTCAGATATAGAGTGATTGCTTTGTGAAAAGCAGTCACTCACAGATGATATGGTGTTTTCATCTTTTATCATTTTCTGTGTGAGTTCATTAGAGAGTGATTGTCTGGTATTACCCACATAGTTGTTGTTGGGACATTTTGTGCATTGGATAAGTACGCCACATGTTGTGATAGGCATGTGTAGGACCCATCGATCTTGAAAGGTGTGTCCTGGGGGATGTTGATCATTGTAGCAGTGGAGATATGTTTTACAGGTTTTGCATCTGTTGTTCTCCAGGGTCTGGTGCTGCTTTGAGTTGTGTCCTGGTCTGAGGAGAGTTTGCTTCTGATCATGAGCTTGAAGAAGTTGGGGGTTGTTTGAAGGTCAGAAGTGGGGGCTCAGGAAAGATTTCTTTCAGGATGTGGTTCCTTTTGAGTATGGATTATAATTGTTTAATGATACCATGTATGGCTTCCACTGTGGGATGGTGGTTGACACCCATGGTTGTCAAATATCACAGAAGCCAGGCACTTTTTAGTATAGGTGGACATATTAAAAGCTTATTGAGCTGAGGAAAAGGAGTTAAGTCTTAGAGAGGGTGCAAAGGGAAGACTAGAGTAGGGGAAACTAATTTATTTTGTTTTGTATTGTTATCACTACATTAAAGTTGTTCAAATGTTTCTGAATTTGAGTTTTGCTTAAATTTGAGTTCCATAGAAGTGGACTGTTTCCACCTGCTTTCTAGACCAGTAACTAAATTGTGCAAATTTCAGCAGAAACATCAATAAAGGATTCAAAGTTTTGATGAAACATCAGTTCTTCTTCGAGTGATTGCTCATATCAATTCCAGTTAGGTGTGTGCATGCACTGCATGCACGGATGTCACAGACTTTTTCCCAGTAGCTACCTGTTGGGCTGTGGAGCCCCCTAGAGTGGCACCAATATGGCGTTCTATATAAGACCCTGCCGGCCCGACCCCACTTCAGTTCCTTCTTACCGCCCATGACGGTTGTTGGAACAATGGTCTCTTGTTTCTCAACTGCTCCACTGATCCCTAGCTTTCTCTTAGTAGTTACCTTTGTTAGTTAATTGTTGATAGTTATCTTAATGTTAAGCATTACTGTAGTGTTAAGTATAGTTCAGTAGTTGAGGGCAGTTCCGCCTTTCAACGGCTGCCCTGTGGGGCTCTGGGGCATGCCATCCCAGGGCTTCAAACCCTGCAGTTCTTGCAACAAGCCCATGCCCATGGGCGACCCCCACGACTCCTGCCTTCAGTGTCTGGGGTAGGGCCATCAGGCCGACAAGTGCAAAATCTGCAAGGTGTTAAAGCCCCGAACAACAACTCCTCATTGAGTCCGCGTTGTGTCCCTCTCAAGATGCGGGACCGAGCACCTCGGTGTACAGTGCTCCCCCAGCGGTACCGGCCACGGCACCACAGAAGATCCTGCGCCTGCCTCGGGACCGACAATCTCCCGGGCCCCAGAGACACCCACCCCGGCACTGTTCCCACTCCCTAATTGCTCGAAAGGAGCAAGCCTTGGGAGGACACTCCGTTAACCCCGAAGTGGTCGCTCCGGCCCCAACCGAGCAAACTTCGGACCAGGCCTCTAAGCCTGACAAGACCACTAGGCCCCAGTCTGTTCATACCAACGCTGCACAAGTGGAAGAGGTTACGTTGCCTTCCACTCCAGATACCTTTAAGGCCGCCGGAGAGCTCATCGAAATGACAGCACTGGTGTCCCCGATCCAAGCACCAGCTCCGGCCCAAGTCCTGGTACTGTCCAAGGGTAAACCCGCAATGTTAGGACTGTCAGCCCTCAGACCAGCATCTTCACACTGCGTCGTTCAGAGTCCCGGCATCGCTCCAAGTACCAGTCTGACTCACAGCAGCAGTTAGACTCGCAGTGCTGGTCCTGCAGCCACGACTCTCTAAGTCATTCACGCTCGAGGTTGCTGTCGACTGCTGGAACATGGTCCCGCTCAAGGTCCAAGTCACGTTCAGCAACCTTGCGGCACCGTTCGGACCAACACCATTCGGAGTGCCGATCCCCACGCTGGTTGTTGCCACGGCACTGGCCCACAACTTGTCGCCGATCCTCTTCGCAGCACTGCTCTCCATCGCAGCACTAGTCACCAGAGCGGTACCGCTGTCCATCATGGCACTGTTCTTCAACATGGCATCAGTCACGATCAGCTCTACCATGCCAATCTCCATATGACCCTTGTCTGTACCCCCTCTGCTCCATTTGCGCACCACTCCTCCTTGGCTGTCACGATCCCCATCCCCTTCCAGCAGATCGGGGAGAGCTTCAGGGGTTTCAGACATTCCCCAGTCAGGCCTGGAAAGCCTCAGTCGTGACCCTCTGGTGCCCAGTCGCAATTTTGGACCCCCAGGCATATCATCAGGCCCAGGGCATCCCCTGATTGCCCAGCTGATGTCACTGTCAGACACCAGGTCTCCTGAGGCAACCCTCAGACACCCCCTTCCAGACTCGGAGCAACCCGCAGAGTCAGCACCCGTGGTAGGGGCTACCCCAGGTGCCCAGGAAGAGCTACCCATAACTGACCAAGGGTCCACCTCTGACCTAGCTCTCCCGGTGGAGTCATCTTCGTCGTCCCCTGATGAGGCTGTGGCTGGCACATCCACATCTAGTCCACCTCCGATGGACTTTAGAGTCCTACAAGAACTGCTTAGGCGTGTAGCCCTAAATATGAACCTTCCATTCCCCCACACCTTCCCCTCTGTTGGAATAGCCAGCAAGAAGAAACTGAAGTGGGGTCGGTCAGGCAGGGTCTTATATAGAACACCATATTGGCACCACTACAGGGGGCTCCCCAGCTGGCCCAACAGGTAGCTGCTAGAAAAAAAGTTTCCGATATCCATGCACGTGGCGCACGGACACCTAACTGGAATAGATATGAGCAACACATCTCGAAGAAGAACAGTTACAGAAAGGTAAGTAACCATTTTTTTTGGTTACCACTTGTTTGTTGTTAAGCTTTTATATGTGAAGCAGTTATGGATATAGAGAGTACAGTAATTGTACCAGTTTGTCATTCACCTCTTATATGAATGTAGGTGAACATCTCATCATATCTGAAACTATATATATGTTATTAAGCAAGCAGGACTCCTGCTCACTGTTTGGTTTTGCAGCTTGGGTTTTCACAATGCTTACAACTGCAGGGCCAAGTGCCCGGTTGTTATGTTGGATCTTTTAAAATTCTGGACATGTTGTTTGCCTGTTTTCCAATAAAAGTGTAACATACATGAGCACATACAGACTGTGTTCACAAACTCATGATTTCAATTAAATGAGGAAGTGGGGGTAAAACTAGATACTTACTAGCAATAGAACTGAAGGTATGTTTGTTTGGATGTGTAGGCAAATTAGTTTATTTTCCTCAATTATGATTCATTTAATACATAGTATTTAGAAATACATATTTCATGCTAATATTTAGCCTTACTTGTGGTAGTTCACTGGGGCAGACGGGGAGAAAAGTGCATGTTCTGTTCAGTAGTACTATTAGATTCTGCAAGATGGAATGGATATATGTGGACCTAACTATATATATATTTTGCAGGTGTTACTGCTGAAATGCAAAATTTAGTACAGCGCCGAATTTATCCTTTCCTACTCATGGTGGTGGTTTTGATGGGGATCCTGTCCTTCCAGGTCCGCCAGTTCAAGCGCCTTTATGAACATATTAAAAATGACAAGTAAGTACAGATCACCTGCCTTGTAGGTGGAAATTTTTCTTAAATTGTGGCAAGTGAGGTCAGACCTCTTTTGTGTTCAGCACCATTATTGCTGTGTCACGTGATGGAATGGGCACATTCTTCATGCACATCCTTGGTACCAATCATATATAATTAGAAAGCATATTTGCTTTAACATATTTGAACAAATGATATTTGCTGTGTACTGATTTTTCTCAATGTGACATGTTAGAAAAGTACTGGGGAATTAAATATTTAGCTGAAAAATCTCAATATGTGTAAGTTCCTAATAAAAGTGCAAGATTCCTTCACAATAAAGTACCTCAATAAAATATTGTTACTAAGAGACTGGATGGCTAAAGAAACTTGCAGTGGATTTCAGGTTACCAGTTCAAATATGGCCTCCGCTGGTATTTGGTAGCAATGAAAAGTCATTAAAATGTAACAGCTCTAGATGATTTTGTTTCATGAGAACAGCCATACTGGGTGAAACCAGCTGTCCATCAAGACTAGTATCCTGTCTTCTGATATGGCCAGTGCCAGGTGCTTCAGAGGGAATGATCAGAACAAGGCAATTCCAAGTCATGCATCTCCTGTCATTCAGTCCCAGCTTCTGGCAGTTGGAGGTTTAAGGGCACCTAGAGTGCGTGGGGGGTTTCCCTAGTAGATGTATGTGCTTTAGAAAACTAAACCTGAATGGCTCTCTTATTGACATCATCTCTAGAGAAAACAAAGACTGGATAAATGAAATGAGTGAGCAAACATCTCACCACTAGATGTCCCTTGCAGCACTGTGGAGAGGCATAGTGGTAGCACAGCATGGGAAAGTACAGCCTGTGCTGCATTTGCACTGTGAATAAGCAGATTGTTTTACCCTACAAAATTTTCAGTTTGATACTACTCCACTTTATTAAAAATTTAGCTACTGTTCTGTACTTGATTGAAGAGCAATACACATTTCCTCTCTGTAAGTAACCTTATTTTACAACAAATCATCCTTGTAGAAAAGGGAAACTTACACAATCAGATTTTGAAGTAATTTACAAATAAAGCATATGCATGCAAGATAGTTCTTTAAACTTAACCTTGTTGAATTAAATCATTGATATAGCACAGAACTTCAACAGGGAATGTGGCTTATGCTGTTTATGTGAAGTTGTAAAATAAGTGCACATGACAAAAGGTGACAGTTTGGAAAAAGGAACATGAGAAAAGGCTGAAGAAGACAATGATAGATTGGTTCCTGAAGGAAGTGGGTTCTCAGGAAGAATGAGTAGAAAGAGGGGGCTTCTGAGCATGGGGATTAACGTTTAAAAAGGCATGAAACTGAGTGCAAAAGGCAAAAAGCAGTAATGTGACAGGATTAAGAAGAATGTAAGGAGCGATTTGGCAAGGAGGCAGTGGTAGAAGGAAATTACATTGTGCCAGGGTCAACAAACTACTGCCTCTCAAGGAGGTGGCTTTACTGTGCTGATTGTAGAAGCTCTCTCATCTGTGTAGCATCGTCACTGAAGCACTACAGCGACACAGCTACATCCCGACTGATGCAGCGTTTTAAGTGTAGACCTGCCCTCAGGCGGTGGTTGTGAAGAAGAATTTGAAAATGTAACCCATCTACAAAGGGTAGAAATATTTCTTTAAAATAAAAACTGAGATTCTGTGGTAATCAGGACTTGGGTCCCTAGATACAGACCACTAATGCCTGTGTTTAATCCTGCCCTGCCAAGAAGGTGTGAACTAAGAACCTGTTTTTAAGTAAAAGGGTAGAAGAAAGCCAGTGAGGAGGTTCAAGTGTGGAGTAACAAACTTGACTAGAATGACGGGGGGAGGCTACATTAGTAGTAGTGCTTTCAATACACTGGACAGTAGAGGGGTGAGAAAAGTGCATTCATGACATTTTACCATTTTGTTGAATAATGACTGTTTATCTTTAAAATCCCAGGTACCTTGTTGGGCAACGACTTGTGAATTATGAGCGAAAATCTGGTAAACAAAGCACATCAACCCCACCACCTCAGTCTTCACAAGAATAGAATGGTCACATTAAACACCTCAACCTTTTCTTTGCCTTTACGTGTCCTTTTTCACAGACTTTTCTTCAATCTTTGGATATCCTTCCTAATGATCTTCTCAGCAGTGTTTTTATTTTTTGCTTCTCTTTGTAGCAGTCAGATAGCAGTTAAGGTTTTGCTCCTTTACCTGCATATTCTGATGTTATCAGTGCTGTCTGAGGTCTGTAAATGTGTAAATAGAAGTATCCTGATACCTAAAACCTTGGATTAAAAAGAATGTGCATTGTACATCTTTAAAAAAGTATATTAATTTATTAAATCTAATTGTCACTTTATTTTGGACTGCTGTTCTGTTGACAAACAATGTGCCACAAAGCAATGGTGCAAAGAGGCAAGCATTTTTATAAAAATTGGAGCATATTTTATGGTGTTCATGACAGTCTTATTACAGTAATATTAATATGATTTTCTTGGGCTGGAAGGCCACACTGGGAATATAAAAAGGAAATAACCACCCTTCCAGTCAGCAGTAAAGTAAGTGGCTGTGGTAAGAACACAATGAACTATGTACCTTACTGTCAGTCTTTTTTATTGTTTTGTATAACACCAAAGCTGTTGTACATTTTCTATTGCCTGATTATTTTTTTCATGTGTCTGGGTTTGTAATATTGTACAGTTACTGGTAGGTCAAGAAAAATATTTCCTTATTTAGACAGTACTTGTAGGGGCTCAGCGACATTAATTCTTTAGCACTGGAAATCAGGATTTCATGATTCTAAGCACTAAATCAAAATTCAGTAGCGCTAAATGGTGGGAGCACTTAAACCTGCCAATTGAGAGGTATGTAAGAGTACAGTTCTAATTCTTAACCAATATTTCCCTGATATCTCTACAGCTCTGCATTTTAAATGGTTACAGTAAATTTTCCTGGTGTTATATTTACTCAGGAGAAGCTTAGCTGATGTGTTTGCACAGGACTATAGTGTAAGAAACATGCTGTGAAATGCTCTTTCACTGAAGACCTTGGAAAAACTTCTTTTCTTACAACCAAAGCTGCAAATTATACTATAAACGTCATATTAGATCACATAAAAATAAAACAAATCTTACCTTTTCATTTGTATGGGAGTAACACTAGAAACTTTCAGTGAACTTGTACAGAATGTTCCCTGTGGTAAAAGAAATCCACATAGTATTAAACAGAGTTAAAGAAAAATGAACTAATTTCTTTGCAAGTATACAGCCAAACAAGAGCCACCAAAATCAAGTTCAGCGATTTCTGATATTTTTATATTTAGATAGAATTTTTTTCAGTGGTGATAATGATTTTTTATGTAGATGTCTTTTAAAGAAAAATACAGAACAATAATACAAAGCTTTAGGTAGAGTTAAATCATGTGCTTAGATGCAGTTATCCATTTCTGGACTATGAGGAAAAAAATGTGTGGAGATTTACTGTAGTAATCAGAAAGTTAAAGGAACATGCTTAAATTACTACTCAGCATTCTCCCTGAGCATTGTATACTTAATTATAAGTATACAAAATATAATACGTGGGACATATATAAGATACTGCATCTCTGCCTCTGATTTGACAGTGAAGTTTGAGAGCTGTATTGGTCCAGGATTTTTTTAAACCGAATTAATATCTTGGTACTAGGAGCCTAGATTCCTTGACAGTGGACACATGTCAAATGCATCTGTGTTAAGCAGTAGGGGGATTGGGCTATTGCTACCAAGAGGCCAACAACTGGTATTTTACATTACCTTATTCTAGTCATTTTGAACTATAATATGTGAGCACTTCGGAATGATTCTTAGATAATGTCCAGTAAAATGAAGTAATGGAAAAATGGCCAAAACATTTTCCCTGTCCATGTCAATTTAAAGTTAAATTGAGTATTCACATCCCAAATATTTTTGACATGGAAATGTTTTACATTTGAATATTTATAGTGGTGTACTTTCTGTAAGATAAATATTTTTCAAAAAGATGAAATTTACTGGTAACGCTTTGAGTTCCACCAAGATCTGATCCTGGACGTAGTCTTTGGTAAACAATTCCAAACAGTCTTACCACTCACATATTGCCAGCACTGCTGTGCTTCTTCATGTAGCATTTTCAGTAGTGCACTCTTGTAATTTGTGTTTTTTATCCAGATAAACTGGTCTTCAAGAAATATTAAAGTTTATTAAGAAAAAGCCTTTGTGCTTTCTTTCTTATTACTGTTTGTTTTTAAAAATCATAATATAAACCAAACCTGCATTTGGGTCAGTTAGGTAAACTCGTTAAACATTTTGCACTAAAGATAGACCTAAGATTACATGAGTTATGTTTGCTTTTCCTAATGAAAATAAGTTGCATTGTTTTATAGCTGTTTAAGGGAGGTGAAGTTTGTTGATGTATATTGCTGCTGTAAATTTCCAAAAGTCTTTTTATCTCAAGATATTCTTTTATTCTGAGAAAATTTTACACGTTTGTTCCACACAGCTTTCACTGTCTTTCCTAAGACACACACAGTTGAGAAGAAAATATAAAGCAGCTTTTGTTTTAAGGCTTAATACTTCAGTTAATAATATTCTGAATCATTGTCCTGTGTGATAGAGATTGAACAATAAAGGCTTTATTATGGCAGTTAATTCTTCACCATTGTAAGGGGGCTGAGAGACACTGCACCAGTGGTATCTGTGTCTGAAGCAAAATATCTCTAGGAATGCTGAGGTAGCACATAGTGCAGTGGACACTGCTATGCTCTTTGGAAAAGTGCAGTGTGCATGCACTTCCCTTGCCAATAAGTGCTTTAGTCTGAGGACTGGTGTGGAAGGGCTGAAGCCATTGCCCCACTCAGTCAATCAGCTCCCTTTTTGTGTTTGCCATCACTACTGGTGGCATTAGATATTTCAGGTCTGTGCACCGAGGGATTGTGAGGATGGGATTGTAGACACCCTTGCACAGCAAACAGGGCTAATCACAGCCTGAAAGTTTTAATCAAAGGGAGGTTATTTTTCTGCAACTAAGTTTGCTAATTGTTTTCTGCTGAGGAATTGACTTAATCAGTTGATCCTATTTACTTGAATTTTAACTATGTAAGTAGTAAAAGTTTATATTACTTAAAATTAAACATATTAAGTAGAAGTTAAAGGGAAACTGTATTGTAATAAAATATTACCAGTGCCCTTAAAGAGAGTAAATTGTTAGTTAAAATTTTGCATCTCTCTGCTGGCCCCCCTTCGCATGAAACAAAATGCTTATCTTCACTTTCAATGCCCTTTAGAGTATGTCTATGTTGCATTTAAAAACCTGCTGACTTGGGCTCGCAGGGCTCAGCCTAAGGAGCTGTTTAATTGCACTGTAGACATCTGGGTTAGGGCTGCAGCCTGGGCAATAAGACCCTATAAGGTGGGAGGGTCCCAGAGCTCGCGCTACAGCCCAAGCCGGAATATCTACACAGCAATTAGCAGCCCTGCAGGCCAAGTCAGCTGGCACAGGCCAGCCATAGGTGTCTAACTGCTGTGTAGACATACCTCTACAGCCTGTCCCCACCCTACCTATTGTGTCTCATTTCACTGTTGAAATGTTGACTCCCATCTCTGATCAGCCAATAAGGCCAACTTCCATTGCCCACTTATCATTTTCAAACAAGCACCCTTGTACTTTCTCCCATGCTGCCATGCACACTTAGGAGATGCTCCACATAAACATGCACAAAGCTATCTCATTATCCTCCTTTAAATCCCTCCTGAAAGTTCTGCTTTGTCGTGATGCCTACAAAACGTTTAACAACTTGGTGCACTGAGCCCATTGCCTAACATGCTGATCAATGCTGTCTTATTGTTTCCTTGTATGCCCTGTCTGTATGCATCTGTTGTCTTTTATCTTCTACTTAGCTTCTCAGCTCTTTGGGCAGGAGCCATCTTTGTTCTCTGTTTGTAGTGTCTAACACAGTGGGGTCCTGGTCCATGATTAGGGCCTGTAGGCCCTACAATAATATGAATAATAAGTGTGTGTGTGTATATATAATATATAAAAATCAAACAGGCAGGCACCTAGATAGACTGATAATGTAGATTAGGAAATATATCTCAAGACTAAAATGGGGAAACTGGAGCTTTTTCAAAGCTGGAAGGTAAGTTTGATTTCATTTTTTTAAATTAGTTAACTTTACAGAACTTGATAAATTAAAACTCAAAACCCCCACCAGGTAAATTCTTACATTTTCAAAAGTTTTGGTAAATTCTGACATCTGATTCATTCTAACATGGAGATACATTTCCTGTCTGAACTTACTAAGGAGTCTAGTCATATCTGAGAAATGATTTAGCGTGAAAGGAGGGTCACTGATATAGTGACAGGTGTTTCTATCAAATGGGGTAATTCTGGAATGAAGTGATTTTTGTTTTGGAAGTAGAATTCACTTAGGGAGCTCTTCCATATAGCTGTGTCAGTTAACTTCCCCATGTACACAAGATATAAATGCTGTTTTCACCCCTCTGCTGAACTATAGCAAATGTCAAGACCTTGCAATTTGATTTCCTGTTGGAAGAGAAATCAGTGAGATGCCCTCCATACTTATTTTAGGGTATGCTTATGCTAGAAATGTAAGTTGACCTAAGAGAGGCAATTACTGCAGTGGTGCATATCTGCACTACCCTTGTTGGGTTGCTAGTGCACGTCCTCACCAAGAGCGCTTCCACCAACCTAAGAAGGGCAATGTGGGGAGCTGAGAGCTGAAGCCCAGCTGCCCTTCTCTCCTCTCCCCTCCCCTCCCCATTTCCTGTTGGGAGCAGGGGAAGCCAGCTGGGCTTCTCTCCTCCCCATTCCCCACTGGTCCGGCTCCTGCTGTGAAATTGTCGAGAGCTAACAGCCCATGTAAGGGAGGCAGTGTCTTGTGGAGGTGAAGTTATGTCTGTGTAGTAGGGCACTTACATAGGCAGGAAGAAAGCTGTAGTGTAAACATTGACATAATTAGGTTGGCGTAAGGCAATTTGTCAACCTGTGTAGTGTAGACCAACCCTTAGTTACACTAGTTTTATTTATGCTGTGGCCACTTCTGTTCACAAACTGGTGTACAAACAGCATTAACCAAATTTTCTCTCTGGACCTTAGCAAATGCCCAGTTCCCATGGAGCAACTCTGCTGTAAGAATTTATTCAAATTAGAGGGACAAGGCAGACAGCAAACTTCCCTGCTACTTGCAACAGTTTCCCCTAACCCTACCACCCCCCCCCCAAAAGACCACCAAAAGCATTTTGGTTTTTTGGTATAAATATCTACTCTAGGGCTTTTGCTGGTATAGAAATATCAAATCACATCCATAACTGCCAGTATTCCCAGAAGTTTCTAGTCTAGACCTGGCCTTACTCTGGTTTAGAGAATGGTTTGGCTTCATTTTTCGGAGGGGTTAGCTTAGTCCCTTTTTAAAGCAAAACAAGCTTGACTGAAAAAAGGCATTCCAACTGGAGTAAGTGTTCATAGAGGAAGTTTTACCAATGTATAACTCTAGCCATTTAAATTCACCCTACCTTCTACTGGTATAATTTCCCTGTTTAGACTCTGAGGCCTTGTCTGACTTCCAGTACTACAGTGGTTTGCCTCCCAGTTGCTCACACCCTTTCCTGGTCTCCACCCCTTCGTTTTATTAAACTCTGAATCATTTTTGTATTAGTTGTGTGCTTTTGCTTAGTAGTTTACCCAATATAACTGTATCCTTTATAAATGCCTGTCAATACTCATTCTCAAGCTGCACTCTCTGAGGTCATGTTTACAATACAAACTTTGGTCAACACAAGTTACATCAACATAAAGCCACTGCAGTCATCGCTCATGTGTGCACATACTTGACTGCTTGTGTTGGGGCTACATGTACTCACCAGGTGTGTGTATTGATGGCAGAGTGTAGGTATCTGTGTACTACTCACCACCATCTAGAACAATGTCTTTTGGGAAATTTTTGCAATTCATGGTGAAGCCTAAACGAGTCATGCAAGTATGACTGGGAACAAGGAGTCAAGTTCTGTCATGCAACTTTCTCCATCCCACAGCCACCACTTCCTACAGGCCCAGGAGAGCCACTGTCTCCTATCTACAGCAGGTTGGCACGTGCGACGAGCAGCTCTTCTCCGACCCCCAGCAGGGCGCAGCGCAACAGCCGCCACGCGCTGCCCCGGACTTCTCCTGCGCACGCGCTGTGAGCGAGCAGCAGCTCGGTAACAAGCTGTAGCCAACAAGCGGTTTTGAATATCCGGCACCTATAAGCGCATGCGCCAAGGACAGTCGGCCCTCGCCCTTTGAGCAGGCCTCGTCTTCGCCCAGCGCATGCGTCCTGCGGGCGGTATTTCGGGCCGGTTGCATGGCGACGGTGAAACACAAACGTTGCCCTGGGAACTGGCGGGAGGCGAGCGGCGGTTACGCGCTGTCCTTCAGAGCGAGCCGCCGCGCGGAGGTGAGAGATCCGGCCCCGGGCCAGCTCCCCCAGGCGCGAAGCTGGAGCCAAAGCGCCGGCCCGGGCGGGGCCCCACGGCCCACACCCTCCGCCCCCGCCCAGGGGCCACTTGCCTGGCGGCGGGTCCTGCCCCGCGGGGCGAAACGCGCTGCCTGCGGCCTCGGAGCTGCTGCCGAGCGGCTGATGGAGGGCGACGTCCCCTGCCAGCGGGGTGCGCGGGACGGCGCCGGGGCGGCTCAACCGGGCAGGTGTCGTCGCCCTCGCTTCCCGGGGGGAGGGCAATTTTGGTCGGGTTCCTGGAGGTGTCATCACATGACCTGATCTTTACTTGATCTTCCTGTGGCACCTTATAGACTAGCAGACGTTTTGGAGCATGAGCTTTCCTGGGTGCATCCGACGAAGTGGGTATTCCCCCACGAAAGCTCATGCTCCAAAACGTCTGTTAGTCAGTAAGGTGCCACAGGGTTCTTTGCCGCTTTCACAGATCCAGACTAACACCGCTGCCCCTCTGAAACTTTACTTGATCTTGAATTCCTGGAGAGTCCAGGCCAGTCCAGCGTAGGGTTAGCAACCCTCCAAGTGTGGTCTGGAGATTCCTGGAATCAGTATCGACTCTTGAAAGGGACCTGGGAGACTTTAATAGGTTATTTTGAGAAAATGACTTTTTTGTGTTGGGGGGTGTGTGTAACTCTCTCTGACTAGCTTCAGTCAGAGTTGGCAACCCTACTACAGAGTGGGACAAGGCAGTAACAGCCCTTGGTCTGGGGAACATCTCAGTGAGGCTCAGCAGCAGGCTGGCCAATCACTCATCACCCCTGCTGAGTGGATTGGCTAGTAGCAAAGGCCGGTGATGGGCAGGGGAGTGGCTGGTCCCCTCCATGCCTGGGCAAAGGGCGCCCCGGGCAAGCTGTCTGTATAGGCGTGCTCATGCTGTGGTGATACGAAGGATATCGTAGGATCTTCATTTGACCTGACTGTTATTTAAGCATAACCAAAACACAGGAAAAGAAACTCCCTGCTGAGCAGCTTTCTCTCTAAAGTAAACAACCAATCTTTTACAGACATATGAGGAAAAGTTGATCAAAAAGTGGAGTTATTTGAAAGTGATATGAAAGAAAAACTTTTTTTTAAACTAAATATTTCTCTGTGCTTTTGCTTTCACTGCAGGCCTCTTTTGTAAAGGATTAGTGCATAATGGTATTAGAGAATCACTTTTTAGTGCAATCTGTTTTTACCCACAATATCTATTTTTGTGCTGATGCTGGGTAATGGTATAAGAGTTCCAATTTTCTGAATTAGCCTATTTGGACAAATACATGTTTCTTACCTGCTAGTTCAGCTTGTCCTATTCTAGTTATAAAACAGTCCATCCTAGTGTTCGCTGTGAAACCAAGGAACTTAAGAGCACTGTGATTTTTAAAATGCTTTTAGAGTATTTTAAAAATAAATATGGATTTTTAACTACACGTATATGTTATAGCAAGACTTGCATGTAAAATTTCTTTCTGGTGGTATTGTACAGAACTAAGAGCAGAGGTTAATAAATATTTGCTCTGTTTAAATGTACACATAGATACAGTAGAAACATTATAATCTTCACACTTAATTGTCTGCTCAAAAATGGCAGACTCTCCTCACAGCAAAGATTTGACAACATAGCTGTTGTTCAACTCATTCTGTGGTTCTGCCTGTCAAGATATACCAACATTTTTCTTATATTCTGAATTTCTTTACTTTCCCCATGGAGCGCTATTCCACCTTTAAGCACCAGTTGAAGAGCTCCCAAAGCCTCCTTGTCAGTGTGAGAACCTGGAATGGACCTCTCAATTCTGAACAGTCTGTGATAGCTCGCTGTCTTGAGTCTGTGCCAGTTCAGAAGTGCTTTAGTCTTACTTTCTGTTTTTTCCATCAAAGTTACTGATTGAAATTTGGAGTCTGTTTTCCTTTTAATAGGAAATAAAGAAAAACTGTGTGGTATAATCCATCAGTTTCCATCATCTGGTGCATATTACCCCACTGCCTGAGCTAGTCCGTTACAGAACTAGGAGAATCTAACTTAGTTTCAGATTTACCTTTTTATTTTGTATGTCATCTTGCACAAAATCTGTATCATAAAATTGTAACAGAGTTAAATAATACAGTTATAACACTAAAATAAAGAAATGATTAAGAAAGAAAAAGCATAGGTAAGAGAACAGCAGAGGGATGTTTTCAGTTGAGAGAAAGGCAATGAGGCAGAAAGATAAAGATGAAATAGGCTGTTCCTGATCACAGGAGCTGCAGGCAAAGAGAGTCTTGCATACTTTTGTGGATTTGCCTCATTTATTTTTGCCTAGGCTAAAACTGATGCTGTGACTAAAAATCTGTATTTCTTTCCTTTTATCCTTTAATTTAATTAAATGATATTAAAATAAACTGGTTGCAACACATGGACATCCACATTCTGTTCTGGAACAGGACCTCACAGTTAAAGTAAGTTTGGGTTTTTTATACAGTTGAGTTGAATAATAAAATTAAGAGAACTTGTATCATATAGAACCATACTAATCTCGTATGTTTAGAATTCATTTATATTTTTAGTTCTTTCAGAATCTTGTTATTGGACCTTACAAGAATCATGCCTCTTCCAGACACCATGTTTTGTGCTCAGCAGATTAACATACCCCCTGAACTCCCAGATATTTTGAAACAGTTTACCAAAGCTGCCATCAGGACTCAACCTCATGATGTACTGCAGTGGTCAGCTGGGTAAGTAGTACTTTATATATAGGCTAACACAAAATTATTCTTGCATCATATATTAACCTAATTAGGAGCTTGGCTGTATTTGCAGATGTAGAGCACTGGGAGTTAAACCAGCCTTCGGAGACAGCACCAGGGAAAATGCAGCTGTGTGTTTACACTGTCAGTTGCAAGCTCCGTGGCGTGGCCACATTAGCTGCTCTTGCAATGCCACAGAGAGCAGTGCATTGTGGTAGCTATCCCAGTGTGTAAGTTGCTGCAGCATGCTTTTCAAATGGGAGGGGATGGAGTGTGACAGGGAGTGTGTTGTGTGTATGTGGGGGGAGAGATGTATGTTTTGGGGGGCAGAGAGTGTGTCAGCATGCTGTCTTGTAAGTTCAGACAGCAGCAGGACACCTCCCCCCCCACCGCGTCTCTCTCTCACACACGCATGCATGCACAAACGCCTGCCTCGGTAGCAGAAGCAACATTCCACAGTAATGGTTTGCTTTGTCCTGGAGCAGATAAGCATGCTGCCTGTCAGAAATGGAGCTTTGAAAGAGGATAGCCGCATGCCTGCAGCCGAGTTCAAAACAATGACCAGAGTGGCGACATGACTTCAGGGGATTATGGGATGTTTCTGGAGGCCAGTCACAGCACAGTAATGCAACACATCGTCCACACTGACAGCCGGGCATTTCAGCCAGGGTGCAGCAAGCTTTATACTTTTTGTGGAGGTGGATTACCAGGAGCGCTCCAGCTACAGAGTCCAGGCGCTCTAAGTGCCTTGCCAGTGTGGACACCTCAGGAGTTAGGGCACCCGGGTCTGATTTAATGCGCTCTAACTTGCAATTGTAGCCAAGCCCTAAGTTGTCTGGATATTAAGTATTGTGTCGCACATATGCTGGTATATTTTTATGTATTCTTTTAATTTGTTAAAGATAATGTGGTCTTTGTTTGAATTTATATTTAATGATGCAATTTTAGATGTGGAACCTTGGCAGAGTGACTTAGGGACTGCTACCCAGCGAACTGGCTCACATTTTTGATGCTGTTAATTTTTGCTCTGTACTGAATGTCATAATTAGTTTTTCCCTCTAGATTTCATAAATAATCCTGGTTGAAAAGCGGGTGCAGGGAGTTGCCATCTTTAGATCCTTGTATTTGGTTGGATTTTCTGGGGTAATCACTTTTAAATATCAGTGAAAAACGTGCTATTTTATAGGAAGGAACAGAATCTGAAAGTTCTGTGTGTGAGTGAACTCTAGCTTTACCATAAGTACTGTGCCATGTTTATATTAAGAAGATATAGGCTACTGTTGAAATGTGTTACTATTTGTGGTTCTCTTTTTGAAAATAGCTGTGTGGATACTTTTTAGGAAAAGTTGTTAAAGTTGAGTGTTTCTTCCTATCTTGTGAGCAAGGCACCGTATATGGTAATGAATGAAGCAGAATATGTCTCTTGTATATTAGTTTTTGGCCGGTTGTGATGGTGACATTGGCTGTAAGAGGTAGATATCTGTATCAGCAGCCTTAAAATTACTAATATCTGCATCAAACTCAATTCCTGCTGTGTTTAAGTTATGGTCAGCTATAAAATAAATAAGTATAATGACTATTGTAAATCTTTATATAAATTCTCCAAAATTGTGTTTTGATTTGCTGGTTGAGCTGTTTTGACAATGGCCTATCACCAGATTAGACTAGTAGAGGATTATAGAAATCTGGTTTAAAGTGCATTGTTACAGATGTGTGTGGAAAGCTTAGACATTGCTACTTGCCAGAACACATTAATAATATTTATAAATTACTCTCCACTGCCACCAAGGAACACAGAACATCGAATGCACAATTAAAACACAATAATAATTGTTATAGTGTTAAATAAACACTGTTAAAACTAAACTCTATGGCTTCGATTAAAAGGGAAGATGGAAACTGGATACAGAGAGGGAGGAAGTCTCTATACCAGGAGCTAACTGAAGCCAATTTCCCACTTTCATGAGCACTTAGATTGATTAGCAGATTTTTATAAAGCTTGTTTTTGCTTAACTTTTATTTGCTTATAAGCATTCAGATGTGTTGATATTCCTATTAATCTAGGTATTTCTCAGCTCTGTCGAAAGGAGAGCCCCTTCCTGTAAAGGACAGGATTGAAATGCCAGTAGCAACACAGAAAACAGATACTGGGCTCACACCAGGCCTCCTTAAAGTTTTGCACAAGCAGGTACAAGCCAACCCATATTGAACACATAGTATTGTTGAGAGATGTCAGTGGAAATTTTCATAGAAGTGGCTCATAGATGAGATGTCAGTAGAACTCTTCCTAGATAGTTTGGTCCTACAGACTATCTGTCAGAGAAACAGTACGCCACAATTTCTTTGGGGGTGGGGGAAAGAGGCCCTAAAGTTTTGTACTCTTAGTTGTGTGATAATCTCCATGGTGTTTTCCAGTTTTACTTGTGGTGTTGTGTTTTGTCTTTTAAAGCTTTCTCCGAAGGGCCGTGTGAGCATGATAGAACTAGAAAAAAAATGGAAACATCTGTGTTTGCCAGAGGAGCAGCTGAGAGCCCTTCTACAACTGGACAACTTCGGTGACGAGGTGGAATGGTTGAAAGTTCTAGCACTTGGGTGTAGTATACTTGGTGGGGTATGTAGGCATGTTAAAATCTTTCATAATCAAATGACTATGTACCAAGCAGACCATAGAGGACCTACAGTAAATAGATTGTAGATCTAGATACTATTGTGTCACTTTAAAACCCCAATTTTTTGTGTAGCAAAGGCAGGTCATGTATTTGTGTTTATGTTCATTCAGTGTTAACCTTTGCTCTGAGGGTGTGTGTGATTCAGACAGGCAGAAGAAGGTGGGGAAAGAGTGCTACCACTGCTGGTTGTAATGTCAGTACAATAGCAAGCAGGTGCACCAGGAGAAGGAGATACGCGTTTACCTCGCTATAATGCTGCCCAATATAACACGAATTCGAATATAACGTGATAAAGCAGCACTCCGGAGGGTGGGGCTCCGCACTCCATCAGATCAAAGGAAGTTTGATATAATGCGGTTTCACCTATAATGCGGTAAGATTTTTTGCCTCCCGAGGACAGTTTTATATCGGGGTAGAGGTGTATCATCATATCACTATGAGCTGGACAGTACAATGTACCTCATCTGCCCTTCAAAGTATCTAATGGCTATAATACTCCCTTATTTGTCTCCTGATTTGACTCTAACTCTGTGTGATAGAGATTTATATCCATATTCTCTTATACCTGACAGTACATAGAGCATGATAAGAGTGAGCACATTAATCCATCTCCGTTAGTCATAACAGTGAGTAAATGATATGCATAGATGATCATGGATCAGGGTCAGAGTTAAGATAGCTTGAAGTTCCTTACCTTTCAATTTTTTTATATTTTAAGTTCAGCCTTAACTTAGAATTTCCTGGCTTTCTAACTTTTAAAAACAACAATGATTTAATACACTTGTTTCATAAAATATTGCAATGTCTTTGCAGTCTAACCTCTGGTTTGATAATTCTTGGTGTGGAAACATCCTTATATTTTTGAAACAATTTGTATAACCTTGATATGTGAAAACCTGAGGTGAATAAATTTGCTACAACATAAAAGAGAGAGAGTTGTGGCTAGACCAAAATGTAAGAGCTAGAAGGCCCTGCAGAGTTTATAAATTGTGTAGGAGGCCTTTAGAAATTCTGCAGAAGGTCCTCCCAGCTTCCCCAACGTTGACAGATTCAGCAAAGCCCTTATATGAGAGGGCTGACAGGTGTGCCAGTTACAAAGTGGCACTGTATATCAGTTTGGGTCTCCAGTTTTAGTTACCTTAAATTTGTGAATAATAGGGTTTGGAATATACTCTAGATTTTGAGTAGACTTTTTTTTTTATTATTATTTCACCATTCCATCACTAAGAAATACCTATCTTTAGAAAATCCACAGTTTATTTGTTACTAAAGCTGTAATTTTTGTCACTGCCATTACTTTTAGGGTCTTTAGTCATGGTCTTTGTTACCCCAACCAGCCTATTACTGAGCAGAACTCCTTACTGAATTTTTATAAATGTTAGTATTTATTGATCCAGCACTAGTGTTCACTAGTTCAGATTGCAGCATCTGTGAGGAGTCCCATTGAAGTTACAGGAATTTTTTTTTTTTAAAAGTATATCCTTAACTAACACTTGGGATTATGTTTGTTTTTTTAAAATGTAACCTTAACTCTGAATTTTCTGGGTTTTTGGTGGTTTCTTTCAGTGCAATATTCCTGTTAAGATTTTTCTGCCTTAAATTATTGACATCCTTGACTTCAGTTTGTTTACTCCATTTAGGATAGCTTGTGGTAATGAGCCTCCCAGCTTGAGGTGACAGACTTGGGCATGCGAAGCTTGCACTAACACACAAAAAATAGCCATGTAGCAGCTCTTTGAAGTTTTAGTTTGGGCTCTGAAGTCTGTTCCCATCCCTAAGCTTCAGAGCCTGAGCTCCAGCGTGAACTGCAACTTCGAAGTGCTGTCTACACAGCTATTATTAGAACTCTAGTGTGAGCCCTGCAGGCCTCTGTCTCTTGACTCAGGCTGGGAGGATTGCCGCCACAGAACGTGTAGACCAGTGAGCCTCAACCTGTGGCTGGCCCAGTCTGCACAAAGCTGTGGCCCATGTGACATCCTGAGGGCCATACAGATAGTATTGGATGTGGCCCACATAACATATTATGGGCCATATATGTGGCCCACAGTGGTAAATAGGTTGAGAATTACTGGTTTAGATGAATCCAAAAGGACCTTTTCCAGGATTGGATATTGTTTGGTTATTGTGAATGCTGACATTCACAGCATCATGCCAAAATATCAGCTGCCACAACATTGATCCAGACAAACTTTTTTTTTTTTCCCCCAGATTCATTGAGATTTAGTTATCTTAGCCAGTTTAGTGCTGCCCTCACTAGGGCCAGGTTCAGATAAATTGAAATGATAGTTCACAGATGAACTGAGGCCTTTATATGGTAATAAATTAGGGACAATTCTTTACCTGGTGATGTATTAGTAAATATGGCAGTGGACTGATATCTGTTAAGTTTAACATGATGCAATTAATTGCTCAGTGATACACTACCTTTCTCTTTTGTGTTGATTAAAAGAGTAACAGAATTACACTAAGGCCTTTTCTGTACTAACAAAATTGTTAGCCTTAATTCACCAATAGTGCAGCTTTATCAGTGCTAATGTTAGTAGATGCAGTAGTGTGAAAAGGGCTCAGGCATTTTTACCACTCTGTAGTCTTAAATGACACAGTAATAAAAATGCCTGAGCCCCGTCTACACTACAGCTTCTACCAGCATTATCGCCAGTGGAGCTGCCTACATTGGAGTGTGAATTGCAGGTACAAACTTTGCAAGTGTAAATGAAGTCTTGCTTCTATTCACACTGAATTTCAGAAGCTGACAGTCTTTCATACAATATTACAGCATAGTGACCAAAGGGTGCTAATGCCTTCTGGTATTTTGTCTCTCTTTTCTTGATTGGGATCCCGCTAGTCCTTAATGACTTCTGTGAAGTACGCTTGTGAAATTCTAACAACTGATCCAGAGGGTGGACCTGCTCGCATTCCATTTGATACATTCTCATTTATTTACACGTACCTGGCCAGTATAGATGGTGAGATGCCAGACTACAAAGTTGAAGCTTTCCTCAGTGCTCTTAAGGGACAAGTGTAAGTATAAATTTGGATCTGGAGCATGCATCAGCTATGCTGGTTCATTCTGGCTTCATAAATCTCTAATTTTTTAGTTAGATAATCTCTCTTTTCACTTCATTTTCTCTTTGTACTTGCTAGTAAACGTTGAGAACAAGATTTTTCAAAAATGTGTGCCTAAAGTTAGACTCCTTTTGGCTTCAATGTCAGAGTTTGAGCCAACAGTTATTCACCTACATGTTTATTTTTTCCAGATTTTCGGTTAGGTGAATTATGGTGTTCTCTACTCCAGATAGAAATGATGTTTATAGCTTTGTAACATCAGCATGTTGTTGTTTGAACCCACAGCATTTTAAAGTTTCTTCTTATGTTTTACCATAGATGTTGAACAGGAGAAGGGAAATAAACAAGCCCTGTAGGAGGAAAGTCTGCATTACATACGACCTGATTGTAGAGGAGGACTCTCTGTGAGGAGCAGCTGCCCATCACAGTCTTCTGAGATTTATGAGAGAAATGGATAAAATTACCTGAGGGCAATCCACTGATGCCTGCTAGATGGCACAAGTGGAGTACACTTGTGACTGACTCTTACTGAAGGCAGCAGATTTTATAAGGAGATCTTATAGGTTGACTGTTGTACTATCTTTGCGTTGGCCGTATCTGGTACCCAGCATATTGGCAGAAGGTGGATTCTGCTGGAGATTGCTGGAGGTGATCTACCACTATCATCTCAGTGTTCTTGTTCAGGAAAGGAACATTTGAGACTAGGCCATAACTAGCAAAATTGTTTGGGTCTTTCTATTTTTTTGTTTTGTTTTAAAGTATTAGCCATGATTCCAAGCCACTGGTAAATTGCCCTTCCTTAGACATGATCTCAGCTGTTCATTTACCATTACCAGGTTCTGTTCTATCTCTCTGCTGCTCCTTCCACCTTTATAGATTTTATTAATATTTTCAGCAAAGTATTATGGCAGTTCCTCACAGTGAGAGATGTTCAGGTGCAAGATAAAGGAAAAGACAATCTGGGCTGGTCAGGAGTTCTGCTATCAAGAACAGTTATGTTGATCAGACATTTTAGATATTGGTTTCCTTTATAATGTTAGTGTTTATAAACACGGTATGTTCCAGGCTACCAATTTTTGTTTCTGCTTTATCTGGTGCTGATCATTGGTTAACAGTAAATATCTCTGGGGGTGGTACAGAGGGAGGGGCTGTTTTGAGGTTGTTGTTTGAGAGTGTCTGACTAGTCCCTTAGCACACTAGTCATGCTTCTGGCCAGTGTAGTGTATTCCAACAGAATGTAAGAGTGGGATTGAACACTATGTGGGAGAATGCTGTGTTTGTCTTAATGGATGTTAGATCCTGGGCCACCGAGACAGAACTGTACTCCATAAGTGTGAAGTCTCACAAGACCAATTTTGATGTCTTGGTTTGAGATTCTGTTTCCTGGAGTTCTCTGTCATCTGCGTGCATCTGAGTGACTTTGTCTCTGGGTTCAGATCTCATTTCCATCTGGGTTTGGCTGGGTTATCTGATAGCCATCCTGCCTCCTTACCAAACTTTGGACTCATGGGATGGAATCCTGGCCCCACTGAATTCAACAGCAAAACTCCTATTGACCTCAGTGGAATGTGGATTTCACCCATGGTGTATTGTATATCCTGCTGGAATGAGTTGTACCAGAATGCGTCTGACAATATCTTCAACCCAGGTTTCAGCAAGGTAGGCCAAGTCAGTTGCCTCCTCCACCATCAGCCCATATGTAATGCAGACTTTATTTTTAACCAGTCTTGTGTTCATGAGCCTGAGGTTATGGTCCTTGATCCCTAGGACAGAAGACTGGAAGGGTCCTATTGACTCATAAAGTCCGGCCTCGTGCTATTGCAGGCAACTCTATCATATAATCCTGTCCTTCTTACTATGGCTGCAGAGTGATGACTGGTTTGTATGTGTGGATATGCACTAAGTGTCTATTCCATCCTGAGGATGTCTTTTTGTCTTGGGTTGCCTCAGTCCCGTCAGGACTCAGGTTGGGGGTATATGTGAGGGACATGAATTTGTTCTTTATTTGTCATTTCTTTGGTGTCTCAGATCCCCAATCCTTGTAATATTATTTATCTTGTATGCTATTGACATAGTCCTGATCCCCAAAAAGGCATTTCTCTTGTACCCGAGTATTTGAGTAATGCATTCCTGCAGCAAGAGGACAAGAATATAGTATACATGGATTGCTCACTTCTTGAGCTGTGGGTATATGGAGACTACCTATTTCATTTGTGCCTGCGCTTAGCTTTTGTCATCAGGCCCTTCCTGCTGAAGGTGCCAGCAGGATTAATATAATCACTGTCCTAAATTAATTGAACCTAAGTGTGGTGTTCTTTTGAGCTTCCTTGTCTCTGGAGCATACTGGTTGGAAAGCTAAATACACAAATGCCATATCCATTTACATTAACAAATTGATACGCTTTACTGTCACCACTTAGGATAACTTTAGAATTGCAATCATACATACAATTAAGATTATATTACTCTTTTGTATAATACAATGATTTAGGTTTGAATGGATCCCAGGTAAATAATCGTTATACAGTAATTTGTTTAAAATCGTTAACCTTATTTACCTTCCCTTGTTAACTTTTGAAAAGTTGAGATAATAGCCTCTTGGGAGATTCCTTTCACTTTTATAGGTACATTACTAGATTGTTGTTTTACCTTGTCTGTAGCAGCTATAGAGAAATGGCCCATATAAGACACTCCAGTGCTATTGGCAGATCTTTTTGAAGTTGTTTGGATTTCATAGTATTAAATTAGGTGTCACCTTCAAGAACCCTTCCAGAATCCTAGGTTTGATTCTGCCTTTACCCTTTTTTTTATTTGAGCCCATTGAATGGAGCTTTACGGAGCTTCTGTGCTCTTGACTTTAGTGGATTTAAGAGTTAGGGCAACTTCATCTGGTACAAGTCCTAAATTCTATATTTTAAATAAATCAAAATTTGGCTGATTACTTGGTGCAAGAAAATGTTTTACTTCTGTGGGAATTCTGCACTACTGCATGTGTGCATAATTAATGAGCTGCTCATATTTTTCAATTTTTGCTCCGAAAAAAGCTTCTGCAAATATGTTGCTGTGGTTCTGTCCTTTGCTCACCAGAGGGCGCTGTGTTGATAGAACACAGCAGCTCCCAGCAAGCTAGGGAAGAGAGAGAGCCTGCAGAGCTTTCCTGGCAGCTGGCCAGGTCAGGAGGCGGGTTATGGGGGGACAGACAGCATAGGGTGCTGGGAGGAGTCATACAGGGGCTCATAAGAGCTACTGGGGGAGGCAAACTGGGGCAGGGGCTGAATGGGAGTGGAGGCCCAGGGCCACAGGGGAGAGGGAGATGCAGGGCCACATGGGGAAGGGGGTGCAGAGCTACATAGGGACAGGGGAGTGGCATGGTGGGGGTACAGAGACACATGGGGATAGGGGGCTGGGGGACAGGGACACATAGGGACAGGGAAGTGGCTGGGTGGGGTCTCAGAGACACATGGGAACAATGGGAGGGAATACAGGAACATAGGGAGAAGTGGAGGAGGTACAGGGATGGGGGTAGTGGGTATCTGAGTAGGACACATGGAGGTTCAGGAACACATGGGGAAAGGGCAGATGTGCCTGAGTGAATGGGAAAGGCCAGGGTCTGCATGGGGGAAGCTCCCTAACAATTCCTCCCCACCCCACAAATAACCTGTTTCATACTTTTCTCACCCGTACCCAACAACCCTCCAACTTCACACCCAGGCTCCTTCAAGGCAATTTATTTCCCTCTCTCTCAGCTCCTCCATTACCCCTCACTCCCCCAAGCCTTTGCACTGCTTCTGAGGGGTGTGGGAAATACAGTTCTGTACTGTAGTTTAAATGAATTATTACTTAGAGTTCTGTATTAATATGCCTAGTAAGGAATCTATTTGTCAAAAAACATTTTCTGAATCCTTTTTGTTGTCTATATTGTTACAGACACACTTGCTGACAGGTATTTTGAAATAAATGACCAAAATTAATTGAAGCTGATGTCATTATATTGTGTTATTTTGACAAATAAAATATGCAGCATTTTACAGATTTTTAAAATATTGTGTGCGGAATTTTTATTTTTTTGCCGCAGAATTCCCCCAAGAGTAAAATGTTTGTAAAATGTGTAATGTTCCAGAACCAGGTTGTAGTGTCTGTTGTAACTGTTATAATGAAGTAATTCTGAACTATGCTACAAAGAAAAATGTTTAAGAGAAAAATCCTCACTAAGAAAATGTATACTGGAGGGAGATTAAGTGTAGCTTAAAAAAATTCAGCTATTTGGGTCATTATTAAAATAAATAGTTTAATGAAAGAATATTTACTTTCTTGTAATTTAGGGAGCGTAAAGGAGATCAGGTTGGAGTTTCAGATTTCTTCATTCCATCAAAGAAGGCTTAAGAGAACGATGACAAGGATTTTCTGGAAGTAAATGCCACCAATTCAGAGCAGAACTTAATAAAGTCACATAAAGTTTAGCATTAGCAGTCACCACAAAATATAGACTTTGATTTACCAATATACCATCTGCAGTGTAATTTTTATTTATGAAAGTTGAGTAAGAGATGCGTCTTAGAATTTATTTGTTTTCATAGATGTGTAATTTTAGCTTTAGATTTCTGCAGATAAATAGAAACTTAATAGAATTAGTGGTTTAGGAAATTTTCTGATATATTGTGAAACTTACTACATGTGAGGTAAAAAAAAAAAAAATTGTTTTTCACAGAGAGATATTGGTATCCACCTCCATAAATTGATCAAGATTCTTCTATCTGAAGGCCATATTCAAAGAACCTCAAGGAACTATGCCATTCATTTATATTGTATGTTCTTATATGCAACTCACGCCCAGTGGGTCTACCTGAGTGAAGAAATCAGATATTCCTTTTTTTTCATATGATGTCCTAGTGTCCCAAAAACTTCTTTTGGGACACCTGAATACCCTGTTCTTCGTGCAATTGTTCACACGTATTCCACTTGTGGTTCACAAGTGCCTCATGCACAGGAGATCAGATTCTTTTGAATAGCAGTGACTATTGGGGACATGCCTGCACAAGCGTACACACACACATGCACCCATCCCGGTCATAAAGAGTAGAGCAGGCCCACCCATCTGTCAGTTCCTTTTTACAGCTGTGGTAGTGAGACGGAACCCTAGAAGTGATCACTTCTCTGCACACTGTGATTCTGTTGCTCTTTTAGTAGTTGTTTCCTTATTGTTAGGTTACTACAGTTACTGTAGTGTTGTTTAACTCAGGGGCATTGAGGATGGAGAAGATGGGTAGCTGGTGGTCAATCTGTCCTTTGCTTCCTTCCTCTAGATGGTCACCAAAACTGTATGGACTTAATACAAAAATCATATATGGTTTACATCACAATTTTACTTGGATATAGCTTCATACAGATCTGAAGTTATCTGCAATAAAAATATGAAATCATATTTCATATAGTTTGAAATAGCCCTTCTATGTGAATTTCCCAACCCTTAAAGACATTGCCACAAAAGAGTCCTAGTGTTTGCTTTAGAAAATATGGGGGCCTTATACCCAATTTCTCTAAATTATGCCACACTCAAGCACTCGTTGTCAGTTTGTTTATCTTAATGCCGATTCAGCATTTGTTGTTACTTTGTAGATAGAAGTCTCAGTTTTCTCTGAATAATTTTAACTTTACTGCAGTGAAAATGCTCATTGTTACTAATTACTTGATTAAATGAAGTGTGTTGTGACTGATAGGAATTGAACACAGCCACCCCATCTGCTTTAAATGGCAATACACTTTACTGAATCCAACTTTGGGCCAAGCAGTCAGTCATATGAGAGACTGCAATGGAGCATCCTACTAGTTTGTCAGGGAGCTGAGGTACCTATGAACATACCTTTCATGTTTATCATCAGCTGGGCAGGAGCTGGTAGCCTGCCAGCTCATAGACTCTGGGAACGCACAGTAACAAAGGTAGAAACATGCAGATGTTCAGGATTCTGACACAGAGGGATGCCAAGGGCCTTGCATGATGGTTTATCCATCTAGAACCTTGTGCAGAAAGCTGAAGACAAATGTGCATGGCTCTACATCAGCTTTTATTTGTGCAACTGGCTACCAGTCCTTTCAGATTCCATTTCAGCCCTTAATGCCTGAACTATCACTCCTGCAACAAATTGTGTAATAAATAACATGTAAACAATGGGACAGCTAACAAAAAGCTATCTGTTGAATGCTTCAGGGCTCGGGGGTGGTTGGCTCTGTGGCTAGTACAACAAGAAGTTGGAGTGGTCAGGATGAATCCTCTTTGCAGGAGTGTTAGTAACTGTTTTATCCCGTGAGTCCTAGCTAGAGTTTTCCAGTTGTCTGGCTATTCAAAGCATGATTTCAAATGAGTGTCCACTGATCTGTGGCCGCTAGGATTATTGTCCAGCCCACTCCAATACAGCATTTCTTTTTGAAGCATTTACCACATTTTAAAAAAAATTAAAACAACTTTTAACCTGTTTTATCTGAAACATTTTTAATGATTAATTATGTGGTGGTTTATGTGCTGTAACCCAATAACTATGATGCTGTTATCGGCTGTGCAAACAGAATGAGGCAGCTACATTAATGTAAGCTGTGGCTCCCCTTTAGTAGTAATACCGTGACAATGTCAGAGTTAGTCTCAGAAGTGCATTTGTCTGTCTTGTGAGCTTCTTTTCTCCTCATCACAGGAGCCATGGCCCCACCAGAGAAGAGGCGGTTAGGAAAACCTCAGGGGGGAGGTGGAGAGCACCGGTTGAGGAAATAGATTGGAGAAAGGAATGTCAGAGACTGAAGGGGTGGGAGAGAACCAGGGAAGATGAGATGGGGATGGGTGTGAGATGAGCAGTCAGATAGTGCATGGGATGTCCTCCTTCATTCCCCACCATTGGGAAGGGAAATGAAAAAGAAAGCAGCAGTGGAAAGGGGAAAAGAGGGAGAGGGCCAACAATGGGCTGTGTAGGGGCAGCAGGAAAGAGCAAAACTTGAACGTGGAAGGAAGAGAGGCTGACATAACTAAAAACCATGTCCTCTGAACAAAGAGAGGGAAAGACAAGAACAAAATAAAACCTTCAAAAGGGATTGACCGCTACAGAGGACAGATGTGGGAGAGGAGAGTGGAAATGCAAAGGGGAAGAAAACGTTGAGCCAGAGTCTTTTTTTTTCTTTTTAAGAGAAAGTTCATTTTACTCCCCATTTTGAGCCCATGATTTAATGTTCGGCTGTTTCCACGGAAGAAAAAGACTGAAACTTTCCTGACCTCTTCGTTGGGGGTGGGAAAAGAGAGTCTGACACCCCACACCTCATGCTATTGGACTCTACATCGCTCTCATTTTCGTGAGGTTGCAGCGTATGTGCTACCCATTGGCACACCCCACCTCAGAAACTACCTCTACTCATCTCAACTCTGCATCTGATTTAACTACCTCCTCCCTCTTACTGATACAGCAAATATCCAGTGTTCTAAGGGGTGACCTTCCCAGTGCTACACTGAGTTGCCAGCGCTGTGGACATGCACATGCATGTTATTTAACTACCGGGTCTTTGTCCTTCTCCCTCTGCTAGTTAAGCTAATATCGGATACAATAAGGCAGAAGGAGAAACGTGAAGCTGGGATCTAGATGAGAAAAGTCTGATCTGCAAGTAGGTTGTATGAAGCCATTCTGTGACACAGAACAGGTACGCCAGGCTCCAGGATCCTGTCACTTTGCTTTGAGGCTATCCTTTAGTTAGTGATAGAAATGTCAGCCTGAAGGGCAAGTTAGGGCTGCCTCATGTTTACTATTGAAATAAGTACCCAACTCTTTCCTTTGCCTCCACCTGCTAAAACCTTCAAGATATGGAAGCACAAACTATCAGATGCTTTACCATTGTCCTGGAGATACCAGTGAAACACATGCACTTGACTCTGGAAATAGCATTTAACTAGCTAGTAACTCCCATCCCAAACTGTCTTGTTTAGGAGCTTTCTATTTGAAATACGTATCTTCAGTTTCTAATGTAGCTGCTTCTTTTATGTCTCTGAATTTAGACCTCCATCCTCGCTGTCTAAATTTAGCCTCTAGTGATGACTCCTGATAAGGTCAGTGTTTCCATCGCTGATTTTTACATTGCATTGAGGGCACTGAGCACTGCCCTCTTTGTGAACACATTACCGTGATAAGCCTAGTTTAATTTAAACACAAATTATTGCATATTCCTGGTTAAATACATACGCATCCTCATAAGGCATCACAGGAGGACATATTTTCCTTTCCTTTGAAAGTGACTTTGTCCAGTGACTTGCATGAGGATCCATATCTATGCAGGGAACAGGTGCAGTACCCAAGTGCATGTAATGTAAGCTAAACCCAGTTTTTCTCAAACACGTGTTAACCTTGCCCTAGAGAGATCACCTCTTGATGTGAAAGGTAGTTTGCGCTCTAGGCCCATTGATTTCTCTAATATGTCCCTGAGACTGGCAAAAAGAGCCAAACAGTGAACCCTTTTTTTGACCCAGGACCTGAACCAAAAAAAAACACAACTCGTTTCACAGAGGCCACCATACTTGAGGGAGAGAGAGGGGTGTGTGTGTGTGTGTGAGAGAGAGAGAGATGTAGACCTCACCAGTACTGATCAGTGACAGATGAGTGAAGTAGGCAGAATAGGGGGTATGTCTACACTGCAGTTAAACACCTGTTACTGGCCTATACCATCTGACTCAGACTCTTGGGGCTGTTTAATTGCTGTGTAGACATTCTGCCTTGGGCTTCAGACCAAGGTCTGGGACCCTCCCACCTCACAGAATCCTAGACCCCGATCTCCAGACTGAGCCCAAAGGTTTACACTGCAGTTCAACCACACCATAGCTCAAGTCAGTTGGCATGGGCCAGCTGTGAGTTTCTAATTGCCACGTAGTCATACTTAAGGCAGCATTTTTGTTAAACCAACATTCTCTATCAGCAGTGATGGGAAAGGAAAAAGTTCTTAAATTTAAGAAAGATAAAAAAAAGTTCTTAATGCACTGTATAATTAACTTGGGGAACTCACTGCTGCAGGATATTGTTGAGGCAAACTGCTTAGTAAAATGGAGGCAAAGCTGTTAGGAAGGGGAAAATATTTCAGTGATCTGGTAGAAGCTATGACCTTACTGTTTATCAAAACAGGCCATTCCCCTCCCCAGTTGTTAAGGTGGCACGTGGGTCTTATGAGATCAATGAAGTCCTAACTGCTTTGACACCAGCAATGGGTAAAAAAATGCTCTCTTTTCATCTAAAGTTTCCTATGAGATGGTGCTTATTTCACTCGCATGTAGACCTATCGCTAATGGAATGGTGGAGGAGGGGTGGTTATGCCTTCTTCTGAACCATTCAGCATTGGTCACTGCTAGAGATACTAGACTCCATTGACTATTGATCTGTTCCTATCATGTATTCCAAAACATCACAGCTCAAACTGTCAGGGTGTTGAAAAAATAAAGACCTCTTTTATTCTGAAACCAAGAAACCACATGTCCCCTCCCCAAGCCTTCTTGGGGAAACGTCAATATTGGAGGGTGGCTTTTCAGTACAGTGGAGGGACAGCACAGCACAGTTCCCCTCATCTGACTGAGAGAACAATAATGCTTAGCTCTTCCATGGTGCTTTTCTTCTGCAGCCAGCATTTCATTGTGACATGTAAAGGTTAAGAAATAGTATTTTAAAATGTTCTGAGTATGATTGTTCTTTTCCAGAGACCAACAGAACGGCATGGTGCAGCCCAGAAACTTTCTGACCCAGGCCTCCTAGATCTGTTCTGACCTGGCCAGCGGGTGAACTACAATCAGTATGATCATCCTAGGAAGTGTCATTTTTATTCAGCAGACCAGAAAATGGGTTGCAATATAAAAGATGAAATTCTCATATCTTCACTTAATAAGAAGAGGGAACAATTACTGTGCCCCACACAGCTGTTGCTCCCTTTTCTTTCTGTGACTCATTACAAGAATTCTCATCTCTTTCTCTGATCCTTCTGTCCATTTTCCATTCATAAAGATCAAGAAGGTGTTAACTATTGTTAACCTGCACTCCAGTATGATGATACTCTCTGTATCCCTCCCTCCTCTCCCCACTAATGACACAGTAAAGGGTTTAATGTTTTTTGTACTGAGTGAAGTTTATTATAAATTTTATCCAATCTGCTCTTTTTGTAAATTGGAATATTTTTTATGTTTATAAAAAGAAAAATATATATAGTAAACGAAGTACAGACTCCAAAAATAGATTTTCAAGAGAGACATAAAAATAAGGGGCTGCAGCAATCTGAGCAGTTACAAAGAATCCCATTTCTTGTTACGCTTCTGCACAGCTCTGCCCTGAAAGTATTACTTGCTCAACTGAAGTTGCAGTCAGAAACACAACCAGCCAATCACTATTACCTTTATGGAGCCACTGCTTTCAAGAGTTGGTTTTGAGCAAGATTTGCCAATGCAATTCTTGGCACTGCCCACCGTTACCTCAGTTACCCTAGAAACCAACCCATGGTTACACTTCTGTTGTTTTTATGAAATGCCGCTGTTGGATCAAACAGAAAAGGGATAGGGCTTATTCATGCACACACACATTCATACCTTCATGCACCCACACAGGTGCAGAGTTACCAGAGATAGCAGAGGAAGCCAAGACACTGAAGCATAGTAGCTCTGGTGTGTCCGCCTGCGGTCACAGATCCGGGCCGGCAAGCAAGTCAAGAAGCAGGGGGCTTGTGTGCGTGGCTTCTTCCTTTTATTGGAACTGCGCGGCTCCTGTCACATACACTGAGTTTCCCTTCTGTGTCCGTCACCAAGAAGCGTTCCCAAGCAATGTTTTGCATACCAAGCTCTTCTTTACAGCACCCCGTGACTGCCTTCTCAGGGCAGATTACAGCAGACACACCTGGCTCTATTCTCCTTGCAGTTCCTCTCCGCCCAGTCCCACATACACTCCCTTTTCTCCCTCACACACACCCTTGTTCACACTCTCTGATTGCATGATGGGGTATTGCAAAGCTTGGATGTTTATGCAAGTAGTAATTGAAAAGGTTACAAAGCTTGCAAGAGTTATAAAGCTTAAAAGGCTATGCTAACAATAATTAAAGTTACAAAGTTTGCAAAAGGTTACAAATCTTACAATCGCAAGGTAACACCCACAAATAGCTTTTGCCATTCACAGTTAACAAGTAGCAACTATTTTTAATCCAGCCTTTAAACAGGTTTAAAATTGGGCACAATCTCAACACTTTGACCAAGATTTGTACAAAATGGTGATTCAGTACATCTGCAAATTGGGACATTCATAGGCTATTATTTATTCTATATACAGCGCCATGTGTGTGCATGGAAGGGGCAGCCCCATCCTTCCCCACCACTGAGGCTACAGTGAGGGGCAGCAGCAGGGGAGGAGATGGATGTGATGGCAGCCCCCCCAGTACCCACCACAGGGGAGGCAAAGGGGCTTCCTGGACCTGAGAGGGGCTCTAGGAGCATGTGTAGTGACAGTGGTGCGAGGTGAATGTGGTGAGGAGGAAAGAGGAGCCCTTCCCCCAGAGCTCACTGCTGCCTGGGGGACAAGGGCTAGGGGGGGAGTTCTCTTTTCTGGCCCTGGCCCTGGCCCCAGCTCCAGGGCAGGCTTCCTGCACCCCAAACTCCTCATTCCTAGCCCTGCCACACCCAGAGTCCACATAGCCAGAGCCCTCACACCACCCCCCGCACCCCAACCCTCTGCCCTAGCGCTGAGCCTCTCCCAAACCCCTCATCCCTGGCCCCAGCCAGAGCCCTCATCCCCCCCGCCCACCATAACCCTCTGCCCCAGTCCTGAGCCCCCTCCTGCATCATGAACCCGTCAGCCCCACCCCAAAGCCCTCACCCCAACCCTCTACCCTAGCCCTGAGCCTCCTCCCATACCCCAAACACATCCACAGCCCTCACCCCTGCACCCCCTCACCTCCAACTCCCTCCCAGAGCCTGCACCCCTTCCCCTCCCCACACAACCCCTTCTGCCCCCAAACTCCCTCCCAGAGCCTGCACCCCTCACCCTCTTCCACCTGCACCTCCAGCCCAGAGCCTGCACTCAAAGTCTGTCCCAGAGCCTGCACTTGCACCCCCACTCCCTTCCCACACACCCTCTCCTATCTCCAAACTCCATCCCAGAGCCCGCACCCCCACTCCCAGCGTGGAGCCTGCACTCAGCACCCAAACTTCATCCCAGACCCCCTCCCCCACCCAAACTCCCTCCCAGAGCCCAACCTCTCACCCCTTTTGCAACCAAGCTCCCTCCCAGAGCCTGCACCCAATCCCCTGCCCCAGCCCAGGGCCTGCACCCTAGACCTCCTCCCCCCACCCAAACTCCCTCCCAGAGCCCTAGGCAGGTTGAGGGAAGAGTTTGGGTGGGTGGGTTCTGGGCACCACCACCATTTCTACAAACCTACCACCCCTGCTGAACACGACCGCTTTTCTGGCCCCAGCCCCAGGACAGCCTGCCTGCACCCCAAACTCCTCATTCCCAGCCCTGCCACACACAGAGCCCACATAGCCAGAGCCCTCACACCACCCCCCCACACCCCTTGCAGTATGCAAGAATGGAGACACAGATGACAGCAGTCAACACACACCCTTGTGACTTAGCCTAAGACCCAGGTCTTCAGAGGCTAGTGCACTAACCATCCTGTAACAGACTCACCTTCACACTGCACTTTATTCAGGTTTCCAATGACTGATGCATAAGACTATAGAGCAGTGGTCCCCAACCTTTTTGAGGCCAGTAGCACATTCATGTTTTCAGAAGAGTGTGGCAGGCGCCAACAATTTTTCAAGGCTTATTTTGTATTTGTACATTAAATAATAGGAAAATCATATTTAATATACACAATATGAATCCATAAGATAAAATGGGTAATTTTACATGTAAGAGGTATTAATTAAGTTATTCGGCAATTACTCTTTCACCTTACCATGTGAATTTGCTCTTTTTTTATCTACCTGTAAGAAAAATTAAGGAGTTTTTACAAAATAAATATCAAACAGTTTTCATCTCATTTATTTTAAAAAAGTTAAACATTGCTGAACTGCTGGTCCAAATATATTTATTATTCTTACTTCAACCTAGAATGAAGCCTGCAGCCCCGGAGTTCTCCGTCCCTGCCAGGCGTGGGCTGCGGTTTCTCTCTGTCTTAAGCCATGGCCCCAGCCCTGCCAGGGACCGAGAACACCGGCGCCCTCACAGCCTGCAGCCCCAGAGTTCTCTGTCCCCGGCAGAGGCGGGGCCGAGGCTTCTCTCTGGTTTCGAAGCTGGAGAGAAGCTGTGGACTGGCGTCTGCCGGGGACAGAGATCTCCGGCGCCCACAGCCTGCAGCCCCGGAGAAGCCGCAGCCCCGTACCTGCCAGGGACAGAGAGCACCGGTGCCTGCAGCCCTGGAGTTCTCTGTTCCCGGCAGGCGCGGGGCCGCAGCTTCTCTCCCCTGCTGGGCACTAGGCAGGTGCACATAAATGCCCCGGCAGGCACCATGGCTCCTGTGGGCACCGCGCTGGGGACCACTGCTATAGAGTATCCTCCCAAAGTCACTACAAACCTGCACAAATTTGAATCCTCGTCGCTTCCTCTTTTACTTCAATCACCAGATCAAGTCGGGCTGAATGAAAAATGACAATGTAATAAATTATATTTATCAGCCAAAGGCAATACAACAAATTACACGTCACCTTCTAATGCAGAGATAAAAACCATCTGAGACATGAGACCATGGTACGGTTGACAGGATGAGGGAAAGATGTCATTGGCAGCCTCCCAGCTCTGGGTACAATGTTCAATGCACAATGCTATCGTCATCCGCATGCTGCTGATATTCACAGCTCTGAATGATTCAGTTTAAGTCTATTTCCTTAATTAACAGCTGACACATCTTCTTTAAAGTCCTTTTTCTATTTTCTTCTTTTGTGGTTGTGATACTTGTCTTCAGCCCTGAAATAGAAACAAGCCATTATAGCCAATATCTTGTTAGGATCTCAGCACTTAACAGATTACTCCAAAACTGCTTGGCTGACTCAACTTTCACTGATGAGAGTCTGAACATTAGAGAAGCCTGAAGTTTTTCAGGACTGAAAATATCCTTTAAATCTAAGCACTTTCTTCAAAATCTTGTCACTTGTCTTCCCTTTGAGGGTTCATTGCCAGTGAGCTTTATTCAAGTCTCATTGCACAATCCTGCACTCTGACGGAGCACAATGTATCTTGTAAAAACAACTGCGTAAAGCCCATTTTATGAGACAAGCAGCCACTCCAGCCTATGCACCAACGTATATGGTCAAAGCATTTGTGTTTTTGTGAGCTGATCCACACTTGCTAGGAATTGTGCTATACAACTTCTTCCATTTCTGTTATAAACCAATATAGGGTCACAAAGAGAGCCCGGAAGGCTGACGGGAAAGCGTTTTGAGTAAGCTCCTAAAACCACACTTGGAACCATATCCTCAGCTGGGATCTGTTGGCTCTAGCACTTGCACTAGTGCCAGATCCAAGTAAATTCTATGGGACTCCATCAACTCTGCACTATGGGCATGAGACTCTGTATTATTAGACCCCATTGCAGGTCATCATCTCTTCACTTTTAGTACTAAAAAACTTTTAGTTCTCTACTTCTTCAGTGGTGTTGGTGTCATTCATTACGGGCAATTTTGTTCTGAAGCTTAGGAAAACTTTCCGTTTAGAACAAAAGAATCAATACATGAAGCAAATGGTAGAGCTGACAACTAATCTAACTGGTAGATCCCCATGCAAACTCCTCAGAAGTATGTATTAACATTCACTACATGTACACCAACTAAGTAACTATCAGTAATACAAGGTGTGGTTAATTCATAATATACAGCCCACATAAGACAAATGGAGAGCACTAGCTGACCCTTTGGGTCAGATCTGAGCCAATGCTCCTGCATTGTCAGGGGCAAGTCACTGCTGGGGGAGCCATCTTTTGGATCCCTGATTAAACCCTGAAATCTGGATCACTTGTTTTTTAAAGATTCCACAGCAAATTCTGCTTGGACAGGGGCTTAGCTTAGCTGATCTGGGTTACTACATTCTGCCTCTGAATTCTCCTGAATTTCCACTTGGAAGGAGTATTACGTTCCTGCACTAAACTCGGATGCACCGTTACATTTCACTGGTGACTATCATCACTGACTGGTACAGGCAAACAAATTGCTTAGAGTAACACTTGCCTCTCTCTTTTTCTCCTGGAATCCCTGTCTTTGCCTCTTTCTCTACTTCTTTTTTGTTTGTCTGGACTTCTGCTGGGATCTCTCCTGTGTCTAGATCGATCAACATCCTTAGAACTTCCACAAGACTGTCGAGAGTCCACTGATGCTGACCGTCTCTCTTCGTTTCTGAAGAAAAAAGTCATTGGTTTTGTTTAATAAATAGTTTCATAAACACTGTAGTTATTAGAATACTTTAATCTCCATCGGTCTGTCTCTGGCAGGCAACGAAAAGGAACTGTACCCCATTTGGTAGAATCATTTTCTTCTTTTTTTTGTTTGTGATAATAAAAGCTTGGAAACAAAACACTGTTAGCCACGGATTTTGGCTTCTCTTATTCGACAAGTTGCAATTTCTTCCCCAGTTCTTTAGGTGCAAAGGCTGATATAGATCCGATTTACTATTTCAACCATCCAAGTCAGGAAATAAAAATGAGAAGCATTACACAGTGACGCAGACACACTTCCATGTCACACAGGTAATAAAGTCTATCCTGTTTTCTTTTTCAATACCCAAGTGAAGGATTACTGATGATGTTAAGTATATTGCAACACTAGTAGTGCAACACAGCTATGTTCATGGAACTATGAGAACCTTAAAGGGACACTGTCAACTTGACATCTAATCAGTTTTTTTAAAAAAGGAGTTCAAAATAATTTACGGTACTATTCCAGTCCCCCATCTCCCCAACTCTTGTGTTTTAAAAGTCACATTCACACAGGTTTTTCTCTCCCTAGCTGCTCTGTGACTGTCTGAGACCTGTGGTTACAGCACTGTATTAGGACTCAGGAGACCGTATGTTCATGTCCCAGCTCTGCCACAAACTGCTTGTGTGGCCTTAGGAAAAAAAGTCACTTCATTTCCCCATCTGCAAAATGGGAACACTTTTTTTCTCCCATCCCTTGTCTTGTCTACGTAAGCCATACACTCTTCAGGGCAAGGACTATCTTAGTATGGATTTGTACTGTCCAGTACAATGGGTCTACTTCTCAATTGGGCCTTCTGTGTGTTACTAGAATACAGTAATAGGTCGCTATGGATTAACGGTTCCCAGTGTCCCTGCACAAAGAAAGCATTTTGGTGAGTGCTGAGAGGTTCTTCTTAATACCTTCCTGAAGACTTTGCTGAAATGGAAGATTTTCCTCCTTCACACGTCTCTGCATTGTCTGGTTTACTTTCCTCCTGCCAGTGGCTGCTGAGTTCTTCCATGTGCACACCAATCACATCTCTGATTACCTGGGAAGAGATTAATAAAAGAAAACTTGAAGCTAAAATAGACTAGAAAACACCAGACAAAAGAGGAGGTCTGAGATGTGGTTTTTAAATGCACTAGATATTTGTACGGAAAAACATTTGTTTGCTGAAATAAAAACTCCAAAGTAATTTTACTAAAAAGCACCTTAAAGGGACACTATCAACATGCAGGTTGCTGGAATTTGCACGTACAAAACTCAGTATTAAAAGTAGCTGTGATCAATATATTCAGTAACTTGCAGTGAAAAAAGTTTTCTGTTTGCATCTGAAAACGTTTCTCCGAAGTCTTTGCAACCCCAAACAGCTAAGGCACAAGAAAAGGATACTGAAATTGACTAGTCTAGCCTCACTGTTCAGGAATGAAGAACAAACAACATGATGGACACAAGATTTTTAAAGTTCTTTCATTTTTAACAGTCTCAACTGTTGGTATCGGAATTGGGTAAGGAAAAATGCATTTTAAATACATGTGTTTTTAACCCTGCAGTGCCGCTCTAAGTAGTTTATGCAACTTTCAAATTGACATAGCTCAAACTACAGGATAGCCACAAAGTGATACCAGGAAACACTGACAACCATTAACATTTCTTTTTGAGATTTATAAAATTGCTAATACATTTACCAGCCTACATCTTCAGACTTGGTCAGAAAGTTTCTTTAAGATTTTTTTGCCTAGGCATCGTTGTTAAAACTGTTTTTACTAATCTGAATAAAGCACATTAGAGAGTGTACACCGTGAAAAGATTGAGCATTCTAATACCTGCAAGGACTTGCACACTCTACAAAAAGATTTGATGCTCACCTCAGTATAAGATTTCTTTGTTATATGAACATTCTTAGCTCTGTATGACTGCCGCCGTCTTTTATAGTCCCGCATTTCTGCCAGGATTTCAAGATGAGACTTTGGACCTTTTTGACCATCATCTAATACATATTGAATGTGAAACAAGTGGTTAAACAAACTAAAAAAAATTGTCAGAAGCAATACATCGGCACTTGAGAATACATAACTGAGCTATCTTAGAATGGTGCTGTTTACAGGACTAAAGGTAAGTTTGTGTCAAGTTCTTTTAACATATGTTTCTCTGGTATTTATTTACTGCATCAAACAGTGTCTACGGAAGTTGGAGAGAAAGCTGGAAGAGATCTGCTTACCCAGTAAAGACCAAAATCAACAATCAAAATAAAAGGCATTCAAGCCACCATACAAAATTATTACATGAACTCTGAGACACTGCAGTAAGACCAATGGAGTGACTTGAAATAAGTTATTTAAAAACAACTATCCTAAATACAAATTTACAAGTCACATTTTCAAAATCCATATTATTGAAATGCGGAAGTCTGGCAAACAGAGGTATCAATCCAGCAAATGTAAATGTCTATGGCCAGCAGATCCTTTTGCAGGATCGTGGCTCCAGAAATAAGGCATTTTTTCCCTGCATGTACATTGTTCGTTTTACAGAATATAGTAATTGGAGGAGTCCTGGTCTCACTAGTTTATACATTTCTCCAGAATTGTCTTTGTGCCAAATGACTATCATGTGTTTCTTATCACATTCCTATTGTTAGTGTTCCATGCTGCTTTAATCTCATATCAGCTTTCACAGCAGAAATCTTGCAAAATTTCACATTCAGTTGTGAGCCAAAGAAGTGAAGGCCTGTTGCAGCAGAAATGAAGAATCTCTCCTCCTGCTGAGACGCAGGCAATAGATACAATGAGAGAAGAACTGTTTGGACAGAAAGCTGACAGAATTGAAGGTGGAAAAGAGAAAGCTACAATAAGCAACTACACAAAGACCACTACATTACAGGATCTGAAGGTATCTTACTTGTGTCCTGAACTGTACCTTTTCTTTTTGTTTTTGTTTTTTTAAGAAAAATACAAAAAGAGTATTTGCCATCTCTTTTCCAGGCTAGTTTGCATAATTTTTGTCCTTTTCCTAGAATCCACAATTTGGTTTACATTTTATTAATTCAAACCTGAATAGATGTTCAACCAAATCCCTCTAACTGTAGAAACATGACAACATTTGAAAATGACAAACACTGCCATTTTAAGTTGTAAAACTCAAGAATTGGAATATTTCTCAAACCTTGGGTGACTTTAGCAGCCAAATCTACAAAGAGATCACTGTCGTTTTCAGTGGCCTGGGATCTAGACCTCTGTTTCTTCGTCTCTTCCAGGACATAATCATAGATTGCAAGACGATCAGCTTGAGTCAGGTCACAGATGCAGCGTTTGTGGTTTTGGGGAACTTCAACAGGCAGTGAAGAATAGGCACCTAAAGCTTGTGAACAAATGGACATTATTACTTCTATAAAATGGAAATACACAGAGAAACTTGTGGGGAGGAGCAAGTGTGCTGGCACTAAGAACTTGGACACTATTTACATACTTTTCACTTGTGCAAGACAGACTTCTTCACTTTCACTGGATTCGGATAGCTTAAAAAGTGCTTTAGTTGGCCTAATTTTGGGAAACCACTGAAGTCTGCTTCATGAAATGACGACTCTGTAACAGACTGGCACCAAATGGCCGCTACACTTCTATGTCGTTAACTTTCCCCAAATATGCACCTGGGGAGCCAGGAGTTTTGGTGTCTCCTCCAGGAACTAGGAGGGATATTTGGGGGGAAAGGGAGAGAATGGCCACAAAAATTATCTAGTCCACAATACGATTTCTTGTATTATGTTATTAGTGACAGCCCACTAGCCTGCAAAAAAATCTTTTTGTACTGGTCCAATAGCACATATTTATTTTTAAATTTGTTTCCAAATTTCAGCTGCAAACTAGTTAAAAGCCAACATTCTATTGGCAATAAATGGAATCAAAGCCTCTGTTTAATCAAACAGATAATGCTCAATTGTCTGCACTGAATACTTGCAAAGACGATTCAGAACAGGCTACCTTCTACCCGCTCACATTTCTAGTTGGTTTAAAAACCCTGAAGAGAAGTAATGTGCAACAAAACATTTACAATTGGCAAAACAGAGTTGCCAGTCTCCTCCCATTTATTAGTCTACACTTACTCACCAGCTATACAGTTACCAAGATGTATTTGTTACCTGCTGGCTAAAAAAAACCTGCATCCCCAATTTATCAAAAGTGTAGAGTCTCTCCCTGTTTTTGGCAAAGATTTTATTTCCTTCAAACAAAATAGTCAAACCCTCACTCACGCTCTCTCCAACACACTGTAGCATTTCAAAGTGAATTTCTTGAAACAACAGAATATGGTACTTATGAAAGGCTATCACTTGCAGAAAGGATGCTGTATAGCTTTCAAGGCTTGTCTATGCTGCCAAGGGCATGTAGGTTACGTGTATCTACATGCTGCACTGAAAAACAGGCTGCATTCACACTGTGGTGGTTAGCTACACGTGGCAAAAAAAGACTCTGGCAGGGGAGAAGCAATGGAAAAAGGCTCCAACAGCGAGGCCAGAGCCTTTCCTTGCAGCAGGAAAAGGCTCCAGCAGTGGGGTGATGCTGGAGTCTTTCTCCACTGCCTCCCCACTGCTACAGCCTGTCCTTGCAGTGGAGAAAGACTCCTGCAGTGGAACACTACACTGCTAAAAATAGCCGTGTATATGTGAGAGGCATTGCTAGTGCATGTCAAAAGTGAGTAGAGTACATACCCTAAAGTTCAAGTGTGTCTTTACTCTGCTTGCCCAAGCAGTGCCTCACCATCTACACTGCTATTTATACTTGTGCTAGGTGGGTGTGCAGCGTATGTATTCAACACACACGGTCAATGGAGACAAAGCCTAAGTTAGGAGAACATTCATCTCCCTGATTCCCCTTCAGTCTCACCCCTGCTCATGAAAGCAGAATCAAGGATATTTTTATTTAATATTGATGACTGCGTACTGAAAACCTGGACTACAACTCTGCGTTAGTGGAGAGCCTGAGAGAAAAGAATAAGTGTTTACCAAGTAAAACCTGATAATAAATTAAGAAGTTATTAGGTGAATGTGGACAGTTTGGACAACTTTGGTTCTTTCTTCTGATGGCTTCTAAAAAGTGCAAGAGCACAATGTTAAAATAGGATGGTGAGCTATAACTGTAACACCTAGTGGCCTATAGATGTATTTTTGCAATACAGCATATGGTACATGTTTTGGCGTTCATTTATTTTCTTTTAAAGTTGTTCAGTGCATTCAAGTTAGATTAAGATTTGAAATTAACATTACTACAGCTTTGTTAAACCGTGGGGCAAAAACTTCACATCTTCCAAATATGCCATCAATCTTATGAAAATTTCCAGGTGCCTCCTTTCCAGAGAGCCCATTCTACAGGTTTCCATTTCTATTTTAGAAAAAGAAAAATAGAGCAGAAAAGTTTGCCAGTCAGCGCTGCTGTATTCAGCTGCTGAGTTAGCAAGTCAGAAAGGGAAAATAAGCATACACTTTTTTCCCTATGTACACTAGGGTTGCCAATTTTGGTTGGACGTATTCCTGGAGGTTTCATCACATGACAATCTTTAAATTTAAAGTTATTCTTTAATTCCTGGAGACTCCAGGACAATCCTGGAGGGCTGGCAACCTTTATTTGTGCATGTGTGTATTTTAAAATGACAGAGTCAGTAGCTTAATGCAGTTTTATCCAGGTGCCACAAACACTCCCACAGCACACACTGTAATTCTACTGCCATCTGTACAAGCAAGCACAGTTTGTCAAGAGGCTGTCTTGATTTCATCTTTCATTCTCTTGAGAAATCTATTTCTGTCCTTTCCTGGGGCTCCAGGCTGTTTTGTATGTTCTCTGATCAGTGAAAAACAGGGTGTAAGGACTTAAATGTACGGGTGGACACAATCTCCATCCTGTCTATGGAGGAGCAGGCCCCTCTGACTAAATCACTCTAATTCCTCTTAGGAAAATGTGCAATAATCCATTGTAAAAATGGAAATTGAAGGTTCACGTATTGTGGGGCAATGAAAGACAGCTACATATCACACGCTCAATAAAACAAATGTTAGTTTGGGGATTCAGAGGAGGAAGTGAAAGCAAAAGGAAAGGTTTCTTGTCCAGGAAAAGTATTCCCAGCAGTGGGAGTGGGGTTCCGTCTGAGGGGGTTCTGGGCTGTGGAAGGCAGAAGAAGGGACAGCTCAGAGAGCTGGGCCAGAGGGGGTCAGTAGGGGAAAGATTTTAAATAGTGGGATTGTGAGACTGCAACTAAAGAAACATCGTGAGCTTTGCAGGGCTGATTTCCAGTCCTGAAGATAGCTCTTGAGTTGAACATGGAGGACTTGAACCCTCCCCAGGTCCCAGGTGAAGGAGGAGAACACAGCTGTGGGGACCAGACGAAGTAAGGGAGCAAATGAATATTGTATGACAGTGAACCCACAAATGAGATCAAGGGAGACTGGGAAAGAGATGGCTTGAGTGATCATGAATGGGAGGAGACATGGCCCACACTACAGAAAAACTGGAGAACCCCTGGCTTAATCTGTGTACTCCGCTTACCTTCACTGGAGCCTCCACCTTCTTTTGCACTTAAAGCTTTAGCTTGTTTAATAATTTGAAATTGTAGATCCTTATCTGAAAAAAAGGAAAAGAGAATTTTACAGAGCTCCTGCACCTTTGTACAAGTCCACCCTGAGGTATGTGCTAGATCTGTGCTTTCAGCTGGCGAGGTTTAATGGACAGGCAGGCAGTGGTTATTGTACAGAGAGAAAATATTCCTCATCCTGAATTACTGCTGTTCAGCAAAAGGCCATCAGACACTCAGGAATTCTTTGACTGTAATGGAAAATTTTTAGCCAAATATATTCTGGCTTTTTAAAAGTTTGTTCTGACATCCATTCCATGTTTTTAGTCCAGAAAACCAAAGCATAGCCAGTTAATAAGATTTATATTTATTCTACAAGTAAATGTAAATGATATCAAGTTACTTCTCTGGTCCTGCTAGCAGGGCCAGCTCCAGCTTTTTTGCTGCCCCAAGCAGTGAGGGAGGGAGGGAGGGAGTGAAGGAAGGAAGGAAAGAAAGATTGGACCACTGCGAAAATGCCGCTGAGGAAGACAGGGAGTGAAGGACACACCACTGAATTGCCGCAGAAGACTGAAGTGGACCGACTGGGCTTCTGCTGAAGTGTCACTGCCGCCGACCCGGACATGCCGCCCCAACAATGGACAGATGTGCGGCCCAAGGCACCTACTTCCTTTGCTGATGCCTGGAGACGGCCTCATCTGCTAGTGTGTCCTGTCTCCTCTGTGTCTGTTTCTCAGGTTCTAAACTCCTCAAGAACACAGACTCACACTGTGTGTCTTGCTTTATTATTTAATATTATTATTACTGTGCTGAGCAGATTTTTCAAACACTTGACATATAAACATCTGTTAATTGTAACTCTGCCATTTAAAGAGGGACAAGTAACTGAAGATCACATTTTCATCTGCCTTAAAAGGGCCTTATAATCTTAGTGGCAACAACCTCTAGATTCCAGAGCAAGATTTATTTGGAAGCAAGTACAATAATGCACTACAGAGACATTAAAGAGAATCCTCCCTCACCCAAGAACCATCCCACACTAATGTTTCCACTAGTTTATGCAGAACTGCAGTGAAAACAGATCTCCCTTCAGAAGCTCTACTGCAGTAGCTAAACGCTATTCTTAGAGCTGGGTCAAACTGCTGAGGTGGGATACACATGTGATCTACTCACATCACAGATGAGTCCGGTGCACAAACAAGAAAGTAACAAAGCAAAGGGAACTTGCAAGCTGTGTTAGAGATATGGAAAAAACAACAATCTGCCACAAATATGCTGATAAATAAGTGGGAATTAAATTATAATATCCTCTTCAAACTTTGAAAATGAGAAGGAAAGATAGCCTCTGACTAGGATCGGATAAGGTAAAAAGGTGTGCTGCTCAGCTTTGCAGAATGAAGGTAAAGGGCCACAAGCCAAATTTATTTTAAAAACACCTAGATGGTGAGAATAATGATGTTTCTCTTACACTGGAGCAACTGAGGTAACATCGTCACCTGAAGTGTCTGCATTCCACTGTTCAACCATTACCAAATTCATACTTACCAATAGTAATGGTGGGTATCTTTGCTTTCTCATAGTAAAATGTAGAGTCATACATTTCAGCCTACAAGCCAAAAGACATTAATTATACCATTCTGGAGTTTATAGCTAGGACTCAAGCATCCCCACCCATAACTGCCAAGGGCTCCCCAATTCTGTAGTCTGATAAACCCAACTGGGCCTTCACATCCAGACAGTCTCTCACTGGACTTGTGTAGGCGCACAGGCCACCTGCAGCATCAGGGCCTTTGTTTATACAATTTCTCTGGGCCTAGAGTATAAACAGCAGATTTCTCTGAACCAATCCAGATCTCTTAAGACTGCCAAACTATTTCCTCTCAGCAGAACCTGACCAAGAGATTCCTGGCCCTGGAAAAAACCAACCAGTCCGCCCAGAGCTGAAAGTGGCTACCTGCTCCTCTCTAGAGTACTCCAGCCTCCTCAGCCGGCAGGCCACCATGTGCTTAGCCAGGGAGGCTCTGGGCATCTGGTGATTGGCATCGTAGGGACAAATGGCTCTCTCCTCCTACCAGAGGAAACACATAGTCAGCACCAAGTAGGGGCAGGGAACTCCTTCAATTTGGAGCTGGGGGGCAAGGAGGTATTGGAAGCAGGGCACTCAGTCAGTGCAGGCAGGGGTGGAGCTGGGGATAAGCGGGTGTTGGAAGCAGGAAGCACAGTGCAGGTGAGGATAGTGCTGTGGGGGACAAGAGGGTGTTGGGGGCAGAAAGTGCAGCACCGGTGCGGGTGGAGCTGGGGAGAAAGGGGTGCTGGGGGCTGGGGGCGCAGTGCAGACAGGGGTGGAGCTGGGGTAAGAGGGTGTTGAAGACGGAGAACACAGTGCAGGTGAGGATAGTGCTGGGGGGGGCAAGGGGGTGTTCGGAATGGGAGCGCAGCAAGGGTGGGAATGGAGTTGGGGGAAAAGGGGGTGCTGGGGCAGGGGGCGCAGTACAGGCAGGGGCAGAGCTAGGAGGTAAGGACATATAGGGGGCGGGGGCAGAGCTAGGGGTGTTGGAGGGCGGGGTGGCAGTGTGGGTGGGTGGGGAGAGTGGGGGCTCTGGGGGCAGGGGCGGACGCAGGGTGTTGGGTGGGGGGCGCAAGTTACAGGCGGGGCGGAGTTTTGTGGAAGCTGAGGGCAACGTAAGGGGCGGCGGGAGAGAGCGCGAGTGTAGGGGGGGAGAAATGGGGGGCAGGCCGAGCGGTGCTGGGGGAGGGGGGGCAGGGGCGAGCTGGGGGCGCAGGGCGGGGCCCACCAGCCTTCACCCCCAGGCACCGCGGGACACACGCCGGGGCGAGGGAGCCCGACCCGCGGCGCTGGGAGAGATTCTTGCCTGAGCCCCGAACCACACGGCGCAAGGGGCGCCGGCCATTCCGCTCCGGGCAGCCGGGTCTCAAACCCCGCTGAGGAAACAAAGGGGCCTGGGGGCGGCCATGTTTACTAGGGGCAGGGAAGTGGCTTCTACTTACCTCGGGGCAATCTGGCTTCACTGTTATTGTAAATAATGGGCGTGGCGGCCATTTTTAGTGATGGCAACACTGTGGCCTGTGATCCCCGCGGTCGCTCGCGAAGGAGGCGAGGCTGCCAGCGCAGAGCCCGGCGCAGGGTTCCGCCCTTCGTGGTTTCAATGACAGTCACAGGCCCGGGAAGCCCCGCCGCACAGAGTGTAAGTGTCGCTAAATGAAACGGTTTAAAGGGTGTTAGCGGAGCCGGGCCTCGTGCAATTCGATGGTCACGTGTGAACAGGCAGCTCCTTGGGCAGCCCCACAGGGGCCTTGCCCGGCGCAGCGCGGCCCCGCAGGCCCATACAGCAGCCGCAGGCAGGTGCTGCAGCAGAAAAGCCACTGAGAGGGAGGCTCAGCGCGGGGCGCCCCTACTGGCGGGTCAGCCCAGGCTGCCGTTTGCCCGGAGGGGGCGGGATTTGCCCGACACCGGGGTTCGCGCCCTGATCGGGGCCGCGTGTGTGACCGACTCGCTGTCCCCGCAGGGCCCGGGCGCCGCTGGGGCACAGGCCGCCTGGCACTGGGACAAGGGGCCGAGGCAACGGCTCTTATTGGCCCAACGGCCGGAGAGTCTCGCGCCCAGCAGCGCTTGGACCAATGGAGACGTCGCCCCCGGCCCCGCCCACACAACCGCAGCCGCGGGGCAGGGAGCGAAGCGCGCGCGCCCCATTTCCCCCCTTGAGACCACGCGGCGCGAGGTGTCACGTGCAGCGCAGCTGGTGCTGCTGGGGGGCGGGAGGCCGCATGGCGAGAGCAGCTCCTGCTCGGGCAGCACCGCAGGGGGAGAAGAAGCCAAACGGGGCGGCGGGGGAGGCAGCGCGACAAAGTGCCAGCGGCAAAGGGAACCAGCCGGGGTCCCCAGGCAGGACCAGGCCCCGGGTATCCCCGCAGGGGCAATGGCAGTAAAAGCAGGGCCTGGGAAAAGCCGTTTAGCCCTCGAGAAGACACGTCCCATGCTTAAGGGTATGTCTGGACTTTCCAAACCCGAGTGTCCAAAGTCAGACGCCTAAATCCGTAACTGGGCACTGACCTTCAACGCCACTGAGTCCTTGCAGTTCCCTTTGACTGTTAATGGGAGCTGGGATTAGTCAGCATTTAAGAAAAATCAGGCTACTTTTGCTTTCATTTCTTTCTAATTTTGGAGCTTAACCTAGGCACCAAGGATTGGAAATGCTGACCTGTAGATCTACTACTGCACCACTGAATTCAGTACAGCTTTTTCATTGACTTAAATGCAAGTAGGAGTGGGTCCAATTATACCTAGGGAACAGCTCCCCAGCACAGGGAACCTGAAGAGAACTATATGCTAGAGATGAGGACCACAGTGAACATGTTCCTGGGAGGAGTTTCACATAGGGACATTGATGCAGAATATCTACCTATGTACCTGCAGTCTGGGATGTCCTGTAGTCTGCTCATACAGGTGCAAAAGCAGTAAAGCAAAACAAATGAACAGCTAATGCAGTTATATTCCCACCAGGCAACTCCCAGGAGACAGAGCCAAACCCAAGTCCATTTACGAATATCTCCCAGAGAGGTATATATTTGAAGATGGGACAGGAGTAGCTCTGTTTCCTTCTACTGGACTGTCCCTAGGGGCCTAGCAAGGAATTACTGTGTACTTCCTATAACTACAAGTAGGTCACACTAGCAGTTGATCCCTTCCTGCCAGTCCTAGCAAATAATTTACTACTAGATGTGTCTTTGTGTGTTGGGAACCCACCAAGGCCTAGAGTCAGTACAGCCTTGTGTTGGGAGGAGTCAGGTCATATTCATATCTCACTCACTGACACTGTGGAATCTTGAGCAAATCAATGTATCTGGGTCTCAGTTTCCCTATCTGTAAAATTAGCTTAATATGACCCTTACCCAGCTGTGAAAAGCAATTTTGTATCTTGAGATGAAATTAGCTATAAAAGTACGAAGTATTATTTATTACACATTGAGTCTAAAAGGAAGGACACCTTGGAGGCATCAGGCCTGCCATTCCAGTGTTTCTGGATGCACATTCATTTCACAACGTCACTGCCCCTGCTGTTGCCACAGGGAAGTATGCAGTGTCATTTGCAGGAAGATATACAGCATATTAGCAGAGAGGACAAATGATTGTTGGGAAAAGGGCATGAAACCAGCTGTGGGGTGTACATTCGCTGGTGCAAAGAACAGCAGGAGGGATGATGGGAGTCGTTTTAAAAACAAAACTAACCCAACGGTTTTGTGGCTACTCCATGCAGTTAGAAGACTAGGGACTGGCCTACACTACACAAATAAGTTGCCCTATGTTAGATCGAATTACAGCCACTGCAGTAACTGCTGGATTTTTTCATGTCCACACTACTGTCCTGTCCTCACCAGGAGCACTTCTGTCAACTGAAGTGGGATGGTGCAGGGGGCTGACAGCTCTGCGCAGAGCTCCCAGCTGGGAGCTCAACTACCTGGAGCTAACAGCTCTGGCTCTCACTGCCAGATAGTCGGGCTCCCAGCTGGTGCTGACAGGCAGTGTAAGTAATGCAATGTCTACACAGAAACTGTGCCAATCTAACTACATGGACCTAAGCGCTATGCCTCTCGAGGTTGGGTTATTACATCAGTGTAGTGGGGGACTGACATTGGTGGGACAACCCTGTAGTGTAGACATTTACAGAGATCGGTTGACGTAAACTGCCTTTTAAGCTGCTAATCTGGACTAGGAGTTAGTGTTCCTTTGATATTTTGATTAGTTAATTAGATGGGGCTTGTAGGACTCCTGGACTGGAGTATTGTGAGGAGGAGGAAGTAGGAAAGCATGATGGATGTAAGTAGGAGTTAGTTATTGGAAAAACTGCTGTAAAATCAAGTAAAACAAGACATTACAGACATGCTCGGTCAGCTCCCAGCCAGTTCCATAGCACTCTGCTCTGACCTGCTGTACAGGATGGTGCCCGTGGTGCCTAGGGTCGCCCTGACTGAAAATGCCAAGATCAGGGCAGGCTCCAAAAATGAGAGCAGATTATCCAAAAACTGGAGGTTAATACTGTAGTTAGATTTACCAACCAGTCACAAAATGTGCTGCTAGTCCCCCAGGCTGGTTATCAAGAAGCTGAAAAAAGAAACCACACAGCCCCCTTTATTGCATTCCAGTTCTCTGGCTTCCAGTCAGCACCTAGGTCCAGTACAGTGAGAAGTTTTTTATAACTCTGCTCACTATATAAAATATTCTTCTGATCTGCAAAGAGCCAGCTATGTTACCAGATCAATATTCGTTTGGATCTTACCCAAAATATCATGCTGCCAGCCAATCTTTTAGTATTTGAAAACTGAAGGCTTTATTAGAAAAGAAAAGAACAAGATGAGAGTTGTTAAATGGTCAAAACAGTCAGATACGTACTGTCATAAACAGATTGTTAAGGGTTAATGTCTCTTTTACCTGTAAAGGGTTACAAGCAGGGAACTGGAACACCTGACCAGAGGACCAATCAGGAGACAAGATACTTTTAAATCTGGGTGACGGGAAGTCTGTGTGTGTTCTCTTGTCCGTTTGTGTGTGCCTTCTCTTGGGGGGTCTGAGAAGAATACCAGACATTACTACAGCTCTCTAAGTTTTCTGTTCAAATAGTAAGTAAGAACAGGCGGTTTTCGTCTTTTATTGGTTTCTTTCTATTTGCAAATGCCGGATCTTGGCTGGGTTAACTTTTTATATGTGTTAGTTGCTGGGAATATTTTGATTTGTATTTGGATACTGGGGGAAAAGTTTCTCTTCTAGTGTCTGTAAGCTATAGGACCCTGTAATATTTTACATCTGTGAAGTTACAGAGAGAATTTTTACTTTTTCCTTTTCTTTTTTAAAGATTATTATTTAAGAGAAACCTGATTGATTTTTCCCACTTGTCCCATTTTTAATCCCAGGGCGATTGGGTTTTAGAAACTCACGCAGGACGGTGGGGAGACGGGATGGGGGGAGGTGGAATACTCTCTCTGTTTCTCTTTGATCTGTTTTCCTCTTTTCTGGAAGGGAAGGGACATGCTTTCTCTTTACTTGTGAGTTAAAGAGTTTTGGAATCAGTAGTCTCTCAGCGGTAGCCCAGGGGGGAGATAGGGGGGGGAATGGTTTATTTCTCCTGTTTTACGAACACAGGGATTTGGGTTTCTTGGGGTCCCACAGGAAGGTTGGGAGATCAGATGTCCCAAAACATTATTGTTTTGAGTGGTGGCAGTGCTATCAGATCTAAGCTGGTAATTAAGCTTAGAGGATTCATGCTAGTATCTCATTTTCTGAACTTTAAGTTTCAGATCTGGGAAGGAATATTATGACACGTACATATGACTTCAGAGTCCATATGTCAGGTTCTTAGCAGCATTGGTGAGTTTGCTGGCTTGCATGGGCAGTGGGTGGAGCCCTGCTCTGGGGAGGCTAGCCCCCGGATTTGCCCCTTCCACCCACACCCTCCCCACTGCCAGAGCCCCGAGACCTCCTGCTCCCCCATCCCCTCTGCAGCTGGACCCACAACCTCCCCTCCTCCCCCTCGCTGCCCGGAGAGCACCTCCCACCCCCAGCTGCAGGAGTCCCAGGCCGGCCGAAGCCCTGAGCTTTCCCCTGCCCAGAGAAGCCCCGGCCAGGCTGGCTGAAGCCCCAAGCCTCCTCCCACCTGGAGGAACCCAGAGCTAGCCACAGCCGCATTGTGCCTCCCCTCCCCAGACCCAGCCACCCACCGCCCAGGGGAAAAGCGTCTGTTAGAAGACACTTTTGATATGCCCCATGCTGGTTCCAGGGCGACTGAGGAGGCAGTATGTGCCTCCTCAGCTGCACTGGAACCTGCATGGGGCATAATAAAGCAAAAACTTTGCCGCCAAACCCCGCAGCCTGGAGTCCGGTGGCCATGGCAGTCCCATGCTGCCCATGCTGCCTTGTAAACTCCCTCCGGAACACATCCACAGCTTGGATAAGTCTGTCAATCCTTTGTTCCATGCTTCAATTTGTAGAAAAGTTGCTCCAGAGATAAGAAGCAGGATTGAAGACAAAATGGAGAAGATGCAGCTGCCTTTTTTTGTTCTTTGCTATGTGGCTTGTACTTCCTTTGTCCCCGACACAAACCTACAACACATGGCATAGAAAAGCCTTAGAGTCCCCTGTCCACAAGCACGTCCCTACATTTCCTGCTGACTCATAGGTATAACCTTTGCCTTCTCTCAGTGGGTTCATTGTGCAGCTGATTGCCTTTGACAGGCCATCTAGTAGGCTGGATGGCGCTGATGACAATCTTTCTGGGGGTGTTAGAAACACAGCACAGGTTTCTTATACAAATATACCACACATATTTAAAACTCACAATTCAAAGATGATACGGATAAACACGATTATCATATTTAGCCAATCGTAACTTTTCCACTGACATCTTACATGGTATATCTTAAATACGATTCATTGCAAATTTATAATACTGGTATCAGTAATATTATAAATGGTCACTTATATTCAATGCAGCATCACACAAGATCCTTAAGGTCAGGGCTTACTTGAGGATTGGCATGGCCCCAAGCTACTGCAGGCCTAATAAATGAGAGGCCTGACTGTGGAGCTCCCAAAAGTCTCTCTTTCCAGTTTTGCTGGAGAGAGGGAAGTTGGTAGCAGTTTTTTTCCATGGGGACAACAAGTGCCCCTGCAGACCCATTGTTAGGAAGGAGTTTAGGAGGGTCTTTCTCCCACTCTGTGGGGTGGGGCAGACTGATACCGGTGGCAGCGGTTTTCCTCCCAAAGCAGCAGATGGGGACAACCTACATTTGTTTTGTAGAGCATCTACTGTAGGTCTTGGGCCTGAAATGGGCACTTGCTTTGCCTAAGTCCCGCTCTAGTTGAATTTGATTTCTGATTGCAGACCCTCACTCCTTGGCCCACTGCAGGATGGCAGTGCCATGCAGGGAGTGGGAAGCTGAAGCCCGAGGATAACAGTAAATTACTTTGAAGAGAATCCTGTCCAGTTCTCTCTGGGCAGACGGCTGGGAACTGTGTAATGCTCCCTGCAGCATAGAGGATATCAAGTGATCAGTAGTGGAGGGCTCATGCGGCCTCTGGCAAGGCCAAAGGATTCTGGAACTGGGAGCTAGGGAAAACCAACTGCCCTAGAGAACGAATTGACCACGACCGACATCCGTGCTTGCTGGCTCTTGCCCTCTGTGATAAAGTCTCAGATGACTAACAGGAAAAGTCAATTTAACATGGAAAAAAAGAGTGACAGATGCAGCTGGCAGAGTGATTCTTGTACATCTGCTTTGGTTAATAGATTAGAACCTCTGCTCCTTGCACAGTGAATCTGAATCCCAGCTCCGATTTCAGATCTCTGAGTGGAGATTTCCTGGCTCTAGCTAAGCTTGCCAGGGGATCTTTGTCTCAGCAGCCTGGAACATATGTACTGTGGAAAACACTTTACTTGGCAGATGAAAATGTAGCATGTCTGTGTAGCCATCCTGTGGAGTGCAGAGGGCAATACATACATATTTTCAGAAGGGTATAGAATAGTGCTGATTAGACATTTGCTGATGGAAGAAAGAAAGTATAGGCTTTAAGGGTGCATGCATGTTGTATTTGAGTGAGTGGACAGGCCGGCCCATGGAGATGAAGAGAATTTGTTTTATTGAGCCATTCTCTCAAACAGAGCTCTTCTGCCCAGATCAGCTTCTGTGAAAGATTGAGAGGGCGGGGGGAGGAGATATCTGTGAGGCCTCATTGAGGGTATGGCTACACTTGGAATTTCAAAGCGCTGCCGCGGCAGCACTGCGGGAGCACTACTGCAGCAGCACTTTGAAGTGTGAGTGTGGTCGGAGCAGCAGCGCTGGGAGAGAGGTCTCCCAGCGCTGCACATAAACCACATCCTCTATGGGTGTAGCGTGCAGCGCTGGGAGCCTTGCTCCCAGCGCTGCCGCCCTGATTACACTAAGGCTTTACAGCGCTGTATCTTGCAGCACTCACAGGGGTGTTTTTTCACACCCCTGAGCGCTAACGTTGCAGCGCTGTAAAGTGCCAGTGTAGCCATACTCTGAGAAACCTAACGGTAGTTTTATTTAAAGGTATTTGTTTTATTTGTTCCATGTAGCAACTTAATGCCTACTATCTTGGAGGAGATTGTCTGCTTGCCATGGCTCCCCCGGCCCCAGCTGGCTCAGGGCCTTTTTCATGGGAGGTTTTTCTCACCCTTTTGTGGGACTAAAGTCTTTGCAGTTTGTGCAGTGTAGAGTAAAAAGAGGCAAAGCCTCCACTAACGTGTGCTGCTGCAGCAACTGCTTAGTTACAACTCATTGTCCTGCAATGAAGTCAATTGGATCTGTGCTTGGAATACAGCATTCTTATAGCACTTGTAAGTATGCTGGAAAATCAGGGCCTATGTATTTCAAATTGGGCATCCAAAATTAGGGAATGCTTGTGACGATTTTGAACATGATCTATTTGTGGCTCAAGCTCTAGGTTCAGGAGGGACATGTGCTCCAGGGGCGCCTGCTCCCATTTCCTCAGCCTGGCTCTTCCCCTCTGTTCTTATCTGACCTCCCAGCCTCTTACTGCTTCCAGCCTAGCCCTGTGTCCAGGGCCACTCCTAGGGACAGGCTCCTAATTGGCCACTGCCTTTTGGGAGGGGAGTCAAGGCAGAGTCAGCAAAAAGGCTAGGGGTGCTCCTGCCTGCATCCCTCCCTTTCTCTCTCTGCTCCTCAGTTCTCTGCAACTGCATTAGTCAGGCTGCCTCTCCCTCCTCCCAACCTGCTGCTGCTGGGGAATGGAGGAGAGGAAAAGTGATGGTCCAAAGGGGATCCTTGGTGTGTGGGCTTAAACTTCAGAGAAGAGGGAGGCGGAATGAAAAGGAGACTAGGAGAGAGATTGCAGGGAGTTGCTGGCAGGGCAGGGCATATGAGCAGAAGAGGGGAGAGGTGCAGGTACAGTGTGGGGCTGCTCAGAACAGCTGCTCTCCCCTGGGGCCCCCAGCCTGCTCCCCAGGAGGCCCTAGCACATTTGCTGCTCGTTCACTGAGCCAAAGAACCACCCCCCTCCTCTTTTCCCAGCCCAGCTCCCCCCAGCCCGGTTCCTCCTCTGCCCTGCCACTCCCTGAAGTCCCATGTCTGGCTCTGCTCCCTGACTCTTCCCAGCCTCTGGGTATTCTCCCCCCCGTTCCCTGCCTAGTTCAGCTCCGCCTGCTCACTCCCATGCAAACTTCTGCTTCTGGCCCCGTGAAGTCCTGCCCGAGCTGGAGCCCTCAGCTGGCTGACTGAGGAGAAGTGGGTGGAAGGGAGAGGACCAGGTTGAGGAGAAGCCTGCTGGTGTACCGACACTTTGAGCTACCCTCCTGTTTTGCAACTACACAGCAGAGGGCAAATGCTTTGAGCAGCCACTGAACTGCTGCTGCTGCTGAGCTTCACAACTGGCTTCCTGACTCCTCCCAGGAATCAGGTGGTGTAGCCAATCAGGCAGCCTACCGCAGTCCAGCCGTGCCTGGAGAAAGCTCTGCTGAAGACCCTGCTTCTTGCCAGATTGTGTCCTTGTACTGCTGGGGGTTTAGAGGTGCCAGAAAGCAGAGGCCTGTCTCTTCTGTGCTCCTGCACTGGCAGAAAGGAGGAGCAATGAGCAGGGCCATCCTTAGGCATACGGAGCATATGCGACTGTGTAGGACACCCGAAAATATGGGGCACCACCCTTGCTGGCTGCAGCGCAGACTCCTCTCCAGCCCCCCACCCCCCCAGCTTTGCCCTCTGCTGCAGTATCGCCTGCTCTTGCCTTGCTTCACTCCAGATAAACCGGGCCTGAGTTTTGACTTCAATTCCTAGTTTCTGACTTTGGCTCTGACCTTTGGCTTAGGCACCTGGCTGCTGACCACATAGCCTGCTCCAGTCACTGGGAATAACTGATCATGTCCTGGTCACTGACACAGCTGCAGGGAATGTCTTACGCAGTCCTTGTAGCCCAGCAATGGAGCATGCTTGATTTGGTTGGTATGTATGAGCTGTGTGGAGACTGGGCATGCTCAGTGGAAATGCAATCTTAAGAGTCTAATGTAGCCACCCTCTCTCAAACCTCTGCTGAACATGTAAGAACTATGATTTTCAGAGGCTTATACTGAGGCCAAATTCAGGCTTATTTTTGTGCAGGCAGCAAAAATGCACATTCCTGACAGGAGGGTGAGCCCCTGCCAAATTTCATGTCCCTGCTCCAAGGCATGGAGGTACTGGAGATTCTCAATGAAATGGTGGTAAGAATTTTTAAAAAAACGTATGGACAAACAACGCGTTTCCTAACCTCACTCTCAGAAGTAGCTGAATTGTTTCAGTTAAAACATAAGAAATAAAAATAAAAAATCATCCCCAGCCAGACACCCAGCACATAAAATTTTAGCCTGAACAGTTAAAGTTTGTAAATTGATAAGCAACTGAAAACAGGGTCTTATAATGGAAAGTGTTGGGAAACCTTAACTGTAGGTGGTGCTGACAGCTCTGCCTATATGGTAGATTTTGGAGAGGATGCAAAATTCAGCTTTAAACAGAAACCCTGTTGCATCCTTGAACTGTGGAGCAATTATTGCTGTCTCATAATGAACGAAACAGCTGTTGAGGGAAGGAAAGACTAAAAATATGGAGTACTGAGCAGTCTGTGAAGAATATATAATATAACTGATTTTTTAAAAAGTTGGTTTTTCACACAGTCTAAAAGCTTGTCTCCATGCAAATCTGCATCGGTTTAACATAAAGTGGGATTTTAAATTTGATTTAGTTACACTGATGCAAAAGACTATATAGACACTAACTTCAGTTTAAATCAGCGTTATTTTGGTTTGGCTTACGTTGATTAGGAACAGGTTTAAGCAAATGTAACATAAAAGACAGACTGCACACAGGGGTTTGTGTTGCCGTAACTAAGCAGGTGCAAGTAAGTGTATAGGTAAGTCCTCTTCTTTCTCCAGTTCCCCCTTCTCCTGGTCAGTCCTCATGGAATTTGGGGAGGAAAAAAAAGAAAAAAAGGGGCTGGACAGGTGTAACTGAGAACAGGCTTTGCCCACAGAAACTATTGCTGGAGATGATCCAAGAGCCAGTAAATACACAGCTTGACTCTCAGATCCCAGGCTGACTGTGCAGGGCTGGCAAATAGAAAAGACATCATTTTACCTGCAAATTGAACAAATTTCTGTTGGACTCTGCAGAGTCTCACACTGTCACTTTTACAAGGTCGCTTCTCACATCACAAGACAATTGTGTTAGTCTAGGAGGGTTTGCTCTGTGAGATACTTTGGTGTGGTGCAAGTGTTAGATAAACTAACAGTACACAATCTATATCCCCCTTTGCCTTGCCTGCACGTTGTTACCAGCACCTCCCCTTTGCTTACTGCTGGAGCCTGGATGGCTCTAGTCCAGGGATAGGCAACCTATGGCACACATGCCGAAGACAGCACGCAAGCTGATTTTCAGTGGCACTCATACTGCCCAGGTCCAGGCCACTGGTCTGGGGGGCTCTGCATTTTAATTTAATTTTAAATGAAGCTTCTTAAACATTTGAAAAATCTTATTTACTTTACGCACAACAATAGTTTGTTTGTATATTATAGACGTATAGAAAGAGACCTTCTAAAAATGTTAAAATGTATTACTTGCACCAAAACCTTAAAGTAGTGTGAATAAATGAAGACTCGGCACACCACTTCTGAAAGGTTGCCGACCCCTGCTCTAGTCAATGGTAGGAGGGAGAATGAGCATAGGAACAGCCACTAGAAGCTGCTGCAAGGGGCTGCAACAAGCTATGGGAACTAAACCAGCCAGCCCCTAGAGGGCCTTGGAACCACTCCAGGGACTGCAGCCGGGCTAGCACTATAACAGTGGTTCCCAAACTTTAACAACCTGTGAACCCCTTTCACTAAAATGGCAAGTCTCGCGAGCCCCCTCCTAAAAATGAATGTTTCCAGGGATTTTCTCCTTTACCTGAGTATAAATTATAAAAGCAGTGATCTTGGAAATACAAAATTGGTTTTTATGACCTGGTTATTACATGCTATGTATTATTAATTATTTATCATTACAATATTTTTATTACCTTATGAAAATGGCAACACTCTTCCAAGATCTGTTTTGTAGCTTGTATCACTTTGAATAAGCCTGTTAAAAGACAAAGCTCCTATGTTTCATCAAGGAGTATCAGATGTGAAACAGCATGAAGGTATTTAACTTGAAGCCAACTCAGATCATTCCTCCTACACAAGCATTCAGGTCTTGAGCAGTCCAGACAAACAACGCATGTTACAACAAAGCTTAAACTTGTTCTGCATAATAATTTTAAAAACAATACTAGCTGCCTATTTAATTTTAATAACAGCAAAAAATATCCACCTCCCTTTCCATTTCTTGTAAGGAGTCTTGAAGTATAAATGTCCTCAGTGTGATAGATAGACTTGCTTTGAAATGCTTAGCTCTTGGAAGTCCAGGGGCTCCGGGCTGCTGGCTCCATGGTGCCCAGGGTCCCTAGGGACAGCTCTGTCTGCCATTAGGGAATTTTTTCCTGAGAAAGTGGCTATTTGTTGCCTTCGACAAAGAATTTCTTTTTCAGACAGCAATTTCTACCACTCGCTCTCAGACTCTCTTAGTTCTTGCCTTTTCCGCCTCAGGTCATCCACAAGCCACAGTGATCTGTGTGGGCAGAGGGTACAATGGAGTGCATTGGTGCCAGTGCCAATAGCAAAAAGAACAGGAGTACTTGTGGCACCTTAGGGACTAACAAATTTATTTAAGCACAAGCTTTCGTGGGCTAAAACCCACTTCATCGGATGCATGCTGTGGAAAATACACTAGGAAGATATATAGATAGATAGCTAAGTATACAGAGAACATGAAAAAATGGGTGTTGCCATACTAACTGTAACGAGTGTAATCAGTTATGATGGGCTATTGTCAGCAGGAGAAAAAAAAAACGTTTGTAGTGATAATCAGGATGGCCCATTTCTAACAATTGACAAGAAGATGTCAAGTAAAGGTAGGGGGGATAATTCTACTTTGTGTAATGACCCAACAGGTCATTACACAAAGTAGAATTATCCCCCCTACTGTTACTCCCACCTTCAGTGCCAATAGCAGTACTGACAGTATTCTTTGCTCAGGAACTGCCTGGCCACACTCACTGTGCACTTTACCACTAGCTGCAGATTACTAATTGCTGGCTGCTATATTTTACTGCTTATAGTTTCTGGCTCTACTGCACCTTACAGTTACTACTTAAGGCTTGTCTACACCTACACTGCACTGGACACTACTAAATAGATTTAGAAATGGCTTATATTGATCTAGTTTAAGTCGATCCCTTACCAATTCTCCAGCCTGTATTCCTTATCTCCGTTTGAGCATGATGGCTATTGGGGTGTTAAGACAAGACCAATTTCTCAGGTATTTGTAAGTAACCATAAAGGGATTGATCTTTTATTGCTGCTGCTGTATATTAGATTTGATACAGGGGCCTATACTACTATGGTACAGGCTTGAAAATGGTAGTAAGAGATATGGGTGGATGTATATTGATGACAAATGAAAACAGTCAAAGTAGGCAGAGCTGGAAATTTACTATAAATAGTCAAGAGTCAATCTAATCTAATCTGAAGCTTTACATGGAGCACTTTGAATAAACACGGACTTTGCCTCCTTAATAACTCTGATATCATCTTTGATCTTTTGTCTGCTCCCTCCTTTCTTCTTCATCCTTTGTTGGGCTGTTTCTGTTAGGGCAATACCTGCTGGCTCGACTCTTCAGAACTGAGTCCCCTTGGCTGCCTTTTTTCTCATGAATTGTTCATGGTAGCAGGGTCTGGCAGAGTGCTGCTGCCAGCAGCTTTCAGCACATTAGCACCTGTTTAATACCTGTTTTGTTTTGTGAGAATAGCTTTGAAAATGTCAGTGATTTGTTAAAGTTTGTGAAAAATGAATACATAGGCAGGGGGATGCTAAAAATAGGGCATGTTGTGTGAGATGGAAATTGACTAAAAACAGTGTATTGGAGACTTAGTAACCTTGTCTCTTAACAGCGTTTTCTGGCATGTGATTTAGCATTTCTTTCCTATTCATTTCATCCCATGTCCCATGTACTTTCTTCAAGTTTTAATCCATTCATATAATTATGCGGAGGTTGCTCCTTTGGTTTGAAGACTGGATCGAAGTGGGTAGTTTTCTTTAGAAACTGCACAAGCACTTTTCTGCCTGTGGCCTACAGGAGTTAAGTCTGAAGGCTGTAACACTTTGGTTTAATTCTGGTTGTAGGCTTGGTGTGGGGGTGGCTGGCTGCTGTTTAGTTAGAACTCAAGTCCACAGACCACAGTTTGAGCATCCACTAAGTTTAAGATGGGAGCCCAGGGAGCTTTCTCTGTCACCCGAGGGGCCAAGAGCTGACACTGGGCACGAGGCACAAAAATATGGGATGGCTGTATGGACTTCGAGCCAAAAAACGGGGCTAGAATTTGAGTTAGTGTCTTCTCCCTCCTGAGGTGCCCTGTGAAGGGTATGGTGTGGGCCAACCACATTGCTCCTTCTGATAAGGTTGGGGCACCAGAAGCTGATTTTGGATTTCTTACTCTGACAGTCCTTCTCAAGGTGATATATGCGGTCACCCTCAATTTCAAAGTGTGGGAATAAGTTCCACTTAACGAGGTTTGATGATCTTCCTAATTACCACCGCCACTTGACGGTGTGCTCAGCTCAGCATATCATCCACCCATTGGTCTTCAGCAAAGTTGGAGAACTGGATAAGGATCTCTGATTCAGGTAACAGGGTGGCCTCCCCATTGGGTTGGTCACCCTGCCCTGTTGGATTGACCCTGGCTCGTTGGATGTGCCCTTCCCACAATGAGCTCCTCCACACCTGCAAGTTTCTCTGATTTAAACAGAACTGAGACTGGAGATAGGGCAGCTGCAGTGTTCGGCAATTGTCCTGAAAATTCATTTAATAACTCCCCCAATAGTCCCAGTCTCAGCCGATGATAATGGGATAGGTGAGGACTGGGGCCAGGTCAACCATCAGGAACTTTGTAAGCTCACCCACGGTTAGTGTCATTTGAACATGGGGATCAGATTTCATGTTCCTGTGCATGCACTGTAATAGGATGGTGCCTCTGGTAGACCCAGGATTTGAGACCACAGAGCTGAGCACTAGGATCTGAGCACAGCCTGAGTCCATGAGCCCCACAACTTCTATCCTATTCACTCTTACAGGGGTGTCAGCTTGGCAAGGTTTCCTTGTTGAGCCCGGGGTCCAGATCTTCCCAAAGCTGCCTCTGTGTGGAGTACAGTCTCGGGATCAGTGCTCAGGATGGTCACATGCAAAACACAAGTCTTGGTCTTCACTGTGGTGACTTAGCCCTCTTCTGGGTGTTTGGGATGGCCTCTCCATGTGGAATCCCTGTATTTTGGTAGCTTGTGATATTTCTTTCCTAAATTCTGGTGGGTTGGGGGTGTCTTGGACTGGCTGTGGGTTGACAGTTCTGGACTTTTGGTTCAGGATATCCATGGGCATCGAAATGGACATAGTTAGCCCCCTGGAAAAGAGTGCTGCAGGCTACCAGTTTTTCTAGTGGTGGACTATGCAAGTCAGTACCCTGAGGCTATACCACTATGCTCTATGAATGCCAAAGCAGTTGATGCCAAGCTTATGAACATCTTTCCCTGGGCTGAGGTACCATGGCAGATCATAATGGATCAGGGAACAAACTTTATGTCCCAGACAATGAAGCAGTTGTGTCAGCTGAAAATCAAGACCCTCCGAATATCCTTCCATCATCCCTAAATAGACAGTTTGATGAAACAATTCATCAGAACACTAAAAACTATGCTCAGGAGTTTCTCATTACAGATGTCCAACACTGGGACCAGTTGCTCCCTCCTCTCCTGTTTGCCTTACAAGAGGTACCACAATACTCCACCAGCTTCTCACCATTCAAACTGTTGTAGGGGAGGGAACCATGAGGAATTTTGGACCTCATTTGAGAAATGTGGGAAGAAAACCCCCTTGAGCCTATAATGTGATACGGTATGTTCTTACCCTGCAAGAGAAGTTTGAAGCTTTAGGCTTGTTTGCCAGAAAGAGCCTCTTACCCTCCCAGAACACCCAGGAAGCAGCCTATAATGAAAAGGCCTGCATCTCGGTGTTGATGATTGGGTTCTCTTACTATTGCTTATTGCAGAATGAAAGCTGCTAGTCCACTGGCTTGGGCTGTATGAGATGATACGATAGGTGGGGCTGATGAATTAGGAAACCCAATAGTCAGACAAGTGAAAACTCCTACAAATCTACCATGTGAATCTTTTAAAATCTTGGAAAGCCAAAGAAAGCCTACCTATATTCCCCTACCCACTGGAACCAGAATTAGGCCTTCAGGCCACCAGGATGTTGGAGCCAGGGATGGTCAAAATCAGACGCAACCTCACCTATAACAGAGGACCCAAGTCTGGCATTTGATCACTACCTTCTCAGCTGTATTCTCTACCCAACCTGTGTGAATCCATTTAATGCTCCATCATATTCAGACCAAACCTGGACTTAGAGTCAGAGAAACCCACAACTTCTTCCCCAGAAATTGAAGGAAACTATGAAGCAAGAGTTCCAATGAGTGCTTGGGGTGTGAGTAATTGAAGAGTCATTTAGTGACTGGAGGAGCCCAATAGTGCTGGTCCCTAAGCCTGATGGGACTACCCATTTTTGCACAGATTTCAGGAAAGTCAACGGTATAACAAAATTTGATGTGTACCCTGTGCTTTGTGTTGACAAATTACTTGATGGGGCAGGTGAAGTCGAGTACATTACCACCCTGGATCTGACCAAGGGACATTGGTAGATCCCTTTCATACCTGAATCCTGGAAAAAATGGCCTTTTCCACCCCTCTTTGTCTCTTCCTGTTGCAGAGCCCTTCAGGTTACACAGGGACCCAGCCACACCCCAATGATTGATGGACCCCATAACCAGCATTGCACCACTGTATACCTAGATGACATTGTAATCTACAGTCAAAACTGGCAAGACTACCTAAAACATGTAACTACAATATTACAGTTCCTTAAGGGAGCCAGCCTGACAGCAAATCCCACTAACTGTCACCTGAGCAAGACCAAAACAACCTATGTTGGGTACGCTTTGGGAAAAGGTACAGTGCAACACTTTGTGAATAAGGTCCAGGTCCTCCAGACATGCCCTACACCCTCCTTGAGGAAACAAGCATGCCAGTTTCTAGACCTGGTAGGATACTATGGTTGGTTTATTCCTGCGTTATCAACCACTACAGACCCTCTTACTGGTCTAAAAAATAACAGCCCAAAGAAGATCCAGTGGACCAAGGCTTGTGAAGAGGCTTTTGGAATTCCTGCTACAGACCAAAGCCTCAGATGCAGCACTGGGGGCGCTGTCTTATCCCAGGTAGTGCCATCCTCGAGCCACAAGTTGCTCCCCAAGGAGAGGGCTTTCTTTGTAATGGAAAAGGAAGCATTGGATGAGAAGTGGGCTATGGACCCACGTCAGTATTTCTCCCTGGGCACTCACTTTGCTTTAGTCACAAACCATGACTCTCTGCATGAAGGATACTAACCCACAGCCTTTCTCCTTCCATATCCAACAGTGGGCCAGAAGAGCCCACCTGAACGCGAATTTCTTTTCGTGAGATGTGAGAGAGCTGATGGGGAAGGAATGTCTCCCAAATGGTATCATAAGGGAGGGAGAGATGTGTGACTGAGCCGAGAAACCTCATACCACCAGAACAAGGGTTAAAGAGAGACTGAGGGCCCAGCTAGCCCTGCCCTGCTATATCTGCAGCCAATGCCAGGCTGGAAGGAGAAGGAAAGGGGAGAACCTGACTCAGTTCAGGGCTGGCTGGAGAAGAGGCTGTTCTGCTTCTCTATATGAGGAGAGCTTCATTACCAACCTGACAGCTGCAACAGCTGCTGGGGTAGAAGCACTGTGTCCCTTACTGAGAGGGAGACTGCTGAACCTAGGGAGCACCCAGAAGTGAGTGAACTTTACTATTTGACTATAAGGACATTGTGGGGGTTGCCCCCTCCAATCGTGCATCTGCCCAGCCCAGAGGGACCTGAGGCCATGGAAGCATGCCACAAAAGGTCCACAAGGGGCACTACTCTAGGCACACCCCTACAAACTGTTTGGACTCTAGATGCCACCCCCTGATATGAAGGGATATAGGTGGGAAATAGCCTAGGGCAGTGGACTTAGACTGTCTGCCAGGAGGACCTTGCCAATATTGCTTTCTACAGAGCTCTGAGACCCAGTGGAGAGGGAGGTTCCAGGGTCCCCTTACCACATCCCTTTAAAGGACCGAGTGTGATGGGATCCCCGGGATGCAGCAGGGACTGTGGGACTGCTGTGCCCCCTTAACTCTCCAGCCTGAGCTGTCTCTCACAATGCTTTGCTAGTGACAAGCAACAGTACCTGGAGGGGTTTGCTATCACTCAGGCCTTGGCAAGTAAGTTGTCAAGTTATTGTGCAGGAAAGCAGCTTTCTGCATTGTAACTCCCGAGGTGTACACACTGCCAAGCCACTTAGTGTGCAGAAACTCCTCAGTTGCAGCGTTGCAAAAAACCCACCTTGATGAGTGTCGTAAGCCTTAAAGCACAGAGACTCCAGCGCTGTATTGGCAGTGTAAACACATTACAACTCAGAAAGCAATCAATTGGCCTCCGGAACTGTTCCATAATCCCTCAAGTGTCTGCTCTGATCATTGTTTGAACTCAATTGCCCTGGAGACATGCTTTCAAAGCTTCATTTCTGACAGCCATTGCATGCTGTGCTGATCTGCTCTGGGACACAAAGCAAACCATTAATGTAGAATGCTCGTGCTGTTGAACACAGAGGCAGGTGTGTGTGTGTTTGGGTGTGAGAGAGAGAGAGGGGCAGAGAGCTGGGGAAGGAGGCGTGGGCTGATGTCGGGGTTTCCCCCTCCCCTTGCCTCAGGACTGGTTGCTTCCTGCCACTGTTTGAACTTACAAGACAGCGTCCTGACACACTCTCTGTCCCCCAAAACACACTGTCTCCCCTCCATACACACATTCCCTGTCACACACTCTGCCCCCCCACATCCACTTCAGTTGAAAACCAGCTGGCAGTGTAGTAGGATGCCCATGGAACAATGAGACTGGGAAACCTGCATCATGTGATGCTGTGCCTGCCCCATGAGGCATTGCAAACCCTTCCCAAAGCACCCTGTGGCCAGTTGCGCAGTGGGATAGCTACCACAATGCACTGCTCTCTTTGCCATTGCAAGAGCTGCTAATGTGGTGTGCTTCACCGTCACAAGGAGCACAGTGTGGACATGCAACAGCAGTTTAATTCCAGTGCTTTAATAAAAATGGTATAACTTGTTGCGCAGAAACTTGCCAGTGTAGACATACCCTCAGCCACCGGCATGCAGAGGCACACCTAGCTAAGTTTCATGAATGCTCTCATGCATTATACACAGCAAGACACCAGCAGATCTCCCAAACCCCCAGCCTTACACCCCAGGAATATATCATTTTACACTGCTCAAGCCCTTCTCTTGAGTAGTACCAGTTTATTAATTAGTTCACCACTTCATCAAAGGAAACTGGACATGTACCAGCCTTTGTAATCTGAGCAGATTCCCCAAGCACTTCAGACAAATTCACTGGTTAAGATAAAGCATTAAAATAATAGACTATCAGGGTTAGAAGGGACTGAGGAGGTCATCGAGTCCAGTACTTCTCAAGCTATCTGATGTGGGGGACTGGCAATTTTTTTTTCCAATGTGCCAGGGACCGGTGCCATATTATCATCCTATTCGACGCTCTTATGAGGAAACTCTCCACGGACCACCACTTTGAGAAGCGCTGATCTAGTCCAATCCCCTGCTCAAAGTAGGACCAATCCCCCACTAAATCATCCCAGCCAGGGCTTTGGCAAGCCTGACCTTAAAAACCTCTAAGGAAAGAGATTCCACCATAAGTGTATTAACTACAGAAAGATAGATTTTAAGTGATTATAAGTGGCAAGCATAAAAGTCAAGTTAACAAAATAAAAAATAAGCACACCTTAACCCTAAACCTTATTAGACTAAGCAGTATTTGGATCGAGCAATTTTTCTCATCCTACTGGATGTTGCAGCATGTCAATGGAAATACTATCCATGACCCCCACCTTTAAATCACTTTCTAACCATCAATTTCTGCGTGCATTTTGGCCAAAGACACAAGAATCCTGAATCCTCCTGTTAATAAAATCTCTGCCCTTTGTTCTGGCAATATGTCACCTTCTTGAATTACACTCTACTTAACCACAGAGATCTCTGCACTGGTATCTTCCTATCCTAAGTATTCCCCGCCATTAATTTTGACAACCTCATAATTTCATATACACTAACAATATGCATACTTGACAGAACAATAAGTTTCAGCAGATCATGACCTTTCATATGGTATCTTACATGGCATTCTTTGTATGAAATATCACCACCATATACCAACGATGAATATGAGGGTTACAGGGTGCTACTTTGTGATACAGTGTGTTGCACCTACCCCCCATTCTCTTTTCCCTTCCCTTCCTTAGTGCTGCTGCAAGGAGGTGGAGCTGTTCATAAGGGCAGAGGTCTGCATGGGAGTGGAAGCCCACAGGGGGGAGGAAGTCAGCATGAGGATGGAGGCCTGCATGTGGGTGGATTTGCCTGATCCAGCTGCTGTCAATTCCTGATTTCACACAACCATGGAATTGTCTTAAGTGTTTCTGGTCTGCCGTGCACAGAAGCGTGGAGGGGACTCCAGATGTTGTCACAGCCAGGTTGTGGTCAGCCAGACCTAGCAGTCAGAGTCTGCAGTCACAAAACAGGAACCAGAGGCAGTCTGGGTCAGGATACCAGGAGGTTAGAGTCAAGAGACAAACTGGAGGTCAGAATCACAAATCAAATGCCAGGAGTCACACTAGTTCAGGATGCCAGTAAATCAAGCCATGAAATCAGGAAGCACAAGGCATGAAGTCCAGAGCAGGGTAGAGCTCAGTTGTTCAGATATCTTCCTGTTCCTGTTGCTGGCTTAAGTAGGACCAGCAGGCCAATCAGCTGCTCTGAGACTCCACCAATAGGATTGCAAGGGTGGAGCCTCAAACGGGCTGAGCTTCGTGGATCCCAGGTATGCAAGCCTCAGCAGGCTTCCAGATGGAGGTTTGGTATCAACTGTGCCTGTAAACCCTGCAGACCCAGGTTTCAGACCTGTGGGTCATGACAACGTGGTATGAGTGCAGTAGCAGCCTGTATTCTGGTGCCCTCAAGCACAAACAGATGTTTCTGTTGGGCTCTGTTTTCATCCCTTAGCCGATGCTCCTGTTCTAGAAACTATGTTGCAAGCCTCTCTTTGTGTGTTGCAACTTTGTCCTCTTCCACTGTAGCCTGTCTGTGCCATGCCATTAGTCACGAATCCTCTCTCTCTGATACTACACCTGCTCATTGGCCCTGTCCAGAAGGTGGTCTGTAAGTTCAACATGGAAGGGCTTCCGGTTGCACTGGTCTGTGACAGTTCTGCATCCCAGGGACCTGCTGCAGTGGACCCAACTGCCAAGGTTGAAGGGCCATCAGAGCTCTTAGGGCCTTACAGCAAGCAGTGCATTATTGTTTCAGTGCTTCACAACAGGCTCAGTTCATCCACAGGCAAAAGTGCCTTGTGGAATCTCCAGGCCAGAAACTGACATTGTGTAAAACTGAGCTGCAGTATATTCTGAGAGGAATACCTCGGCTCCAAGAAGCTCCTTGGACAAAACTCAGTTTATCACAGTGAAAAGACTGCACAGACCATGGTAAGTTATAGTTTACAGATTTATTTTTCTTGTTTGTTTAAAAATTGCAGAGCTCCTTGGCCTTTTCTGGTGGGGTATTCCCGAGGAGGAGCCGTGAGTTACTATATAAGCCTGCTGTCTACTTTCAGGCATTCCACATTCCTGAGGACATTACAATCCTACAGGCTCCTGAATGGCAAAGGTAGATTTTATTCCAAGCTGTCTGTGGCAAACCAGCCGTGTATGCCACAGAGATCTTCAAATGAATGGTGACAGATCAGCACATGTACAAGTGGAGTAGGCTGGTGACCTTCGGAGGAGTGGCTGGGAAAAATGCACTTCCCTGAAATTTGACAACTGATCTAGAGTTCCTACTATAGGAAAAGTTTGCGTCAATCAGTGGCCGGGATTGGATCAAAATTCATGGGGGAATCAACAGGATGCTGTGTTTGCATCCCCATGGATGACTGTGTCCCTATGGCATTGAAAGGCTTTGGATGTAGACTGCTCTGAATGCTTCTACCCAAGGACTACGTTGAAACACACATGGTAATATGAACTCTCAAAGAACTATATAGCCATTCTGTTTCCCCCGGCATATTTCAGGACTGCACACAAACCCCCAGTAGTATTCTGGTATTGATTTTGTCACTCATGGACTCACAGGAGATGAATCTGGGGGTCCCAGGCCCACACTGCATCCACACTGTAAAATGGTGGTTTGGGCCTGGACCTCCATAGGACCCCAGCTCGAACCCTTCACCCCATGGGGTCCTGGGGCCCAGGCCTGAGTTAGACGAATTGTGTGTAGACAGAAGGGGTGTTTGGACTTACAGCTTCTGTCTTCTATGTTGACTCTTACTTGGGGAGGTTCATTTTCTATTTTCACTGTACTTTTCTCTCCCCTTTTGTGGTGTTTGTCCTTTAAAGGAAATAGGATTGGACTTCAACAACAATGGCGCCAGACTATCTCAACTAACTACTTTTCCCCCTCTCCTCCAAAAAAAAGGACTGTTATTATCCTCTCTAATACTATCTAAGAGATTCAACCGGGGGATTTCCTTATGGAAATCTCTTTATAGCTAAAGGGAAAGGAAATAAGGGATATTATTAAAATGCAAGCCTTATATAATACTTGACATTTCAGTTGCTTTAATTGTTTTTCCTCTTTTTCTGTATCTTTAATAAAAAGTTTAAAAGATTTTCAATGGCGTATTTGCCATGGGACTAAGCAGGCTGAGGTCTCTGTACACAAAACCCCAAGCCATGCTTAACTGTTTAGTGTTTTGCAGTGAGATGGTCATGTGCCTTTGATTTTCTGGGCCCATTTACTCCATCAAAATAATCAGTTGGGACCTCTGGGTCCCGTCACAGTACAACTGGTGAATCATCATGCCTGGATGCCATTTGGGTAGGTCAATGTGCTCTTGTCAGGCAGTTAACAATTGCATGTACAAGTGTAGAGGCCACCCCTTCTGTCTAGCGCTATTATGACTAATGCTAGCTGTTCCTCTGTGTTACCATTTCTTTTTATAAGGAGAGTGATACAAGGAGCAGTTATTTTTAAACCAGTGTAATCTTTCAAAGGAAACCTAGGGGAAGGAGAAAATTACTCATCTACAACAGTTTCTCCAGTAACAGTCAGCAGAACAATGACCGGCCAGGTTTTATAACAAGATTAATATTAGATGTGTGTGGATTCACATATGTTGCCTGCAACTGTCCTCCTCCTTGAAGGAGAATTAACACAGTGAATTACAGCTTTTCCTTCAAGGAGGGTGGCTTGTGCTCATGCTCACACCGCCTCACTAAACAAGCATCCCCTATGGGGCAGGGAATGGCAATCTTTCTTCACAATGGACATTGGCCACAATATGGTTTTAACTCATATGTTTTCTCATCTCATTCAAGGTCACTGTATTAGACGATTTAATAGGTTTGTGATTTGTGACCTAGAGAAGAGCTCTGGGTAGCTTGAAAGCGTGTCTCTCTTACCAATGGAAGTTGGTCTAATAAAAGATATTACCTAACCCACCTTGTCTCTCTCATATCCTGGGACTGCAACACTGCAAACGACAGTTCAATAGGTGACATTCTTCCCTCTCAGTCAGGCCAAAACCAGCACTCCAGCACAGTGCTAAGTGCAGTCTGCTCTTGGAAACACGGCTCTTCATCGGAGAGGAACAACTGAACTCCCACCCACTTGTGGTCAGAGAGGATCCTATGGCATTTTTATGTGCATATATTACAGGTGTCCTATTCCATGTCCTGGCCACCTACCAATTTGAGCAATAGCATACTCCCAACCTATGTTCCCCAATAGCTTAAATTAGACATACTAAGTGGTCACACACATCATAGCTTCTGTAGGCCAAGCTCACTACATACATTGAGGCTTCTTGCATTCCTCCTTTCCCCTGCACAAATTCCCTGTGTGCCATTCTCCCATCTCCCTCTAGTTCATGGACCCTCTTAAACTCCCCCTGCCCACACCAGAGGCTCTCTGTGTTCACCATTCCCTCCTCCTCCAAGCCAGGGTCTCTGCATACATTTCTCTTCCTCCTATCCTTCCTGTGCCAGGGGATCTGAGTGCACCCCTATCCCCCCACCATTAGACTTTCTTTCCTTTCTGTCTGGGAAATAAAGCATTCAGGTCATGTCTACACTACAGACTTTGGTCAACATGAGTAATGTCAGCATAAAGCTGCTGCAGTTAGTATATCATATGCGTGCATACTCAGCTGTTGCACTGGCACTGCACGTATTCACCTTGCGTACTTGTGTCAATGCACAGTCTGGTGCACCATGGGTACTTATCCCAGTGTGCTACTCACCACCATCTGGCACACTGTCCTTTGAGAAATGTTTGCTATGCATAGTGGGGCAGAAATGAGTCATGCAGGGGTGACTAGGAGTAAGGGATCCCATTCCCATCATGCAACTTTCTCTATCCTATAATGTCATCTGCACCCTACAGTGCCATGCATATCCCTTAATTTTTGTGTATTTTTAGAAAAAAAATACTACCACCCCCCCGCAGTGCTTCTTGCTTTTCACCATTTCTGACAGAAACCTGCATATCTCTGCACTAGTGTAATGAGCATAGCAAACACACAATCCTCTGCTATTTGCAGAGCTGCAGGAAAGGACATGATTTCATGGTGGACAACTTGCTGTGGGACATAGTGAAAGCCAATTCAAGGTTGTTGGTGGCATTCAAAGTTGGGGGCACGCAATTCAAGGTTAGGGGCATGCTGCTTCTGAGCCTGATAAACAGGGGCGGCTCCAGGCACCAGAGCACCAAGTGCATGCCTGGGGTGGCAAGCTGAGGGGGGCTGCCTGCTGGTCGCTGTGAGGGCAGCAGGCACGCAGCTTTCAGCAGCATTTCTGCAGGAGGTCCGCTGGTCCTGCAGTTTCAGCAGCAATTCAGCAGTGAGTACGCCACAAGCGCGGGGCCGGCAGACCTCCCGCAGGCATGCCCTCGAAAGCTGCCTGACTGCTGTGCTTGGGGCAGCGAAATACATAGAGCCGCCCCTGCTGAGAACCGAGCACTGGTGGGTGGCATTGTAATGCAGATTTGGGATGATGAACTATGGCTGCAGAACTTTCAGACACAAAAGTTTCTTGGATCTGTGTGCTGAGCTTGCCCTAGCCTTTCAGCACAGGGACACCAGAATGAGAGCTGCACCGACACCACAGAAGCAAGTGGCAATTGCTCTATGTAAGCTTGCAACACTGGGTTGCTACCAGACAGCGGGAAATCATTCTGGAGTTGCAAATCCACAGTGGGGGCTGTTGTCATGAGAGTGTGCAGGGCCATTAATCATCTTCTGCTGAGGACTGTGACTCTCATCAATGAGCAGGACATAGTGGATAGATTTTCAGCAAAGGTTTCCCAAACTGTGGAGGTGGGGATAGATAGCATGCATATCACTGTTTTGGGACCAGACCACTTTGTCACGGAGTACATCAACAGAAAGGGCTGCTGATCTATGGCTATGCAAGCACTGGTAAATCACTGGGGATGCTTCACTGACATCAGTGTGGCTGGTCAGGGAAGGTGCATGATGCTTGGATCTTTTAGAACACAGAACTGTTCAGAAAGCTACAAGCTGGGACTTCCTTTCCCGACCAGCAGCTTGCCATTGGTGATGTTGAGATACCAATAGTGACCCTACAGGACCTAGTTTACTTCTTGCTCATGAAGCCATACACCAGACATCTCAACAGCACCAAGGAAAGATTCAGCTACCAGCTTGACAGCTGCAGAATGACAGTTGTATGTGCCTTGGTAGATTGAAGGGATGCTGGCAGTCTTTACTTATAGCATTGGATCTCAAGGAGAAAAAAATCCCAATGGTTAAGGTGCCTGCTGTGTCCTGCATCATATCTGTGAGGCAAAAGGAGGAGAAGTTGCCAGCAGGGTGGAGGTGAAGTGTTTGTCTGCTGAGCTTGAAGAGCCAGACACATGGACTATTAGATGAGCTGAACATGGAGCTATGCAGCTGAGAAAGCCTTGCAAGAGCACTTTAACAATCAGCCCCAGTAATATGATGGGGTGGATCATGTTCTACCTGGACCAGTGTGGTCTGTTAAGAAAGGTTGGGTGTACCTTTATGAATATAACACTGTCAGTTAATGCATCTATTAATTTTACGGTGCTTGATGTTCATTTATAATGATTACACTGTGTGTCACTGATCCTATGAGATCTGTACAAAAACAAAAAGTAGGTGCTTGTAGTAGCACTAGGCAGTCTGCAGCATAGGTTGTGAAGTAATGAAGAATTATTTACCAGAATTTAATTTTTATTTCATACCAAAACCAGTGCAAAAAGCCAATGTGCAATTCACAAAGTACAAACTTCTGAAATAAATGAATGGAACAGAACTTAGCAAGGGGAAAGAACATTCTTGTCCATTTCAGTCCATTCTAGCTACACATACACTGATCTGAGAGTGCCATGGTTGCTGTATGTGAAGCTGTGGTTCGCTTCACTGTTCCCCAGCATGGAGAGTTAGGAGTAAGAGTGTGTCCTCTGATGCCACATGAAATGTTGGGGGGAGAGGGGGAGAAGAGGTGCTAAAATGGAGTTCTCCATTGGCTGCCAAGGGAGGCGAATCCATGAGTGTTGGTCAACAAGCGTCTGTGGCATGTGGGTTTGCTGCCAGAGAAACCCCCTTACGGCTTTAACTCGAGCTGCAAACACCAGCTAAAAGCAGATTGCTGTGTCTTCACTGCTATTTGAACCCGATTTAAACCTTGTCTGTACTTGTCTACACTGGTGATGGCGGAATGTAGGGTATGTGTAGCTACATGCTGCAGTGAAAAGCAGGTTGTGTCCACACTGTGGTGTGTAGCTAAATGTGTCAGTGAACGGCTCTGGCAGAGAGGAGGCAGTGAGACACTCCACTGCTAAAAATAGCAGCATAAACATGGGAAGTGCTACTTGGGCATGGTCAGAGTGGTATAGGCACATACAGCACAGACTAAGGGTTCAGGCACATAAAGCTCTCTACTTGCCTAAGCACCATCTCACTGTCTACGCTGCTATTTATACCTGTGCTGGCTGGGAGAGCATTGTCTGTACTGTACACTCTGCCCTAAGTGTAGACCTACTTTAGCTAACATGAGTTAGCCAACCCGATTTAAAACAAAACAAAACAACCACACCCACCCTTTTCTTTTGCAGCACAGACATATCCTCGCTCTTCTTCAAAACACACACTACCATTTATTGCCCCATCTGGGAGGAGATCTGTCATTAACCAAAATACTAAATGAACAATGAAATTATAAATACAGCATCCAAATTCACTTCTACATAAGATTTTACAACATAATCATTCCAATAATTATTCCAGGGTTCTCACCTAAATTTAAGAGGAAGTTCATTTTTATATAAATAAAACATTACAGAGCATAATGCATATGCAGAAGAGGGTCAATTGAAGGTTGCATGGACAATTGTAAATCTGGCATTTCCTAATTTGGAGTGCTTGACTTTATGATAAGTCAACATTATTAAAGTTGTACTTTTGTATGTAATTGCCTAGCTTTTTAAAAGTGAAAAAGGTAAACCAAATTCTAACACCTGTGCTCTGTATTTTCAGAAGGGTTTGATCCTCAAACTTGCAGCGTCACAGCATAGACTGCTATTATTTGAACTACAGAATTATGTTTACTTGCAGCAGAAGAAGGCTATTATCCCAGAGATGAGAATGAGAATGATTTCTGGTGCTGGGTCCTAGGCGTTGGTAGTAGGGGAGCCCAGTCTGGCTGTCTTGCTCTCTCTCTACCCCACCTGGGAACTGGGGAAGCCACAGCCCCATGCGGTGCCCCAGAGGGTGTGCGGGGGCCAAGCCAGGCCAGATGCTAAGTTTGAGGACAGAGCCCAGTTCATCTGCGTCTCCCCAGCTATTAGAGAAACAAGGTGTATCTGGCAGCTCCCAGAACCGTGTGTGCTGCTGAACTGACCACTTGAGAATGCTTGTGTTTTTAGGTATTATTTTGGCAAGATGGCTCTATAGGGCTTAAACAGGGGAATAAACACTTACATACTCACTAAAGGAAGTAGATGTGACTCCAAATGCCCACCAGAAGGAAATCTGATGAGTTAAGACTGCTCTATTTTTACCTTGTCACTTTTCAGAGCAGAATCACACTCATTGCTCAGGATTGGTGATTTTAAATAAAAATGTACCTTTCGCATATAGAGTTTACTGTTTATTTCTGAACAGCCTGAACACAATGTTAAGCAAAAAAGGGGGCCATTTTCTCTTCGCCTTTGAGACTTAGTGAAGGAGTCAGATGCTAATTACTACTTACCTGGATAGGTCAGCTGCCCACATCAACTCTAGAAGGCTACAAAATTGCCAAATGCTTAATGAAGTCGATGGCAAAACTCCCCTTGCTTTCCTAATGGCATACATCAGGTCCTGGAGTGAGTCCCCTCCCAGCAGTGACTGCTCAAAGAGGAACTGAGTCAGCTTCCTCCAGTTACACTACATCAACTGCGAGGAACATATTCTAAACTGCTGAAGGAGAAGAAAGCTTGACTGAAATGTTGTACTTCCTTTAAGCCTAGAGGGTGAAAGAAAGGAGAAGAGCTGTACCTGTGTATTAGAAGCCACGTGGGTTACGCTGGAAACATTTGTTTTCATAACTTTCCTTTGGCACCAGGTGGAGCTAGACAAAACAGACAGAAAACATGCAGCACTTGCTCCTGGTGCCAGGCTCAGAAAGGTTCTCTCTTTCCTCAATCCGGTGTGTTTTCAAATTATTCTGATTTTTTCTCCAGTTCACATTCATGCTAGCTGCTCATAGCATGTTCCTTGGCTAAAGGGCTGTGGGATGATGTTGTCTTCTTGAATCCAGAAGTGCATGAATTTAATACCCTGAAATAGGGCTACTTCAACCATACAGCATCTACGATATTTCAGTAATAAGCAGTATCTGCTCTCTCTCAGAGCCCCATACAGGGACTAGCTAGACTGCTAGAAAAAGAGGAGGCTATTCTAAAGCACAGCTGATGCACACATTATTAAAAGAGTTTGACTTAAACAGTGAAAGCCAATTGTCTCCCCTATCAGGGGGACAATAACCAAAGAAAAACAAGGAGTCCGGTGGCACCTTAAAGACTAACAGATTTATTTGGGCATAAGCTTTTGTGGGTAAAGTGGGGTTTTACCCACAAAAGCTTATGCCCAAATAAATCTGTTAGTCTTTAAGGTGTCACCGGACTCCTCATTGTTTTCGTGGATAAAGACCAACACGACTACCCCCGATACTACGGACCAAAGTACTAGAAGCAACACAAATAGACTGCAGTGAACAAGCATTCACTGCAACAGAGATGGTACTAGCTGACCTAGAGGTCTTCTCTCATCTCCAATTTCTGAGATTCTGTTAATTAGAAAAATCCATCAACCCTGTTATTTCAAATAGCACAGAAGCCACTGGGATTGTAGGTAAGAACTAAGGGCTAGATTCACAAGGGGGACTTGCAACAGAGTTTCAGAGTAGCAATGCCTAACTAGTTGAATTCACAGCTGAAAGTTAGGGTCCAGTGCTTCCCATGAAATGCCAGGGGAGAGACAGGTGCCTAAAAAAGCGATAAAAAAGCCACCAATCCAAACAGGGAGCCACCTAAGCTAGCTGGTAGGAAATGCCGAGGAGAGGCATTAGGCCTCAATGATTATTTGGTGCCTAACTCCAGGCTGGAGGATGGCACCTATTTCTGCCTGGTATTCACAGCTGTGAACCTTCTCCTGGAGTTAGGTGCATAAGCTAGGTCAATCCTTTCTCAAGGAAAAAACCAACGAAGAGGAGGTGTATTGGGCCAGAGAGAGTGTGTGAATGACAATGACTCTATTGCAGTGATGGGCAACCTAGGAGCTACGGGAAGTGACACAGGCTGCAGGGATATGCTGGTTGCCGCTTCTTGCAGCTCCCATTGGCCGGGAACAGCAAACTGCAGCCACTGGGAGCTGCGGGCAGCTGTGCCTGTGGATGGTCAATGTAAACAAACTGTCTCACGGTCCGCCAGTGGATTACCCTCACAGGCCGCAAGTTTCGCACCACTGCTCTATAGTCTTGGGGTTAGCACATTCATCTAGGAGACCCAGGTGCCAGTCCCTGCTCCAATGAACATTTAAATATTTTATACAAAGTGGAAGAACTTCATTGAAGAGAGATTGAGCTAGCCCAAGGTTTCTCAAACAAGGGTCGCTGCTTATGTAGGGAAAGCCCCTGGCGGGCCGGGCCGGTGTGTTTACTTGCCCTGTCCACAGGTCCATCCGATCGCGGCTCCCACTGGCTGTGGATTGCTGCTCCGGGCCAATGGGAGCTGCTGGAATCAGCCGCCAGTACGTCCCTCGGCCCGCACCGCTTCCAGCAGCTCCCATTGGCCCGGAGCAGCGATCCGCAGCCAGTGGGAGCCACGATCGGCTGGACCTGTGGACGGGGAAGGTAAACACGCCGTCCCATCCCATCCCATCCCATCAGGGGCTTTCCCTACACAAGTGCGACCCCAGTTTGACAAACCCTGAGCTAGACCTACTCCAGAGTACCCCATAGCACAGTGCTTAGTGGGCACTCATGTGGGCAAGCTAGGTTTAAGTCCCTGTTCTACATCAGGTAGAGGGGGGATTTGAACATGCAGTTCTCCAGGATGAGGAAGGAGTATTAACCCCAGGGCTATTGAGGGGCGCCACCTTTCCCTCTTTCTGTTTTTTTTTGGGGGGCGGCAATCCAGTAGGTGTGCTTTTAGGCAGCCTCTGAGCATGCCTACCAGATTGGGCCCTGCAGGTGAGATGGAGAGGAATGCGTAGCTCGTGAATCCTGCTGGGGTTCAGGTATGAATTAAGTGCCAAGCTGCAGCGGTATCAGGAATGAGTCATCTGTGCACCTGCCAAGTGGCAGAAATGTAGACACTGAGGAGAGTTTACTGATGGAAGTGCAGGCACCTAGGGAGTTTAGGCCTGCAAAGTTAGATAGCAGCTGAACAGGGATTTTGAAGATCTCAGTAACAACTAAACAGTGGTTGTAGGCATCTAAAGTGGCATGTAGGTGTCTATGTCCCCCTTGTGAATCTAGCCCTCAGTTAATGTCTCAGAAAGGCCAATTATACTATTGTCATTCATGCCACCCAAAGGATTCAGGTACATTTGAACATGCCCCCTTTAAATTAATCGTGTAAGAGAAACCTTCTGAAGTGAAAATCATTATCACAGTGCTCCTGCTCACACTTAGAGGGACCCAGCAGCCAGAGCATCTCAGTGCAATACCCTAATCTTCAATACTAACACCTCCCTCTCTGCAGCTGCTCACCTCGTCATTGCACATGCTCTCCCATCAGGGGGTGAGGAATGGAGATACGCTCCAGATTTGGACTGGAGGAACTGGGACGGTACTCTGTGTGCAGCCACAGAGAGATTGGTAAAAATGCTGGATCAGGCAGGTCGCACTGGAGTCAACAGGACTATTTGGCTGTGCAAAATGATTCACAGATGTAAGCATTTCTGCAAAAACTTCTTATTTCTGCAGCCTCCCAAGGATAGGGTTTGTGCTGTGAAAGCAAGTACTGTACATATTTCAGTTGAATAATATCTTCAGTCAACAATCTGTCCTATTACAATGGAGAATCCAGGCAATGCAAAATGACTAGAACTGGTCAGAGATTTTCTGATGGAACATTCTTCAGTCAGAAAATGCCAATTTCTCGAAATCCAAATGTTCCGTGGGACCGTGTTGATAGTTGCAATTCTGACAGAAACCAGGCAGGGTTCCTCCCAGCTTGCCCACCCAGTTCCTTGGTAGCCTGCTTGGCATGCGGACAGAGAGCCAGGAACCTACAAGCTCTGGGGCTTCAGCTCTCAGGCTCCTCAGCAGCCTGGACTCCCAGGGTCCCCAGTGCCAGGGCAGCAGAGGAGTCAGGGCTTTCAGGGTCCCCAGCTCTGGGGCAGCCCACCAGCATGACTGTCCCAGAGCCAAGGTTTCTAGGCTCCCAGCTGCCTGGAAACCCTGGCAGTGCTGTACCCAGGCTATCTAAGCTGCACTGTTCCTCACTTTGGGGGTTCTGGGCAGCACAGGGACCCCAAGAAGTATTTCAGAAAGGTCAAAACAAAATGTCAGTTTCTAAATGAATTATCCGAAGTTCTATTTTGCAGAGACAGTTGAAGTTTCATTCTTCCTTCCATTTCAGAATACATTGTATTTGAAATTTTGGGATTTCCTGCTGAACAGGAATGCTGGTTTCCTTCCAGCTCTAGTTATTACTCAGAGATCAAAATTAAATATCCATTTCCAAACACAAACCAGACCAGAGATTTTTCCTCTGATGAAACTTCTCCAAAAGGCTCCTAAAATATTTTCCTGCTACTGGTCTGGGTGGAATTTTAAATCAGGAGGAAAATACTTCTTATTATGATGACAGATCTCTTATGGAAAAGTCCTGTAGCATTTAAGAGGACGTTTTTTGGGGGTTAACCATCCTAGATGTAAGCAGAGTCAGGATGAGCTGTACCCTGACATCTGGTGGTGAAGTATGGGAAGTGTGGAAAGAATGTCTGGAATGCGAAATCTCAAATATTTGACCCTGACATCTGGTGGTGAAGTATGGGAAGTGTGGAAAGAATGTCTGGAATGCGAAATCTCAAATATTTGCATAGGCACGCCTACCCCATCCCAGACTGCCGAGCTGTGGGTGCTTTGTGACAGAAATGACTCAACCTCAGTTGGGTGGTACTTGCTAGACAAGGGACATGGGTTCCAAAACCCATGTGAAGGGGAGAGAGGTTGGGGACAGGTATTGTGTCTGGTGTGCAGGCTCCTTGTGGAGCTAGAAGCATCAGTTGCATCCCCTCCTCTCTCCACTGTGGATGTCAGAGTTGATTTTTTATTCCCTTAAGACTCTAGATACGGTTTGCTGAGCTGAACTCACTTTGGGCTAATGGTGCAATAGCACTGGGCTCCCCTACTATGTGCTGAGATCACTAAGAGCTGAAATCACAAAAGAGCTGAAATTACTGAGCTGGGAGCACTGAGTACTGTTGCTAACGAGTGGGGAGCCTGAAGCTATACTGTGGAACAGAGCAGCTGGCGGAGTGGAGCAGTTGTGGGAATGGCTTGGAGGCGGACCACAGGACAGCTGGTGGAGTGGAGCGGCTGGCAGAGCGCAGTAGCTGTGGGGCGTGTGGGCAGCCCACAGAGCGAACGGAGCCGAGCAGTTTGCTGGGACAAAACTGGAGCAGCTCATGAGGCAGGCTGTAGAGCGGAGCGTTTGTGAGGACGGCCGGAGGAGCAGAGTGGAGCGGTGGTAAGGCGGAGCGTTCGTGGAGAAGGCGGAAGACAGAACCCAGGAGAGCAGGGCAGTTGGCCCTGGACCACGTAAGGTGCCCCTTTCACCCAGGCTGGGGGGAGGGACCTTTACAGTAGACTCTTGAATTCGGGTGGCATCGACCAAGGACTTTTGGGTTGCTAGACTTTGGAGTGATTGGACTTAAGACCCTAAGGGAAAAGGACATTGCCAAATATACTTGGGGGGTGGTTATGGTTTGTGTTATAATTCTGTTTGTTGGTGTTTCTTCCAATGGGATGCCGCATGATTCTTCCTTTATTAAAAAGATTTTCGCTACACTCAGACTCCGTGCTTGCGAGAGGGGAAGTATTGCCTCCTAGAGGTGCCCAGGAGGGTATGGTATGTAAGTGTCCCAGGTCACTGGGTGGGGGCTCAAGCCGGTTATGCCTTGTGTTATTGAAACGGAACCCCTGGATACTGAACCTGGCCCTTGTTGCTGCCAACTCAGAGGGGCAGAAGGGTTACATATAGAACGGTTAACCTATAGAATGGTTAAACTCTTGCTAAAGAGTTCCACAGGAGGGTTCTAAGGACCTATAGAAAGGATCTCATCCTCTATTCAGTTCTGTAGCTTTTAGAGAAAGGTTTATAGAACCTTCTAAAATTTTGATAAATCCTAGTAGCCTTACCCCTGTCAAACTATATTGCACGTGGGAAGTTTTTCCATTTCATTGGTGGTAAATAAAGCTAGAGACTGGTATTTTATTTTTCCAAGGGAAACCTAATTTAAAATGAACCGCAGCCCTTGTGTGAATCCAAGGCAGAGGATAAAAGTCAGAAGGTGGATGACAGATGGCCATAGGATCAAAGGAATTCCTCTGTACAGAGCTCAATCCAATTACGCTATTGGAGGCTTCCAAACATAAATATCAGACGACTATAGTGACTGCTGAATACTGTTATCAAATGCACAAATCTTCCCAAAACCAGACAGGAAAGACTTACCAACAAGGCTGTCATTATCACTACTGAACAAAGAAATGCACAAAAGTCAAGCAGGAGGTAAACATGAAACACAGATTTAAAGTTATTTATATATTAAAGTGTTTGCTCTGCTCCAAATAGTGATCATGTGAAAGTGACACTCCTCTCTCAAGAGATTTACATGCGTGTCTGTACTTGGAAATGGATTTGTTCACTTTAGTGCCAACAGTAGGATTGCATGACTTACTTGTGTTAGCCTGACAGAGCCAGTACAGCTGTGAGAGTAAGCAGGATTGCATTCTGGCTCATGCATCGTCAATAGAATTATTAACTAGAGGTGCATCTACACAGCAAAAAAAATAAAATAAAATAATAATAATAATGATAATGATAAAACCTCAAAAAACCCATGGCAGCGAATCTCCAAGCCCAGATCAACTGACTTTGGCTCTGACAGGGCTTGCACTGTGGAGTTAAAAATAGCAGTGTAGGGACTAGGGCTTGAGCCGGAAGCTGAGCTCCAAGACCTTCCTCTTTCCCCAGGTTTCAAAGCCTGGGCTCTAACCTGAACCTGAACGTCCACACTGCTGTTTTTAGCCCTGTTGTGTGAGCCCAAGCCAGTTGACCTGGACTTGCTGCCACAAAGTTGTGCTAAGGCTCTGATCTAGCAAAGCACTTAAGGACATATTTAACTTTAAGTACATGAGTAGCCCCACTGACTTCAAGTCCCTTTGGCTTCAAATCAACCAGGAACACTCATGTATATAAAGTACCTGTGTCATAAACAGATAGTTAAGAGTTAATGCCTCTTTTACCTGTAAAGGGTTAAGAAGCTCCGTAAACCTGGCTGACATCTGACCAGAAGACCAATAAGGGGACAAGATACTTTCAAATCTTGGTGTGGGGAAGTCTTTTGTTTGTGCTCTTTGTTTTGGGGGTTGTTTGCTCTTGGGACTAAGAGGGACCAGACGTCAATCCAGGCTCTCCAAATCTTTCTGAATCAGTCTCTCATGTTTCAAACTTGTAAGTAACAGCAAGGCAAGGCGTGTTAGTCTTATTTTTATTTTCTCAGTTTGTAAATGTTCCTTTTTGCTGAGAGGATTTTACCTCTATTTGCTGTAACTTTGAACCTAAGGCTAGAGGGGGTTCTTCTGGGCTATATGAAGCTGATTTACCCTGTAAAGTATTTTCCATCCTGATTTTACAGAGATGATTTTTACATTTCTTTCTTTAATTAAAAGCTTTCTTTTTAAGAACCTGATTGATTTTTCCTTTCTTTAAGATCCAAGGGGATTGGATCTGGACTCACCAGGAATAGGTGGGAGAACGGAGGGGGGGATGGTTAAATTCTCTTTGTGTTAAGATTCAAGGGTTGGATCGGTGTTCACCAGGAACTTGGTGAAAAAGCCTCTCAAGGCTGCGCAGGGAGGGGAAGGTTTTGGGGGGACAGGAAGTGACCCAGACACTGAAATTTCTGGATGGTGGCAGTGTTACCAGATCTAAGCTAGTAATTAAGCTTAGAAGTGTCCATGCAGGTCCCCACATCTGCACCCTAAAGTTCAGAGTGGGGGAGGAACCTTGACAACATGCTTAAGTGTTTTGCTGGATTTGGGTCCAAGATCTAGTTTCAGCCAGCCAGATTCTGCTCATAGATGACACTTGTATAAGTCTTTTGAAGAAAATGGGATTACACAGGTAACTGAGGACAGAATTTGGCCTGCAGAATCTTTATTACTAGTGATTACTCAGGAGCCTGAAACCCACAGTTGAACTTTGAATTGAGTTTGCAGAGACTGGCAATTACATGATTTTTCTTTACGTGAGCTGAGCAATCTTGATACAGACTCATTGAGGCATGATATACTTGGAAATTTCATAGTGCCATTTTTATGGTCTGTTAAGGGTATAACTACACATTACATTTTTGTACCTGTGTGTTTATACTGTAGAAGATAACACCATACAAGTAACAGTGAGCATTGCACACATTTTAAAGGGTTCTCAGGACCTAGTGGTAACTACAATAGAAAAACCCAGAGAGGCTGAGAGATGGGTGGATGGATTTGTAACCTTAACAAGTTTCCTGAACTATACCTTCAGATTTCCTGCTTTCTTACATGACAGAGAAGAGCAAGATGGCTCAGAATTTTTTTTTTTTTAAAAAAAACCATACAACTTTCCACTTATAATCATTTGGACACATTTTTACACTATTCTATAGATGTTTTAATAATTGATGGGCACCTTTACTTAATACAAGTATGCTAGAGTTGACCCTTTTAATTTACCTTTCACCAATTCACACAAAGATGGTGGCTTCCCCACTTCTCAGCAAAGATGGCAATGCAAGTGCTGTCTAGTGTGGTTGTATTTCATTAAGACTTTACTACAACAAAATGAACTACAGTACGAGTGCCAAGGTGTAAGAATACAAGTAGACTAGTACGATTATACCACCAGCTGGCGGATCTGGAAAAGGACCTTGACTGTACAATGTTGAGAGAGATCAAAGGGTCAACTGAGTCTAATAACACACTGAAGTTGGGTAACTTCCTCTACCGACCGATAACCTAATTATATGTTAGAAGGACAAGGTTTAAAAGAAGCAACTGCTCAGTGTCTGAGCACCACAGACATTGATGCCTTTATCCTCCTAACTCCATCTCAGATAGTGGAGTAGTTTTATTCCCATTTTATGGGTGGACACCTGAGCCAAAGAAGGCAAAGGGTCTTGTCTGAGGCTTCTCAGGGAATCACTGTCAGAGACAGGGTAAGAACTCATGCACAGCTGCTTTCCTACTGTTGTATTTCTTCCACTAGCTAACACAGCTTTAGGTGCAGGCTCCCTGCAGCTCCCATCGGCTTTGTTTGCAGCTGTGAGCACGCAGCGCTTTTGAAAAATCAGGCCCCACATGTCTCAGGTGTGGCATTCTGAAAATGAGGCCCACATAAGTAGTAGTCACGACTCAAATCTTGGTAGGTGGTTAGAGCACTTGTCTGGGATGTGGGAGACCCAGGTTCGATTACCCCATCTCTGCTAGAGGGGGAGAAAAGCCTTGATCAGGGGTCTCCCACCTTATGATCATTGGACTCTGGTGGAACTCCCTCAGGCTCTCCTGTTGAAGCTCTTCCAATGTGGATAAATAGGAAAAAGAGTGATTAGTTATGTATTTATCCACAATAGCGCAGTCATTTGGCTAGAGAGAGAAAGAGAGCGCGCAAGTGATACTGATTCTATAGCCTGGTGGTTAAAGCACTCACCTAACAGTCCTCCTGCTCTAGTTGGTCTTTCATGATATATTCAGAGTGGAATAGCTTCACCAGGAGAGATTCCAAGCCCTCCATCAGAATATCCCATAGCTCAGAGGTTAGTGCACTCTACTGACAGAGAAAACATTTGAAGGCAGGATTTCTCTCTCCCTTTGGTTTGGGAGAAGGAACTGAATCTGTGTCTTCCACATCCCAGGTGATTACTCTAACCACTGGGCTAAAAAGGTATAAGGAGGGCTCCTCTGGCTGGATTTTGAATTGAACCCCATTTGGCAGGTGGCCTCTGTGCTCACCTACAAGATTGGGAATGTCTATTTTACCCTTTGTTTGTGTACTGCTCTGACAGGAGAATGTGGAATTGTCCAAAGAGCAAGTTAGAGCTTCTGTGTTGTATATAGTGCTAAACACTGTACATACATTCTCCTGTTGTGCGACCATGGATTCAGAACCAGCCCAACTAGCTAGTGTCAGCAAAGGGTATTTTTTGTAGTGTAGACAAGGCTCAACATACTACAGTTTTGCACATAAGGTTGTAGGAGGAAAGTACAATCCTGTACTATATAATTTAAGCAGCAGTCTGGGATCTCAACTCCCATCCACATGGTGACATGCCACAAGTGGGGTTTTAGGAAAGACTGCGCATATTAATATATTATTTGAGCAATAGTTTGTGACCAGGGTATAAAACACTAAATCATACACAGAGAAAGATGGAGCTCAAAACGTACATACACCTGGGCAGATGTTCAAGGACAGCATGGGGCTGGTTTGGTAATCTGCAATGTAATGTTTTATACATGTACATTTGTTTAAGAGATCATATGGATGGGGAAGCTATTTTTGTTACTCCCTTTAACTGTTTATTCCCATTCTTGTGAACACCCAGGTTTTTTTTTAAACGGTAACATTTGTTGGTGTGCACATGTCAATGTGAATGTTAACTAGCAACCCTGCCTTAAAAGTAATTAAGTATTTTGTCTGTTAATAGACTAAAGCTGAATGTGAAACTTTACTCTTGTTTAGCTTTATGCTGTGGCCAATGTGAACACTTTCTAAAAAAAATGCTCTGAGTGGATTTACTGTCTCTAAGCCTGTTTGACTATTTTGACATAATGTTTTGAGGCTTGTTATTTCCCGGCTGGGGACACAGAAGATTGCAGGCTGAGGTAGTTGGTGGATGGACAGACAGGAAGCTCTGTCATGTCCCAATAGGATACATCCACACCTGATGGGGAATTTATTCCACCAGAGCATAGCGTTAGGTTGGGTTAGAGTCTCTGTTGGCAGCTATCCATGTATGACAAGGGTCTTTGAATCCCATTGTTCAAGGGAATTTAGTCAAAGCTGTAAAACAGAGCTATAGCATTAAACCCCCATAGGAACTTTATAAATACTATGCTGTGCATTCTAGAGGAAAAATAAGGAATAAGAGCCCAAAGCTTTATTCTAGAGGAGTAAAGGCCCAAAGCAGGGACTTTGCTGTGTGTTTCCCTGTCACATTTCATTTGTCCCTGCATGTTCTCTCTGTAAATATGGACATTCAAACCTGGCTCAACTTCCTAGGGAAAAAACCCCTCACTGCCCAGTTTTCATTCAGATTCTGAATGGTGCATGCATCAAATACAGCAGAAATGCTGAGCTGCTTTATCAAACTTCTTAACAAAAAGGAAGTTTAAAAAACCCACATTTTAAGAGCTTAAGAAAATGAGATGCTAAAATGAGCAATAAAACATAGGGATTTTCTGAAGGCTGCATTTATCCTGCCCTTATGTTGTGAAAAATTAGGCCTTATTCTTGATGTCCACTTCAGAGCAGCCTGGCTGTGTATCTTGGAAAACCAGTGAACGCTTTTGAGTGTGTATGCATTATATTCCAAAATATATGACAGCAGTGCTCCTTATATGTTTGGGATCTGATCCTACAATCTTTATTCAAAGGCCATTTGCCAGAGGAAGGGTTGGGCCACTGAAGTCAGAAGCAAACCAGTAACATTTAATCAGTGAACTTGTCCTGACTACAGCTTTAAGCCACCAGGTGGAGCTCATTGCTAGATCAGAAATAATCCTCCAACCTCATCTAACTGAGCCCCTTGCATACAGTGGTGTCACATCATGGCTGCAGGCAGGCAGGATTGTGAATGATGATTTGAAACAAGAATATCATGTAAAATAAAATATGCAGTTCATACATGACAAACTACTCCCTTTAGAACCCTTTTTTTGCTTCTGAATACTAAGGCCCAGATCTGCAAAGGATTTAGGCATTGCTGAGCATCATGGTGCCTAACTTTTAGGTACCTAGAAAAATCATAAGAGCAACACTGAAATCTACAAAGCCTGAGTGTGGCACCTAAGCTCCCTATACAACGCATGGGAGAGGCTGTGATCTACAAAGCCAGCACACTAGGTGGGGAATGGCTTAAGGTAGATACAATTTGAGATACTGATGACAGGGGTGTGTATTAAGCCCCTCCCCTCTGAGACAGGGATACCTTTAGGTACCTATACTGCATACTCCTATTGGCAATGTGTGGAGTACATATGCTGCACACCCCCTAGCAAGTTCAGCTGGTGAGGCACTGCTTAGGCAAGTAGAGTAAAGACATGCCTGAACCCTGTAGGCATGTGGGTATCTGACAAATAGGGAGGAACTGACTGAGAATTTGAAAGTGGAAGGCAGCTTGGGTGAAAGTGATCATGAAATGATAGTTTGTGATTCTAAGGAATGGTAGGAGGGAAAAAACAGAAGAAAAGTCAATTGACTTCAAGAAGGCAGCCTTTAGCAAACTCAGATAATTCCCCATGAGAAGGAAATCTAAGGGGAAAAAAAATTGTTCAGGAGAGTTGGCAGTTTTTTAAAGAGACATTATTAAGGGCACAAGAGCAAAACTATCTCACTGCATAGGAAAGATAGGAAGTATGGGTAAGAGAGCACCTGGCCTAACCAGGAGATCTTCAGTCATGTGAAACTTAAAATAGAGTCATACAAAAAGTGGAAATTAGATCGAATTACAAAGCATGGTATTAAAAAAAAAAACACAAGCCTATAGGGACAAAATTAGAAATGCTAAGGCACAAAATGAGATTAAACTAGCTACAGACATGAGTGGCTATGTCAGAGCAGATGGTCGAAAACAGGGCAGAATCCCCAAACTGGTGGTATGTTCTATAATTAGATTTCACCAAGCCAGTGATAAATGTGAACTCTTGGATCAGTGTAGCAGTCTTACCATAGAGTCACAGACTCTTCAGCTTCCCAGGCAGCCAGACTCTTCTCTCTCAAGAGGTTAGAGAGAGCATCCTGTCTTTTTCCTTCAGGCCCACCGTCCTCTTATAAGGGTCAGCTGTGCCCTGATTGCACTGGCTACGGCTGTGGATGCTTTCCCAATCAGCCCAGCTTTTCCCCTGCCACAGCCCTCTCACAGGGTTGTTTTAAGCCCTTCAGGGCAGAAGCAGGGTGACCACCCTGCTATACCATCTATGATCCCTAAAGATGACAGAAGTGTGGTCATTTGTCAATTTGAGATGTCTTTCAGGGCAGCCCCAGGGGTAATTGCTGGAGATCTCAGTCTCAGTTTAGAGATTCTGGCCCTGTGAGAGTTCAAACAGAAAAGAGTTGGAAAATTTTTCTGTGAGTTTGTTTTATTTCCTTCATTCAACCTCAAGTCCATAGGATGAGCTTCCTTGCACATAGCATTTCTATGGTGTGATAGGGCAATTCATCAATACTTTGTATTGCAATGTTTTTTGATGACCCATCTGATTTTGATAGTTCTTCTGGCTGGGCAGGGGAAGCACCCTTCCCATCTGAGTTCACAAATTAAAAGCAAATATTTTCCAAGTTATAAAGCAAAACTTACATATTTCCTCATAGCATGGAATATAGATTTTACAAATAAGATTAATGCATGCAGCAACTTATAAACATTCTGTAGCTTCTGAACACTAAATACAGTCTTATAAGACTAATACCTATTTTGAGCAACACTAACACACAAGTGAACTGGTCTGGTCTTCAGCTATGAGTTTGTCCATTCTTAGCTAATGCCTGCAGTCTAGGCAAGAGCTAGCTTCTGGCCTGCTAGTGTCACAGGCCCATTACCAAACAAGGAAGGAAATACAATAACAGAAAATGCAGCAATGTTAAATGCATGTTTTGTTTCAGTTTGCACCAGAAAGGTTAGCAGTGACTGGATAACTAACATAGCAAACATTGGTGTAAATGGGGTAGGATCTGAGGCTAAAATATGAAAAGAACAAGTTAAGAATTACTTAGGTAAGATAGATGTCTTCATGTTGGCAGGGCCTGATGAAATCCATCCTAGAATACTTTCGGAACTGGCTGGAGAAATCTCTGAGCCATTAGCAATTATCTTTGAGAACTCTGAGGACAGCAGAGATCCCAGAGGACTGGAAAAAGGCACATATAGTACCGCTCCATAAAAAGGAAAATAAGAATAACTCAGGGAATTATGGACCAGTCAGCTTAATTTGGGCACCCAGAAAGACAATGGAGCAAATAATCAAACAATCAGTTTGTGAGCACCTAGAAAATAATGTGATAAGTAACTGTCAACATGGATTTGTCAAGAACAAATGATGTTAGACCAACCAAATATCATTCTTTGACAGTGTAAAAAGACCTCTGAATAGGGGGAAACAGTAGATGTGATATATCTCAACTTTAATGAGGCTTTCATACTGTCTCACATGACCTTCTCATAAACCAGCTAGGGAAATATAGCATAGAAGAACCTAGTATAAGGTGGGTGCATACCTGGTTGGAAAATGGTACTCAGAAAGTAGTTATCAATGATTCACAAGCAAGCTGGAAAGGCATATTGAGTGGGGTCCTGCAGGGATCTGGCCTGGGTCTGGTTCTAGTCAATATCTTCATAAATGATTTGGATAATGGCATAGAGAGTACTCTTATAAAGTTTACAGACAAGAGTTCTGCAAACCATTCAAATTTGATTGAAATCTGATTGAAATCCTGCTGAATATAATCTTTTTCAAGAGGAGGAGATTTGTAATAACTTTCACATCTTTTCTCACTGTGTAGGCTATTTCCTGATCGCTTACTTACTACAAAAGAAATATCACAGTCGCTGACTAAAAAAAAAGGCTTGAGCTGGAAGTGTTGTCATTAGCTTTCAAGGGGGAGTGAGCTATGCACTATTTCATCATATATTGGAATAAATGTCTGAAATAAGGCTTCAATAGTGATTTAAAATAAAATAATGAAATTAAATGTAAGTTGATTATCAAAACCATATTGAGTGAGGTTTAATAATACACAGTCAGGGCTGATTAATCCATGCACCCTTGGAATACTCACTTTTATCAGAGATTGTAAGTCAGTGGCTGAATGAGAGAGAGTAGGGTGACCAGATGTCCCCATTTTATAGGGACAGTCCTGATATTTGGGGCTTTTCCTTATATAGGCTACTATTACCCCCCACTCCCACTCCTGATTTTTCACACTTGCTGTCTGATCACCCTAAGAAAGAGATGGAGTTTTGCTGCTTGTTTTTCATTAGCAGTCAATATTGGTTAACACTCTTTAGTGCCTGGCAGGATGTAAAGCTGGCAGAATTGCTTGGGCCTGGAAACACAAAGGCAATTAGGCATCACTTAATGTCTAGGCACCTGGCCACCTAGTGGATTCCACAAATCCTGGATTAGGTCTCTAGGCTCCCTATACAACCTATGATGAGAGACAGGCACCTGAGGATAGACTCTACAAAAGTCAGCATGGTAGGTGGGGAGCTGCCTAAACTACCCAATAGCAGATGCCAGTGTGAGGGTATGTCCTAAACTCTGTCTCTCTCACAGGGTACGTCTACACTACGGGATTATTCTGATTTTACTTAAACCGGTTTTATAAAACAGATTGTATAAAGTCGAGTGCACGCGGCCACATTAGCACATTAATTCGGCAGTGTGCGTCCATGGTCCGAGGCTAGCGTCGATTTCTGGAGCGCTGCACTGTGGGTAGCTATTCCATAGCTATCCCATTGTTCCCACAGTCTCCCCACCGTCTGCTGCTGGGTAAATTGGCAATGAGATGACGGTTATCTGTCCTCTGTGTACTGTCTGCTGCTATCATGGGTGCCCCTGGCTGAGATCGGCCGGGGGCGCAAAAGCAAAACTGGGAATGACTCCCCGAGTCAATCCCTCCTTTATGGTTTCTAAAAATAGAGTCAGTCCTGCCTAGATATATGGGGCAAGTGTACTAGAGAACCAGTGTATCAGAGAGCACAGCTGCTCTGTGTCAGATCCGCAGAAATGATGAGCTACATGCCATTCACGGGGGGTGCCCCTGCAACAACCCACCCGTTGCTTCCCTCCTCCCCAACCTTCCTGGGCTACCGTGGCAGTGTCCCCCCCATTTGTGTCATGAAGTTATAAAGAATGCAGGAATAAAAAACAGTGACTTGTTAGTGAGATAAAATGAGGGGGAGGCAGCCTCCCGGGGCTATGACAGTCCAGGCAGGACATTAAGCGGTGGGGGAGAGAGCCCAGCATGCCGCTGCTATGATAGTCCAGGCAGTACAGAATCTTTTCTTTACACAGGAAAGGGAGGGGGCTGATGGAGCTCAGCCCCCAGTTGCTGATGATGAAGACGGTTACCAGCCGTTCTGTACCATCTACTGGGAATGACCAGGAATCATTCCTATTTTTACCCAGGCGCCCCCCCGGCCAGCCTCACCTGCCAGCCCAGCCAGGAGCACTCACGGGGTTGATAAGGAGGACGGTTACCAGTCCTACTGCACCATCTGCCACCGGGGAGGGGAGAGGAGCGAATACTGCTCTTCACTGCTGCAGCATCGCGTCTACCAGCAGCATTCAGTAGACATAGGGTGACATTGAAAGAAGTCAAGAGAAACGATTTCTTTCCCTTTTCTTTCACACGGGGGGGGGGGAGTAAATTGACGAGCTATTCCCTGAACCACGCCGGACAATGTGTTTGAACCTACAGGCATTGGGAGCTCAGCCAAGAATGCAAATACTTTTCGGAGACTGCTGTGGACTGTGGGATAGCTGGAGTCCTCAGTACCCCCCCTCCCTCCCTCCATGAGCGTCCATTTGAGTCTCTGGCTTCCCGTTACGCTTGTCACGCAGCACTGTAGCCTGGAGATTTTTTTTTCAAACGCTTTGGCATTTCGTCTTCTGTAACGGAGCTTTGATAGAACAGATTTGTTCCCCATACAGCGATCAGATCCAGTATCTCCGTACGGTCCATGCTGGAGCTCTTTTTGGATGGAGGCCAATACCGTCGATTTGCGGCCACACTAACCCTAATCTGATATGGTAATACCGATTTTAGCGCTACTCCTCTCGTTGAGGAGGAGTACAGAAACCGATTTAAAGAGCCTTTTATATCAATATAAAGGGCCTCGTAGTGTGGACGGGTACAGCATTAAATCGGTTTAACGCTGCTAAAATCAGTTTAAACGCATAGTGTAGACCAGGCCACAGAGTTAGATGCTGAAGACCAGGTGATTCACAATCTGGAACCTCTCTCCTAGACTTAGACATTGAAGCTCTTTCTTGAAAGAATGGTAGCAACATGTACCTAACTCCACATAAAACAGACCCTTTAGCCCAGTGGTTAGGGCACTCCTGTGGGAGACTCCAGCTCAATTTCCCCCTTTGCTTGATGAAGAGAAGGGATTTGTACAAGGGTCTTCTATCAGCTGAGTGCCCTACTACTGGAATCATTCTCACACTCTGTGCCCCACTTGTTATTTAAAAACAAAGTGGAATAGCTTCAACAAGAGAGACAGAGGGAGCCCTACATCAGTGGGTAAGGCACTGAGGAGGGAGACCCATGTTCCAATCCCTTCCCCTCAGGCAGAGGGATGAATTCATAGGGGATCTCCTGCATCCCAGGCAAAAGTTTAACCACTGGGCTAAAAGGAAGACTCCTTCTGATCTTTTTGTGATAGCTAGGTGTGCTTGGATCATGCCCCACAGGTGAGATAGGCAGGGGAACCCCTGTCTTCACCTGGTATGAGGATTGCACTGAGGCTTAGGCAGAAGGTAGACAACTGGGTACCTAGAGGGGGGCAAAAGTGCCCATGCCCAGAGGCAGAAACTGAGGCAGCTAGAGAACATTTACAGTGAAAATTTAGGCACTGAATGGGCTTAGGTACTTACAAAGTTAGATGGCAGCTGAACAGGAGTTTTGTGGATTGAAGTGGTGCCTAAGTCTAGGCTTTAAGTGCCTAAGTATCCTTCTGGAGCTGGGCCTTGGTTCCTAATCCTAATGTTACACTGTCAGGGAACTTTCAGAAAAAGTGGCCTTGTAGCTGAAACACAGGCCTGGGAATCATATCTGATTTTGATTGCAAACTTGGCCAGATTTCCTATGTGACCTTGGGAAAGTCATTTCCCCTGTGTGCCTCAGTTTTCACCCTTGAAAGTGTAGCACTTCCCTACCTCACAGTTTAGTGTGAGAATTATTTCATCAATATTTCTGAAGCTGAAACCTTCTGATGGAAGCAAAGTGAAAAGCATTATTTATATTTTCAATACAAAATGTCTGAAGCACATTGACAACAAATTACATTTAAAATAAAGCATATTTTTCACTTCCACATCTGCATAAAATACATTTTCCTGGCTTGACTCTGTTTCATTTGCTGCTGTGGCTTTTACTGGCGCTATTAACAAGATGGCCAGGTCAGCTTTAAAGGTCAGCGCATGCTGCTTGCAGGCACAGAGAGGTGGTCGTAACATTAATGTTTTCCAGACTCTTCTCTCAAATGCCTTGACATTGGGTCTGTTCAGTGCTTGTTTGGGTGATGGATTTCTATGTTACAGTACATCCAAAGGATTGCACCTCCATGACAGAGTTTGTGTAGGAATAAGACGAATATTCTGCAATGCTCTGAGGCTTGTTTTTCAAACACTCTCCTGGCTGCATTGCTAATAGATTCAAACAGCTCCATCTGTATCAGACATATTATCATTAGAGCACGTCCCCAAAATAACACTGAGTGAATACACCTTTCTGATGCAGTCAAAAACTTGAAAAGGAAGTGTCAAATATCCACATTACAGATCCTATCTAGTAAGACATGTTCTTACCCTTGGAAAGGTTTGTGGCCTGGAAAGAGATGAACATCTCAACAAAACTTCCAGACACTCCTTCTTAGAGACCTTAGTGTGATCTGTGTTTACTTTCCAGAGCTCACACTTGGGCTAAAGTCTGTGTGAGTGACTCCATGAACATGCTGCTCTTTGGGTTTTCCAAACACCTCTAAGCCCCCTATTTCTCTGAATCTAAATGCAGGTGATCTGCATTCTTGATAAGCCTGCCTAGTAGGTCCATCAGACAACAACCTGTTCATACTCTCACTATGTGCTTGGGAAAATGGCCTCCTAGGAAAACCCCTTTCTGTTGCTGGATAACCTAAAGGCCAAACTCCTGGGAGTTGCTTTTTGTTCCCAAGTCCGCAACAGATTCAGCCCTGGATAAACTCAGACCTATTCAGAGCCCTAACTCATTGGCTGAAAACATTAATGGCTGAACTCATTAATACTGCTTCAGCCTAATAGCTCATCTTGAAGAACTTTCCTTGAAGCATTTTATTCAAAATCCAGTTCTTGGGCTCCCTGGCTCAGCCAATATCCCTGGTTAGTTCTCATAAAAACCATTGCTGTGAAAGAACATAATTGCAGGTGGAAAGACTGATCACATAGCGATTTCTTTCATTCTGAGTGGCATTTTTTTTTACACCTCTCAGGAGTTCTGCAGAGAAAATAAAGGAAAAAATAAGCAGGAGGGGGATTGCATTTCCGCCTTTGTCAGGAGGTATGAAGAGGGCTGGAAAGATTTTGGTCAAAAACATTTTCTGCTCACTTTCTGCATTAGAAATCCAGATCTTGTCTACCACGGAAAGACTCTCTGGTGACCAGAGAACTAATAAGATGATGACATCACAAGAGTCGAAAGACTGAAAGCAGAGCAGCTATGCCAGTATGTCTTTGCTACCCTTTCCCAGTCCAGTGTCTAACCAACGCTACGGAGAAAGGATCTCTTTGTGAGGGTTCAATATCTCTGCCCTTTCAATTAAAGTGGGAGAGCAGAGTTCACAATCAAATCCCTGAGACTTGCCTCTCCTAGGTCTCTCCAGCAAAACCAGGGAAACTGCGATTGAACATTCCAAATCTTTTGTAAGATGAAAGAATAAGTAAGAAAAAGCCCTTAGAAACAAACACTTAGAAAACCTTTGGGGTCTTTCCACAAAGAAACAAAAAGGCAGAGAAGCCCAATTAATTTTAAAAAATCATTTGCTGGTCAACTTTAAACTTTGGTTCTACTCTAAAAATGATTTTGAGAGGAAAAGCACTGAAGGGTTCCACATTTACTGTGTTTTAATCCTTTCCCTAACCAATCATCTTAGCCTCTGTCTATAGTATGTATGTAGCTCCAATTACCATTGCACCTGAGAGCCTTTGCTGTATTTAGCCTCACAACATCCCCTGACAAAGAGAAATGTCAATAGCCCCATTTTACAGATGAGTGATTGAGGCAGAGAGACTTGCCTGAGCACACACAGGGTTCTGTGGCCAAGGAGAGAAATGAACTCTTACCTCCCCGGGCTAGGCTAGCACCCAAACCTCTGGACTGTCTTCCCTCACCTACAAGTAAAAAGATGTTTCTTCCAGCCCTGAAAACCCATTCTGGGACCTGACATTCAAGCTATCTTCTTTCTGGCTTGGACATCACCAGTAATAAAGATTGTGCAGGTCAGATGTTGTCCTCAGTTACACCTATGCAGCCTCATTGTTCTCAGTTACACATTTGTGATCCAAGCAAATGCACTGAAAAGTGGACAATCAGGGGGACCAGAATGGTTATAGATGATTTATTTTATTTCTGATATAATATATGGGATGATGTTGAATTGTAGATGGGCTCTTTGCATTCCAGGGCTGGCCATTTATTGTATAGTCCGTGTAATGTTTCTGCTTGCTTCCATGTGTATGTCCTGTAGGCAGCAGCTGCACCTAAGAAATGTATTCATGCAGAGAACAAACTTAGTGATGTTGAGACCATGAGTCTGCTACATGCCTTTTTCTGTTCCATTTTTAGGTTCCATTTTGATCTTTCATACAGATGCCACAAAGTGACGTTAGCTAATTGCTCATCTACCTCAAGGACAGTGTTCTATGATCTCACCACTTCTGCTCATGCATTTGAGGCTGTTAGATGAGGATGGACAAGCTGCAGTACCAGCATTCCCAGTCTCTAGCCATAACAGGGACTCAGCTGAGGCTGTATCCAGATCAGACAGAGATGATGCTGGTTGGGTGTAGCGACTGGAGAATATGGTGTGGTTGGTGTCTGCTCTCACTGTTGAGATGTGCCCATAGGTTATCCAAGAGGCTTGTAGTCTAGTGAAGTCTGGAGTCTCAGTGGCTTAGATGGCCAGAGGACACGTTTTTATCTGCTTTTGATCGCAACCATTTCTCTCAGCTGTCGACCCTGGCTCAGTTATCCAGGCCTTTGTGGTCTCTAGATTGGATTACTGTAGTGGGGGATACAGAGCTATATTCTTGAAGCACCTGTGAGCTGCTCCTGTTGCAGAACTCATCAACCTACTTACTTAGTGGTGTTACAGAAAGTGGCATATTATCCCACTACTCCAAAGATTGCACTGGCTATTTGGGGTACAATTCAGGGGGCTGATATGGATCTTTAAAGCTCTGTATGCTTTACGAGCTAACTACCTGATAACTCCTTTCTCCCCAGGCTCTGCCATGAATCTTGTGGTCCACTGAAGTATTCAAACTAATAGTCACGGAGCCTGATTCGCCTCTCATTTACATTGGTGTAAAACTAGGGTGACCAGGTATCTGGTTTTCGACTGCAACACCCAGTTGAAAAGGGATACTGGTGGCTCCAGTCAGCACTGCTGACCGGGTCATTGACTCTCTGGTTCTCCCTGCTAGCCTCCGTACTGCGCGGATTCCAGGAAGCAGCTGGCATCTCCCTCCTCTGGCTCCTATGCGTAGGTTCAGCCAGGGGGCTCCGCATTCTGCCCCTACCCCAAGTACCGCCCCCACAGCTCCCATTGGCAGGGAACCACAGCTGATTAGAGCTGCAGGGGTGGCACCTATGGATGAGGCAGCACGCAGAGCTGCTTGGCCGCACCTTCACATAGAAGCCAGAGGGAGGACATGCCATTGCTTCTGGGAGCTGCTTAGGTAAGCACTGCCCGGATCTTGCACCCCTAACACCCTCCCAGGCCCCAACCACCTGCCATAGCCCTGATCCCCTTCCCACTCTCCGAACCCCTCAGCCTCACCCTTGAGTCTGCACCCCTAGCCGGAGCCCTCACCCCTCGCACCCTAACCCCCTGTCCCAGCCCTGATCCCCCTACCACCCTCCAAACCCCTTGGTTGCAGCCTGGAGCACCCTCCTACACCTCAAATCCCTCATCCCAATCCCCACCCCAGAGTCCGCACCCCTCAGCCAGAGCCTTCACACATCCCCGCACCCGAACCTCCTACCCAAGCACAGAGCCCCCTCACGCACTCTGAACTCCTCATTACTGGCCCTATGCCAGAGCCTGCACCCCCAGCCAGAGTCTGCACCCCTTCCCGCACCCCAGTCCCCTGAGCCAGCCCGATGAAAATGGGTGGGTGAGTGAGTGAGGGTGGGGAGAGTGAGCTACAGTGGGTGGGGGAATGGAGTGAGTGGGGGGGCAGGGCCTCGGAGAAGGGGCAGGGCAATGGTGTTAGGTTTTGTGCGAGTAGAAAGTTAGCAACCCTATGTAAAACTGGTGTAACTCCAGTAGAGCTACTCTTGATTTCCAGAAGGTACAAATGAGAGGAGAATCAGCCTATAGTGGTCCAAAGCATTGTCCATGTGGGGCTATGAGCTGGGGAATTCATCTCCCTCAGTGGTTTAACAGAGCCCAGGTCTGCTGACCTTCAGAGTATGGTGCAAAGCCTATTTACACAGGCCTTTGACTGATGGAATGTATTTTTATTTAACTGTGAGCATAATCCTTTAATTACCTTGCTTACGGTCAACTAAATTTTGATGTTAGGTTTTGATGAGTCTCTGTGTGCCCTGAAGATATTATAGAGGCACATTTTTATAAATCAAAACACTGTATATTGTATATGTATGTGTAAATTGATGGCTCAAGGGCGTATACCAAAGTTGTTTTGTTCAGGCTAGACAATGGGAACTGATTATTCCTGTCTATGGGCAGTGTTACTTGGAGAGAGCTCACAATGCAATTAGGGAGCTTCACTATTTTGGATACCAATAAAGGATTTATTACTAGAATAGGTCTGATAACTACTGAGCTGGTTGTGTGCAGGTGGGTTCATTAACATCTGGAGCAGAGATCCCCCATCATGCTGTGCTTCCTTGCTATTCTGGTCCCAGAGTTCCATGTGGTTCTTGCCTTGGAATCTCTGTTCTCCATTCTGTATGCCAGGGGTCTCCAAACTACGGCCCGCGGGCTGGATCCAGCCCAATGCTTCCATTTGTCCAGCCCTCCAAACCAACAAGGGAGAAGCAAACATGAAGCAGGCAGGGGGAGGGGCTGCCGGCAGCAGCTCACACAGGGCAGCAGCACAGCTGAGGGGTGCAGAGGGGTGAGTGCCCCGGGAGTCAGTGTCTCCCCAAAAGGGGAGCCAGTTTAGGTGAGAGTCATTGCTGAGATCTCAAGGTTGCATCTGTAAAGGCAAAATGCAACACTTAACAGAGGCAGCATTGTTCACACCAGACAGATTGATTCACCAGGCAATGATTCCCCCTACTTAAGGGCAAGCACAGTCTATACGATAGCATAACTTGCACGTCCCAAAGCAACCGCACATAACCCACTGGAGCCCCAAAATGGTGAGTAAGCGCAGGATCAAGGGGGACTGACTGTTTCATGGCTGTACTGTCCTCTGGGTTTCTGTGCCTTGGGGAGAGCCAACAACTGCAGGGAGCCCCTGTAATGAACACTGTCCCCACATTTTCCACAGGAGCTTGTCCTGGAAGATATCTCGCTGCTGAGGGTGACCTGGGAAGCAAGAGAGGGTCTTCTACTGCAATGCGGCTTCCACCCTGGCCCATGTGCAGCTTGTCTGTGTGCAGCAATGGTCCCTCTGCCCTTCACGGCACAGTGGCATGGACATGTTAGCCTGATTGGGACAAGGACCACAGGGGCTCTCCCAAGAGACCTGTGCAAGCACATTGCCCAAGTTCTGGCTGAGACCTTTGAAGAGATCACTGAGGCCGATTACCACAATGTGAGAGAGCACACCAATTCCCTATTCTGCATCTAGGCATGCATGTAGCCCTAACCCTCCTCGCCCCAAGAGCCCGCACTGAACAATTTCCTTCCCAAAATAAAAGCCACTTACCAGGCACCTCCTCTGGTGCTTGTTCTTCCCCAAGCACTGGCCATCGCAACTGGCTACCATCCTCCTGGCTCAAAAACAGCTCCTGGCTGCATGCATCTTGGGATTCCAGGGTGTCTTCCTCCACCTCAGCTCCCTCACTCCTGCTTTCCTCCTCCTCCTCCTCCTGCCTTGTTGAACTGGGCTCTGAAGTGTCCAGGGTGGTCCTTGGAATGGAGGTGGGGTTGCCTCCAAGTATTGCGTGCAGCTCTTTGTAGAAACAGCATGTCGTGGGGGCAGCACCAGAGCGGCGATTTGCCTTGCAGGCTTTGTGGTAGACATTCCGCAGCTCCTTCACTTTAACCCTGCCCTGCATGGCCTGGTCATGGCCGCTTTCTGTCATGTCCCTTGATATCTGCCCGAAGGTATCGTAATTCCTATGGCTGGAGCGCAGCTGGGACTGGACTGCTTCCTCCCCTGAAACACTGATGAGTTCTGGCACCTCGCCATTGCTCCATACTGGGGATCACTTGGCGCATCTAGGCATGGTCACCTGGAAAGATTCGCTGAGAAAACTCTATACCTGGCTGAGAAAACAGGAAGGGGACTTTCAAAATTCCCAGAGAATTTAAAGGGCAGGTCTGACAGTTGGTCACCTGAGGCAGTTGAGTTCAAACCTATGACCAGAGTGGCTAGAAAAAGCATTGTGGGACACTTCTGGAGGCCAATCAGAGCACATTAACAGACCAGGATGTTCACACTGACGCCGCGATGCTCCAGCGGGGGCGCATCAAATGTTATTCCACTCGGCTCGGTGGACTACCAGGAGCACTCTAGCCATGGAGTCAGAGCGCTCTACCTGCCTTGCCAGTGTGGACAGGTTGTGAGTTAGAGCACACTGGGCTGCTTTAATGTGCTTTAACTCACAAGTGTAGCCATGCCCGTAGTTCTTTCCTTTTCTGCCACAGGTCATCCACAAGCCACAGTGATCTGTATGAGCAGAGAGTACAACGGAGTGCATTGGTGCCAGTGCCAATAGCAGTACTGACAGTATTCCTTGTTCAGGAACTGCCTGGCTGCACTCACTGAGCACTTTACCACTTGCTGCAGATTACTGATCACTGGCTGCTGTATCTTACTGCTTATAATTAACCCACACGGAGCATGGGAAGCTTAACTCATAGGTACTTAAGTCCTACCCTACACCCATCTTCTCTTCTTTTTGTCTCCTGATCCTCATCCCACACCCCATTAACATTCTCCTGAGACTGGTGGAATGTTAGTACATACTGTTAAGGGATGAACAGGATATGTGCTTTATCCGTCCAAGACCGACAGGGAGGCAATGGGTTCTATGTGATATACCCAGAATGTTTAACAGTCAAATTTATATCACTTGTTTCAGAAGACCATGAAAATGGCAAATAACTTTTTTGAGTTAAATCTTCAGAAAACTCATCTTGCTAGACACCCAGTGCAACGGACGTCCACTCAAGTCATTTTAAGGTGGGATTTTCAGAAGTGCTCAGCAGTGGCCTAATTCTACTGCCACTGAATTCAATGGTAAAATTCTCTGTGACTTCAATGGGAACAGAGTTAAGCCAACCCCTGAGCACTTTTGAAATCCCCGTCCTTAATCTGTTTGAGCTCAGGTCAGATATGTCAGGTGAGATTTTCAGAAGTGCTGAAGTAACTTTAGAATCACAAGTCCTATTGAAAGTGTGCTCCTAAGTCATTTAGGCACTTCTGAAAACCTCACCCTCTTGGACAACTCTGCAGTCCTTTGTTTAGAACTTCAAATCATTTCACATTCTGAAGGCAAGTGTCTTTATTTGTTAGAGGCTATGTATAAAGATATAGGTTGGTTTAGTAAACACACACTCCATTCTTCCCCAGAATGGTTTATGGTGGCTAGCGCTGTAACCGGACTTCTATTCTGTATAAATGAGCAGATGTTAGTTCAGCTACCTTGTACTAGACCTTGCATTAAGACATCACCATCACTTGATTTACTGCACGGTTATTATTTAATGGTTGGTGTGATCTTTTATCCCCAGGAAAGAGATTCTATTTTCTTAGCTAGTTCCCTGACTGATGTATTTTTTACAAAAATCAGGCTATAATATGTTCTTCATTAAGTTTGCTTTATTTTTCACAGTACTGCCACAGATCAACTTCCAGTTTCCTTCACTTATTCCTCCCAGGTGATGCTTTAGGGTAAGACTGTGTCTTTCGTTCATCATTCACCATGTGACAATGACACTTTTACTCACCAGACAGAGGGGAAACTTTTGTTTTCTCCATAAATATCCCAGATAATTATCTCTGAGATAAGCACCAGTAAAGATGGACATGAAAGGCTGCATGTCACTGGGCACCTAGTCACACTTGTCGTCAGAGACAGCAGCTTGAATAGCAACATAAGCAGCTGTAGTGCTAGAACCACTCTTACCACATGCATTTCTGCAGCTAAGAAAATCACTGAGATCCTTTTGGCCAAAATATTATGTGTGTTGATATTCAGAAAGCCTTATGCAGTCAGAGTCAAGGGACTCATGAACTCACTCTGTCTCTAGCTGTGCATCAATACATTGATCTATTGCCATTTTATCTCGTAGGTCCTCACTGGTATCTGGATATGCCGGATATACCAGGCTCATGAGGTTTTCTACCAGTTCAGGTGGGTTCTCTAATGTGCCTCTTCTTCTGGCCAGTTCATATGCATGGCTGTCTCCAAACTGCCAGATAACGCAGTCTCTTTTCTGTTCTGCAGCCACTCAAGTTAGCTGCTAGAAAATCCCCTCTCTGCTCCTCTCCTCAACTGTTCATTGAGGCTTTGATGTCAAATTGAGGCAAATCAGCCTCCTGGGAAGTTCTTTCTTTCTTTCTTTCTTTCTTTCTTTCTTTCTTTCTTTATGAAGTAAGCTGGGGAAGTCTGATCTTTCCCATCTGGACTTCTGGGGTTATATCTGCAATGGAGCTGGGAGAGCCTACCCACTCAGTTGGACAGACTCATGCTAGTTTGAGCCGAGCTGACAGGCTAAAGATAGCAATGTGAACATTACCGCTCCAGCAAAAGCCACCTGAGCTCACAGAGCCCAGGGAGCAGTGTGTGTTTGAGAGCCCAAGCCACAATGCTACACTGCTATTTTTCAGTGCACTAGCTTGAGCTGAGCTAGTGTGAGTCTATCTACCTGGGCTGCAAGACTTGCTGCCAGCTGTACTGCAGATATACCCTCAAGGGTACAGACACTCAGATTGCTGTGAAGGATCCAAATGTTGAATCCCGCGTGCTTGTAGTTTGCTGGGACTGAGGATCTGTCCCAGGCTTTGGGCCTCTAGGCACACACTCTTGGTGCACATTTAGTGTTTGACACCCCTCCTGGCAGTGGGGACCCCCCGATTCAATTGCCTAGGCTGTGAAACTAGTGTGGTCTCTCCCTAGCCTCCCAAACAGCTCTTGTATGTTCTCCAGAATCCCACCAAAGGTGTGAGCCCTCTGGTTCCCAGTTTACCCCTTTAGAGGTATCTGACAGTGAAAGCAAACAGACACAAACAAATTTTGCATAGGATTCTGTAACACCATTGCTCTTGCAAGGAATATTTAAAAAACAACAACCACCCTGAATGAAATGCAATTCACTGTCACTCACCTTTCCCTTGGAAGTCCATTTGTGTTTAGGTAACTGGGTTTCCTACCTCCATTCCTCATTACGTTCCAAGTTGCTTGTTGCCTTTCAACTGGTTTCACCAGTTTGGACTGGGCACTTCGTAGCTGGGCTTCAAGGTCTGACTTTGTAGCTTTTCAGCTTCTGATCCAACAGAGATTTTATTTAGAGCTGACTGGATTTGATCTCCATCTTCTGGTCATTTCTCATTCCTTTCTGAAATGCCTCCAGTTGCTGTTTTTATTCCTCTGGGACCTCCCTGAATTCCTCAAGTGCCTCAACTATTTGCTCTTGGTTCAACAGGAAGACCAGTTCACAGTTTCTCTCTGTGGAAACTCCTTCCCACACCTGACACCAGAATTGCCCCTTCTCCTGATGCCAGTGTCCCATTCTGACATCAGCATTGCCCCTCAGCTGAGTGGTAGCTGATGTCCAAGAGCTTTGTAGATCGGCTTCCCAGTGGAAAAGAAATTAGTGATGCAGAGTCTAAGTATCTTCTAACTATAACTTTTTTATTGTCATATATACACTAGTCCTAGAACAGAGTTGATAAAAAAGCATGTTAGGCAATCCCTTTTTTCAGGAAACTCAACCCAACAGCAGTGCCCTGTTCCCCAAAAGCACATCTGCCTCCCCAATTGCATCTAATAAGAGACCGAGACAGAGAGCAAACTCTTCTGCTGCTCACGGAGGTCCCTGTCCGAGGAACACTGTCTCTCCTTGGGACATTCTATAGCCCCCAAAATTAACAACCAACACAGCACCACTGCAATTCTTCCTAAGAGTGAGCATTTATTTGCACACTAAGAAAAAGCTCTTGGATGACTATGTGTAACAGTGCCAACTGGCGATGCCTGCCTTAAAACTACTAATTTCATCCTATCTGTTCTTTTTGAGCCACATTTTCTTTACATTGCAGAATACAGGGGCAATATAACTCTTGGAAAATTTGAGACTAAGTCAGCTGGTTCCTGTAGCTTTTCACCATACACAAAGACTTCCCTTTTTTGAGCTCTCATTTACAGCTTTAGCCATCTGTGAGAGTTACACTATTGTTCTTAATCTGATTTGAGCATAATTTATCCATTATTTTGTCAAGAATTCAGAGTGGCTAAATAGATAGACCTTCTGTCTCTGGATTATGAAAGCATAATCAATGTAATCAAGATGGAAGTTCCATAGCCAATGCTCCTTCAACCATTTCCAATTCATACTCCATTAAAATTACCCTTGTGGCATGCTCACAGTTGCTTCAGGTTTATATGGCAAGGAAGACAATCCAGCTTCAATTCACATTATTCAGCATCCCAAAAAAACAAGGTGTGGTTACCACATTTGCAACTACATTGCTCAGCGTTTCAAATAGACTCATACACATTCCATGGTACCTCTCAAGACTCCTAGGCAATCCACATTTCATTCCCCTAATAAATCTCCCAACAGGTGCACAATTTGCTCTGATTATTTGTTTTTTTGCCCATTTGGTCATCAGTGCATTCAAGTTAGACACTGCTTTCATGTGTGTTTGTGGAACAGACTTTCAGATCCTCTTTCAGGATGGAGACCATAATTACACATCTGTTGATTCTGGTCTAATCTTATTTCAGCAGTTTAGCAGGCTAGCCTTGACAGAAATCATGGGGGCACATGCAATCCAATCCAACCTTGCACTGAAGAATTCCAGGGACTCTTGTGAGGGAATGGAAGCCATTTGGACAAATGCCCATTGGAAAGAGCTACTGACTTGATTTGCCGTATTGGTCTTTCAGGATGTTTACAGTTTTATAAAAGTCTTCGTTAGAACTCTCCTTTGTTAGCTGGAAAGGCTATAGGTCACAAGGATCTCACATGTATCTATCTGAAGGCAGTGCTTATCCCATTTCATTTTCTGACTCTGTAGCTCTCCTGTATCCCAATTCCTCTGCTAGGTTATTGGAGTGATAACTATGTCTCTGCAGAGCTCATAATCTTTCTGTTTACCAAATACAGTTCCTTGTCATTGGTAGGATGAACCCAGACTTTAATTTTTGCTTATGACTGGTCTGAGATTTTGCATTCTCTTGTCCTCTAAGGCTTTTGGCCTCATCAAAGGCCCTTTGAACATCTCTTAGCAAAATCATCTATGAATATTTATTTCTCTGTACAAGGCATAGGACCATCATTAGTAAGATCAATGTGGGGAGGCCCGGTAACATGATTTTAAAGGCGGAAATGGGCCTGATCCAAAGCTGTTCAAGTCAATGGAAAGACTCCCATTCTATGGGCTTTAGGACAAGCCTGAAATGGGAAATGGGAGGCAGATCCAAGCTTTGTACTTTTGGATCAAACTTCCCAATCATAGCAAAAGTATTGAAAAACTAAAGGCGTATACGTCACATTAACAGCATATATGGACTCTCTGCACTTTCTCTAGCCAAGTGAAATGTGCTAAGCAGCTAATGGGCTCACTCAGTTTTGGATTTATTGTAAGATGAATTGGAAAATGAATTACAGCATAGAGGTCCGCTGTCGGCTGCCTTTTTCTCATAACAGCTCAATACAACAGCAAAACAAATACAAACAGAGATAGAAACATGAGTTCTTATAGACCAGCTGTGTACTTTAAGACTGTCACTGTAGGAAAATGAGAAAATAAACTACTTAACTGTACAAGTAATTTCAGCTGGATCCGATTATCCATCTGCTAATACAGTGCAGCCAGCAAGCTTTGCCAATGACAGATTAAGGTCAACAGAACAATCATTCCTGGGAGATGCCCTGTTTTTTATGTATTGTTACCAAACAGTTCTGTAAATTATTTTTAATATATTGAAACCTTGATTATCGGACTCTTGTTTTTCTGTAATAAGGTTGTTATCCTTATTAATTCTTTGTATTATAGTAGCACTTACAGTCCCCAAACAGGATTGAGACCCTAGTGTGCTAGGTGCTGTATATACTCATATACAAAGAGTTTACAATCTGAATAAAGCAGAAGAGAGGAAGTGTTACTGTTCCCATTTTACAGATGGGTGATTAAAACAGAGAGACTAAGGCCTGGTCTATACCACAGAGTTATGCTGATGTAAGTCCCCTTATGTCAACTTATTTGTGCATGTGTTGGCACTCAAATTTGTCTCTTGCCTGCACAAGTACCCTGTTAAGGCAATGCTGTGAAACTACCTCTGCAAATGGCAAAGAGCCACATTTCACCTACTGAGGTTGACACAGTGTAAGTGTAGATACTGCATGACCTGTGTCGACCTTAACAGTCCTCCAGCAGCTGTCCCACAATGCCAACAGCCACCGCACTGTTCACACTTGTGATCTCCACTGCCAAGGAGACCAGCAACCACCGTCCCCTTAACACCCTGCATATTTTTTGAAGTGCCTTTTCCTGATTCCCACCTCAGCAAGCAGACCTAGCATCTCTCTTGCTGCATGGAATTGGCCAACCAATCATGCTGGCTCCACAGACTAGATGTGCTCCTGTCTGGAGTAGATGGGGGTATTGTATCTCCAAGGCCTGTGGGGATGAGAGGCTGTGCAGGCACAGCTACAGAGCAGTTGTAGAAACGTGGACTCCTATGACAAGATTGCACAGGGGATGCAGGCAAACGGGTACAACAGGGATCAGCAGCAGTGCCATGAGAACACAGAGAAACTGCGTCAGACGTACCAGCGGGGCAGGGACGCCAACAGTGAATCTGGTGGTGAGCTGCAGATCTGCCACTTTCATAATGAGCTGCATGCTAGATGTGGCAGAGACCCCCCCTCCTCCAGCACCCCACAGACCATTGCAGACACCTCCGAGAAGTCCAGGACACAGACCCATAAACAGCGAGGAGCAGGACTGGGGAGATGGGGGTGGGGGGATGCTTCCAGCTATGCCATGATTTGTTTGAGACTCTGCTGCAGTCTAGCAGGCCCCCCAGCTGAGCACAGGTGAACTCAATGAAGGGAAGGAACTATAGGTAAACGTGTGCATGCATTTCCTCTTATAATGTTTAAATATAAAGATGGTGCCTGGCCCATCTCCAAAGTAACAAGACACAGGTATTGACTTTTCATTGTTTCACGTGTACAAGAAGAGGTAGCAGTATAACAAACTGAGGTAGAGTTGGTATCTGCTTTTCATTCCCCTGAAGAGTTAGCTGGGGGAGGGAGGGAGCAGAGCAGTTTGTTTATGTACATAGGGATTCTCCTGAGCAATCTCAATGAAGCTTTCAGGGAAATACTTTGTAATCCTTTGCTGAAAGTTTCTAGGGCCATCGGCCTTATTTCTTCTGAACACTTTCCCCCACCACTCCGTGATGACTTCAGCGGGCACCACTGCAGTACACAGGCTAGCAGTGTGCAGGCCAGGGTGGCTTTAGGACCCAGCAGCAGCTGTACTCTGTAGCTTTGTTACCCTCAGGAGCGAGATATCACCTTAAATCCCCACTCTTGGCTCGGACTGGAGAGCGATGCTGTGCAGAGGGGCTAAGTAGCACATCTTGTTAATGTTTATGAGAATACGGGAAGGGAGTTTTGAAATGTAGCTTTCACTTTCCACTGTGGCTGTATATCCAATCCTAAATCTGTCTCAGCTGTAGCTGCTGCTGCCTGGAGAGTTGTCCCCTTTACCCCCATGGAACACCTGACCTGGAGGAGGAGAAAGAAGAGAACTAGAGAGGAGATGTTTAGAGAGATTCTGCAAGCCAGTGCTCCGCCAGCCTGTGAACAAAGGGCCAGATGGGCCAACATGGCAGACAGCAGGGAGAGAGACAGAAGAAAGACCCAGGAAAAGACCCAGAAGGAAAAGGAAAGAGAGAGGCACAGGCACCAGGACATAATGAGAGTTCTCATGCAGCAAACAATTGCTGCAGACTCTTGTTAACCTACAGGTCCAACAATCACAGATTCACTCCTCATTGCAGTCCCTGTAAAACTCCATGCTGGCAGCTCCTCCACCCCCAACTTTTCACAGAGCATCAGAGGGTGCAGCCATAGCACTACCACTTCACATTGCAAGGCAGTAAGGATGGGAGCTTCGCCTTCAGTGATCTGTGAGAGCCATGGGTGTAGGTATAGCCAAAATGGACTGCATTTGTGCACTAAAATGTTGGCTGCCTTTCACATTTTAAAATTCCATTCTGTTAATTTGTTACAAGTGTGTGTTGCGTTGTCCTTTTATTTTGCACAGTGGGTTTTTGCACTGTTTGTCACTAAATAAAATTCTATTTTTGAAAATAATTCATCTTTATTAGTTCATTACACCTACTGCAGAATGCCTTGTGGTACTCAAAACACCCAGTATTCATAAGTGTATTGCAGCCCGGAACTCATAGGTTCAGCAAAACACTCAGTCATGTGTAAGTGTACAGCAAGCGCCACATAATTCATAGTTTCAGTGAGACGGCATTATGTTTAGAAACATATCCCAGGCACTACACATTTCTTAACAGCCCACAAAGTTTCAGGGCTAGAGCACAGTCAAGTACAGTACATTAATGTGGCTGATCATTAAAATGCTCTTTGAAAGCCTCCCACAACTTCATAGCTCCATTTTTAAGCTCTTGTGATAGCCACTGATTGTCATCCCAAAGCTGCTGAGCTGGTAGCTGAATCTTTCCTTGGTGCTGTTGAGGTGGCCAGTGAATGACTTCATGAGCTACGGGAGCAAGAGCCAGGCTTAGGTCTGACAGAAGACCAGAAGACTAAAGTGCAGTCTATGTGATGTTTATTAGGGTTGGTTTCCAGAAAGCATGTGTCCCATAACTCTGATGCCACAGAGCCTTGTTTCCCAGTGTCCAATTCTCCCCTCCTCAGCAGGCATAATTATACCTGAAATGCACACCCACAGTCCCACCCCTTACAACTTATGGTCATGTTCCATTTTGGGGGGTCATGGAGCTTTGTCCCACCTCTTTTGTACTCCACGTGAGGGGAAAGGAGTCAGGGACAGGCATTTCTCTGGCCTTTTAGTGTTTTACCTTCCCCCCAATCCCACTTTGTGCCCCCCTCCCCTCCTGACAGGTTGCTTGAACTTGCCTTGAGATAGGGGTTGAGGCAGTCTTAAATTGTGCACTCCAGTATCACTTTAACTTCTCTTATCTCTTCCCATTATGCTAACAAACCCACCTGGCTAGGCAGAAGCAACATACAGTGTCTTTGTCCTTTGTTTACACATATCAGTAAGAATGTATGTGTATCAAAAAAAAAAAAATTAAACAGGCAAACACAACTCAAAATACTATCTCAGGCAACAATACAAGCCTGAATCCTACATTTGCACTAGCACTCCTGGCAATGACTATTGACATTTCAACACCATCACTGGTAGTTTTCTGGTGAAGAAAGAATGTTCCTGTTTGTAGCTTTCTGAACAAGCTTGTGTTCTTCCCTGACCAGCCAATGCTGATGTCACTGAAGTGGCCACAGTGATCCACCAATGTTTACATAATCATAGAAAAGTTTCCCTTTCTGTTGACATACTCTGGCAAAGTAGGCTGATGCCAAAATATGGATATACATGCCATCTGTTGCCCCCACTGAAGTTCAGGAACCCCATTGCTGTAAATCCACCCACTATGTCTGGCACATTGCTGAGAGTCACAGTCCTGAGTGGCATGAAAGTGGCCCCCACCATGGATTTTCCAACCTCAGACCTGCATTATGATGCAATCCCACCAGGCAGTGCTCATTTCTCAGACCCACAAGTGGTTCTTTACCATCTCCAGCTGCTTTGTGAATTCCAACAACCTTGATTTGTTTTTCACTATGTTCCACGGCAATCTGTCCTCAAAGAAATCATCACGTCCCTCATTGTTTTGGTTCTGCCTGTGGGTCTGCAAATAGTGGAGGATTGTCCATCCTGTGCTTGCAGTGATCATGAGATTGGTGCAGATCTGTGCAGTTTCCATGCTTCTTATAGAGATGGTGGACAGCAGGAAATGCCATGCAAGTTTGTGGAATTATTTTTGTAACTCCCCTACCCCCATTAAAAACTATGAGATATGGACAGGGCCAATCGGAGAGGGGGTCAGGGGAGCATTTGACCTGGACCTCAAGCTCAAAGGGGCCTCAAATTTAGACACTTATTAATTTTGTGGCATTTGATAAGTTTCGCAACTTGTTTTTATGTGGATCCCTATCAGGCCAAAATGTGACAAACACTCTCAGCTTAGAGCTGCAAATTTAAGCAAATAAGAGAGGCAATTTGGGAAAAGACATAATTTTGTTGTTAACCGATATAAATTTTGTCATATTAAAGAGTTAAAAATGTTCATAGATATTAATTAAAATATATCAGTTCTGATGGCACAAGATTAGACTGATGAACGTGTCCTCTCAGATCAGCTGATTATATAAACAAATCACTACTAGTGGTTGGTGCTGGATCAAGCGAGGGTTGAAAGGTAGCGAATTGTTACATTTTAGTGTCTTTATAGTTTTATGTCTAGTTGACTAAGGAATTATTTGTGTGTGAGAATTCCTCATTATTATCTTCATATGGTAGCTAAAAGAGGTCACTGGTTGGTTGGTTGAGCCCTAGCGTGGTAGCTTGGCCATCATCATAGGCTTTCATAGCCTATAGGCCCAGATTCAAGGTGAAAATTTGTGAGGACCTTCAATGTGTTGAAGCAGGTAAAGAACTATCACTGTTCAGCTATGAGACAAGAGCGTTTGAATAGGCTCATCATGCTTAATATCAACTGTGATGTTGCTCAAAAGCTAGATTGTTCCACAATAATTAGTGCATTTGCACCAAAAAAGGCTAGAAAAGCATTTGTTAAATAAAAAAAAATTCAAATTATGTCTCACTCTTTTTTGGTGCCTTTTGTTTTCATATGTTGCCATTTTTATTAAGGCTAGGGGCCTGAAAAGCTGGAAGTGGCCCAGGCCTTTCTGGACCTCTGAGAAGGCCTGGACATGGATAACATTATGGGATAAAGAAAGTTGCATTCTGGGAACTTGACCCCTAGATCCCTGCACAATTCATTTCTACCCCACAACGCATTGCAAAAGACTTCCTGAAAAGCATGACTCTAGGTGGCAGCACATGGCACACCGGGATACCTACCTGTGGTGCATCACGCTTTGCATAAACATAAGCACTCCTCGTGAGTACATGCAGTAGTGATGCAATCAGCCAAGCATGCAAACACATGGATGAGGTACTAACTTCGGCAGCTTCATGCCAATGCAACTTTCATTAACCCAAGACTGTAGCATAGACATGGTCTGTCTTGGTCAAGACATGACAGACAGACAGACAGACACAAAACAGTCCTTAAGGATGCTAGCGCTCTCTTAGCCAGATTGTTACAATACTTTTCCTATAACTTACTTTTGTATAATGACTTTGTTTAAATGAAATATTCAGTTTCACTGACACAGAAGATAACTGTCAACAGAGATACATCCAGTTCTGTGTTAATGTGCCTACTAAGGAATCTGTTTGTCAAAAGACATTTCCTCAATTTTTTGTGGTTGTTTGTATTGTTGTTAGAGACATACTGACAGGTATTTTGAAATAAATTACCAAAATAATAGAAGCTGTCATGATTATATTGTGTTATTTTGACAAATAAAATATGCAGAATTTTAAAATATTATGCTCAGAATTTTTAATTTTTTGGCACAGAATTCCCCCAGGAGTAAGATTATTTCTTAAGGTACGTCTAGATTACCTGCCGTATCGGCGGGTAGTGATCGATTTCTCGGGGATCGATATGTCGCGTCTCATCTAGATGCGACATATCGATCCCCGAACGATCCCCGAAAGCACTCCCATCGACGACCAGGAACTCCATCAGTAGCGAGAACGTAGCACGGTAACGGAGTCGATAGGGGGAGGCCAATGAACATCGATCCGCACTATGAAGGACAAGCGGTTACTTTGATCTAAGATACTTCGACTTCAGCTACCGCTATTCACGTAGCTCCTGAAGTTGTTGTATCTTAGATCGATCCCCCCACCAGTGTAGGACAGCGCGTTTAGACCACAGCAAAGAAATCTCAAAGACTCAAGAATTGAGGGTTTTACTTCCAGGTTCTGGAAGGAAGTTATAAACCATTCTGTTATAGGCTCTTCTCTTTCTGTTCCTCAACTGCCTACAATTTTTTTCCCTCCCTCCCCTCCCTCTCTGGCTCCTATTTCTTCTCTAAACCTATTCCTGTCTCTCCCACCCGCCAGTGGATTACTCCAGTGGTTCTCAACCAGGCGTACATGTACCCTTAGGGGTACGCAAAGGTCTTCCAGGAGGTATATCCACGCAATCGTAGATACTTTGCCCTAGTTTTACAACTGCTACATAAAAAAGCACTAGTGAAGTGAGTACAACTAAAAATTTCATACAGACAATAAAAGCAGCAAAGAATCCTATGGCACCTTATAGACTAACAGACGTTTTGGAGCATGAGTTTTTCGTAGTGAATACCCACTTCGTCAGCATGCAGTAGTGGAAATTCCAGGGGCGGGTATATATATGCAAGCCAACCTAGAGATAACGGGTTAGTTCAATCAGGGAGGAATGGGGGCCCTGTTCTAATGCAGTTTAGGTGTGAAAACCAAAAGGGAGGAGAAACTGGTTCTGTAGTTGGCAAGCCATATCACAGTCATTGTTTAATCCTGAGCTGTATGGTGTTGTATTTGCAGATGAACCGAAGCTTCAGCCAGTTTCTCTTTGAAGTCTGGTCCTGAAGTTTTTTTGCTGCAGGATGGCCACTTCAAGTCTGCTATAGTGTGGCACGCAGGGCGGTTGATAGTGTTCTTCTACTCAGGTTTTTGTATATTGCCATTCCCTAATATCTGATTTGTGTCATTTATCCTTTTCCGAGAGACTGTCCAGTTTGGCCGATGTACATAGCAGAGGGGCATTGCTGGCATATGATGGCGTATATTACATTGGTGGACGTGCAGGTGAATGAACCGGTGATGGTGTGGCTGATTTGTTAGGTCCTGTGATGGTGTCACTGGTGTAGATATGTGGGCAGATTTTGGCATCGAGATTGGTTGTGGAATTGGTTCCTGAGCTAGAGTTACTATGGTGCGGTGTGCAGTTACTGGTGAGAATATGTTTCAAGTTGGCAGGTTGTCTGTGGGCAAGGATTGGCCTGCCACCCAAGGCCTATGAAAGAGTAAGATCATTGTCCAAGATGGGTTGTAGATCCCTGATGATGCATTGGAGGGGTTTTAGCTGGGGACTGTATGTGATACCCAGTGGAGTCCTGTTGGTTTCTTTCTTGGCAGGGATCTACAACCCAATTTTCTCCAGGCCCCGGGCCCTGCAGAGTGCTTCACTCGCTCCAGGGGCCCCGGAAAATTCTCGTGGGGCCTGGGCCCCTGGAGCATCTTCCGCTCTGGGTCTTCAGCAGCAATTCAGCGGCACGGGGTCCTTCTGTCCTGGGACCCACCACCGAAGTGCCAGGTCTTCGGTGGTAATTCCCCCACCGCCGAAGACCCCAAGCCCGCTGAATCCTCTGGGCTACCCTGGCCAGGAGGAGCAATTACAAAAAAAGTGCTACACACTCCCATGCAGCCATGGGATGGAGCATGGTTAGTTGCTATGTGGGTATGATCATTGCAGTCTGCAGTGTGGTTAACTGCAGTAGCTATGTGGGAATGAAGCATGCTAAGCGTGCAGACAGAATTGTCAATGAATAATGATGCTAGCTTCTAACAAATTTCTACTGAGCGTGTCATAACAGTGATTTTTCAGAAGCTTATTGCTTGGCAATTATTATTTTTTGACTGAAAATTAAACAAAAACAAAAAAGCCACCCACCACAGGGAGAGGCAGACACCCAGCATGGAAAATTTCAGCCTGAATAATTAAAGTTTGGCAAAGTTCATAAGCAACTGAAAACTGGGTCTTCTAATGGAAAGGCAACTTTAACTATAGGTGTGTCAGTATCTGTGCAACCTATAATGTATGTTTTTGAGAGGGAAACTTTCCCCATCCACATACCTTTTGGTCTAGGGCCGGGGTTGGCAACCTTTCAGCAGTAGTGTACCGAGTCTTCATTTATTCAGTCTGATTTAAGGTTTCACATGCCAGTAATACATTTTTATGTTTTTAGAAGGTCTCTTTCAAAGTCTATAATATATAACTAAGTTATTGTTGTATGTAAAGTAAATAAGGTTTTTAAAATGTTTAAGAAGCTTCATTTAAAATTAAATTAAAACGCAGAGCCCCTCGGACCGGTGGCCAGGACCCAGGCAGTGTGAGTGCCACTGAAAATCAGCTTGCATGTCTCCTGCTCTAGGGGGAAGAAACACTGTCTGGGATCCAGGAGTTATTGTCTCATCTTATTCTGACAGGTGGTAATATTTATCTGCAGTTTGCAACATATGCTTCTGAGCAAAGCAAGTGTTATTCATCCACTTTACAAATGAGGTAACAAAGGCCAAAGAAGGTCAATGCAGTCAGGTCTGGGACTAGAACACATTAGATAGCCAAGTCTCATCCACTCTGCCTTTCAGACCAATAATGCTAGTCTGTGTGCTGGGCTACCATGCCCGTAGACCACAGCTTGAATCATTAGCAAATGCTCTTTTCACAGAGACAGAAATAGAACCCAGGAATCCTGATACCCCCACTAATCCAGTGATGTCGCACAAAGAGTACTAACTGATTGGCAGAGTACGTGTGTATTGCTCCTTCTTATAGAGATGCTAGAGGATAAAGCCTAATTATAGTGCCACTTATTCCTTGAGCTCAGATGTTGGAAAGGCCTGGGATTAGACATGCTCACAACTCATGTGGGGAAAACAATAGGATGCCATTGTACAATTAAAGACTTCATAGTCATACACATGCACAGGTATAATTGAAGTTTAATGAGTAGCCTTAATTCTGGTATTTCCTGACTTTCCATCTGACTTTTGATGGAGCTGGTCAAAGGCTCCGTCAAAAATGAAATCATTTTAGGAAAAAAATGTGTTTTGATTGTTTTAATTTTTTGAAAATATTTCAAAATGAACTTGTTTTTAAAAATTGCTACTTTCCCCCCTATTTTTACATTTTCCCCCACTGGAACAAAGCAGAAAACAGTGAAAGGGTAAAAGAAATGGGAAAAACCCTGAACATTCTTACCGAAAATTTTCAAAATGAAACATTTAAAGAGTTTTTCAATTTTTTCATTAAAAAAAAGTGAAAAATCGGTACAGTCTTTAATTACAGGGTCACATACTATTTTTTCCACATGACCACTGCCTCATTAAGTGCATGAAATGGATGATGCTCACTTAATAAACAACTAAACAATATCTTGTTAAAAGTATTCACAAGCCTTATTTACGCAAACTTCAAACCCGTGCTGTCATAACAGAATTAATAATTTCACCATGGACCTTTCTGTGATGCTCATCGCTGCAGTATCTGAGTGCTTCAAAATATTAACGAATTTATCTTCACAACACTCCTGTGAAACGGGGTATGTGGTGTTATCCCCATTTTACAGGTGAGGAACTGAGGCACAGACAGATGAAGGTCAAACATGTCCATTAATTTTGGTTGCCCAATTTGAGATGTCTAGGACCTGATTTTTTCAGAAAACTTAGCTTTTTACAATATTCTCTTTGTTCACGTCAAGAAAATGAGGAACACACAATTAGTGACCACTTGTAAAAAAAAAATTGTTTAAGTGACTTGCCCTGCCTCAGAGTAACTGTGGCAGAAGCACCATTAATTCTGACATTTCCTAACATTTGAGGGCTTGACATTGCAACTATAATAATGGTCATTTAGCAGGTTTTTTGCAGGTAATTACCTAGGATTTTAAAAAGCAAACTAACCCCCCCCCCACAGAAATGCCACTATTTGCATCATATTGACACCCATGTTAGAATCCTAGAGCCACTGCACAGATCTCTGCCATTGGAGCTAATGGAATAACTGATAGCTGTAGTAGGTTGGTTTCCTCTGTCTGAACCAGCTCTAGTGGGGAATGAGACATTTTGCCAAGGGGTTTCACAGATATTTGCTGCTAGAGGCATTGTGAGACTCAGCAATCCTGGGTTCTGTTTTAAGCTCTGGAGGGAAGTGTGCTGTAGTCATCACAGACCCTTTTTAACATTTCTCCCAAGCTTGACCCCTTCTGCCCCATCTTCTTCCCAGTTCTGTCTCTTCCCCAGCCTAGGCTCCTCATCCACATTCCATTTTTCTCACCTTAACCAGTCTTAGTCTCTGCTCCTTAGACCAGTGTGAGTCTTTTTCCCAAGCCAGACCACCTCTCCCCAAGACCTCACCTGATCTGTCACTTTCTTCCACTTTCTCTCCTGGTTTTCCCTCCATCCCTCCAACTTTCTCCCAGTCTCTCTCCCGGGGCTTCTCATCTATTATCAGTCTCCTGCATCTACTCCCTCCTCAGCAGCCTCCCCATTTCTTGGCTCCTTTTTCTAGACTCTTTGCATAATCAGTCTCAGGCCACGTCTACACTATGGGATAATATCGAATTAGCTAAAATCGGTTTTATAAAACTGATACTATAAATTCGATTTCATGCGGCCACACTAGGCACAGTAATTCGGCGTTGTGCATCCATGGTCCGAGGCTAACGTCGATTTCTGAAGCGTTGCATTGTGGGTAGCTCTTCCCGTAGCTATCCCATAGTTCCCACAGTCTCCCCCGCCCCTTGGAATTAACTGGGTTGAATCATTATTGTCACGGGTGGTTCTGGTAAATGTCGTCAGTCATGGTCCTTCCTCCGGGAAAACATCAGCTGACAATCCTTTCGCGCGCCGTTTTTTTCCCTGGATTGCCCTGGCAGACGCCATAGCACGGCAACCATGGAGCCCGTTCAGCTTTTTTTTTCCGGCACCGTATGTATACTGGATGCCGCGGAGAGAGAGACGATACTCCAGCGCTACACAGCAGCATTCACTTGCTTTTGCAATGATAGCAGAGATGGTTACCGGTTATTCTGTACCGTCTACTGCCGGAGAAAACTGGCAATGAGATATGACGGTTATCTTCTCCCCCTCTGTACTGTCTGCTGCTATCATGAGTGCCCCTGGCTGAAATCGGTTGGGGGCGCAATGCAAAAGCAAATTTGGATTTGACTCACTTGGGACTGAGTCAATCCCTCCCTTTATGGTTTCTCAAAATAGAGTCAAGTCCTGCCTAGAATAAGGGGCAAGTTGTATTAGAGGACAGTGTATCCGAGCACAGCTGCTCCGTGTCAGTATTCACAGGGGGTGCCCCTGCAACAACCCATCTGTTGCTTCCCTCCCTCCCCAACCTTCCTGGGCTACCTTGGCAGTGTCCCCCCCCCCCATTTGTGTCATAGAAGTTATAAAGAATGCAGGAATAAGAAACAGAGACTTGTTAGTGAGAATAAAATGAGGGGAGGCAGCCATCCTCCAGGGCTATGACAGTCCAGGCAGTACAGAATCTTTTCTTTACACAGAAAAGGGAGGGGCTGATGAAGCTCAGCCCCCAGTTGCTATGATGAAGACGGTTACCAGCCATTCTGTACCGTCTACTGGGAGTAAACTGGGAGTCATTCCCATTTTTACCCAGGCATACCCCCAGCCAGCCTCACCTGAGGCCAGCCAGGAGCAGTCACGGGCTGATGCCGACGATGGATATATCATCATATTGTACCGTCTACCACCGGGAGGGGGAGAGGAGCGGATACTGCTCTTCACTGCTGCAGCATCGCGTCTACCAGCAGCATTCAGTACACATAGGTGACATTGAAAGAAGTCAAGAAATGATTTCTTTCCCTTTTCTTTCACGTGTGGTGGTGTGGGGGGGGAAAACTGAGGAGCTATTCCCTGAACCACGCCAGACACTGTGTTTGAACCTACAGACATTGGGAGCTCAGCCAAGAATGCAGAGACTGCTGTGGACTGTGGGATAGCTGGAGTCCTCAGTACCCCCTCCATCCATGAGTGTCCATTTGAGTCTCTGGCTTCCCGTTAATGCTTGTCACGCAGCGCTGTGTATCCTGGAGACTTTTTTTTCAAACACTTTGGCATTTCGTGTTCTGTAACGGAGCTCTGATACAACAGATTTGTCTTCCCATACAGTGATCAGATCTAGTATCTCCGTACGGTCCATGCTGGAGCTCTCTTTTTGGATTTGAGACTGCATCGCCACCCGTGCTGATCAGAGCTCCATGCTGGGCAAACAGGAAAATGTAATTCAAAAGTTTGCGGGGCTTTTCCTGTTTACCTGCCCGCTGCATCCGAGTTCAGATTGCTGTCCAGAGCGGTCAGTGGTGCACATGTGGGATACCGCCCAGAGGCTCAATAACAACGTCGATTTCCGTCCACACTAACCGTAATCCGATATGTTAATATCGAATTTAGCGCTACTCCTCTCGTCGGGGTGGAGTACAGAAATCGATTTAAAGAGCCCTTTATATCGATATAAAGGGCATTGTAGTGTGGATGGGTACAGCGTTAAATCGATTTAACGCTCTTTAAATCGATTTAAACGCGTAGTGTAGATCAGGCCTCAATTCTCCTCCCCCAGACCAGCTTCTCATCAGCTCTCTCTCCCCTGCCTCCAACCCTCCCTGCCCACACTGGTTCCCAGTCCCAGTCTTCCTCTGGCTCTTCACGATGACCTCTTTGTCACCCCCCCACTCCATTCCCAGTCCTCCCATCCACATTTCCCTCACCAGCTCCCAGTCCCCTTCCCCAATCAGTCCCAGTCTTCCCCACCACCATCCTCAATTCCCAATCAGCCTCTAGTTCTAGTCTCAGTCTGACCCCTAGGCTTCTCCTCTCAATTTATTTTCCCCACCCAGGTCTGGCTCTTGTCCCTTCTGCATTCAACAGGGGCAGACTTTGTCTCCATGCTGCCTGGGACCAGCAGGGAGAGAACAGCAAAGACAATCTCCCTGCTTTCATTTCTAGCCCCCCAGCCCACAGCAGCTGGGAGCACCACTTGTAAGGAAAGTCCTGCTTGGCCCCAGCTGCCCCGGGATGGATCATACTCAGCGTGGCTGGAATATTTGGAAAATTAAGCAGCAAAACTCCAACAAATCTCTAGTGTGTGTGTAAACTGACATTGTTCAAAGACTTGTAACTTGGCCAGATTAGAGCAGATTTGGCCTGACAGTGGTGGCAAAGAGGCAACTAGTGTTTAAACTGTCCACTTCCTTTCAGTTTCCCTCACCCAGGCTGACATTCCCCATCTCTCTCCTGATGGATTCCTTGACCTTATCCTCCTAGCCCTATGGTCCTCTTGGTTGCTCACTGTTGGGTTGGACTGACTATCTTGGACCATTGAACAATATACTGCTGTAACCCTACTCCTGCGGTTCTTTTTTCCCCTCCTGAAGGAGACAGGCCACTGTAGAGTGTCAGTGACCTTGTGACAGAGCATTATTGTGAATGCTCATGAACAACACGTAGTGGATAAGAGTGACAATACCTATGAAATATTTAATTATCACTCAGATTCTCTTATTCACACCAAGTAGTATCATAAATATATGTAGACTGTCAGTGGACAAATTTGAACATTAAGGTACAAGCCTACTCAGCAGAAGTAAGGGTAATAGAATCTGGCCCTATAATTTGTAGCAGTTATCTAGATTTCATTGTGTCTTGGTGTGATGCCCTATAATTAAATCACCACAACTCTGGTGGAAAGGTTGACTGGTTTTTTGTGCTTATGAAAGAAGGGGGTGATAGGGATAAGCAGAGTGTAAGATTCCAAAGCTACTACTTCTGCTCCACTGTGGATCTTATTTCTCTATTTTATTTGTTACTGAAGCAGGAGATTATAACCCAGACAAGAAAATACAGAGATGCAGCAAAAACTGTATTATAAAAAAAAGTCATGTGACCATTTTTAATTGTCCAACTTTTTTCATTGTTAAGATTAATCTGTTTTATACTCCCCAGGTAACCCATGGAAGATTTACCTCTTGAGGCTTTGCATTTGAGCACATTTATCTATGCAGTAGTGCAAAAGAAAAATAAATAGTCTAGCAGTGCCAGCAGGGTTGCTTTAGTAAAGTTGGGTTTCCTATTATACAAACCATGACCTAGAGATTTATATCTTGGTTATTTCAAATCTCATCAAGAGGACAACATTTCCAATGGAAATTACCAACCAGGTTGCAATTTCTTATAAAATAAAGTATTTTATCATTCCAGAAATAGCACATCTGACAGTGGTCAATAATGAAATGAGCTTTGTACAGTGTAATCAGAATGGTGATTACAATCTTCCTTATTTTCAAAGGACATTGCCAACTCCTAAACCAGATATTTTTAGTGGATGTAAATCAAGTTAATTTAGAAAAGTAAAAAGGAAACAAAGACCCTCATGCTTACAGCTATGTAGCAGGGTCTCCCTATTGCTAGTGTACCACCTTGCATTTGTGTCAGGGAATGTAGATTTTGCTGTGAGTGGGGCCTCCTGGCTGCTCATTGCTTACTCTGCAATAATCTTTTTTCTGGTAACTTACCCCTCTGGCCAGGTCACTATTTAGTCCATTCCTTCCAAGGTTACAAAGTCCAACAGGACAGCTCTCCACTTGCCATTGCCAGGCTCTGTGCCACTATCCCAGTAGGTGGCAGGTGAACTTAGGCCCACCTGCTACATAGTGTTACAGTCAAGGCACCCTATGGCCAGCAATCCAGGTCTACTCAGCCCTAATCCCTGTTACTGTTTCCCTGGGCTCCTTCCTACCCAACCTCTCTATCTTCTCTTGCCTACTTCTGGATTTACCTCTGGAGCCTGCTCTACTCCCTGTGGCTACTATCAGAGGGGTAGCCGTGTTTGCCACTTTTACAGATCCAGACTAAGAGTTCTGTGGCACCTTATAGACTAACAAATGTATTGAAGCATGAGCTTTCGTGGGTGAATACCCACTTCATCGGATGCATGCATCTGACAAAGTGGGTATTCACCCACAAAAGCTCATGCTTCAATACATTTGTTAGTCTATAAGGTGCCACAGAACTCTTTGCCACTTTCCCTGTGGTTACTTCACCCCCTCCTAGCTTCTTATGAGGCTCCTTATTCCAAAGCAGAATTCCAGGGCTTACTCTTCCCCCTGGGCTTCTGCCTTGCTCCTGATGACCTCCCTCCTTCCAGGAAGGGACTGCAGACTCCTTCCCTTACAACCTTTTTCTACATGCCTGGTTTTATAGTCTTGTCCCAGAATTAGTGAGCTGCTAAGATGGCATAAAGCCACAACCGCCCCCTACCTTGGGTCATGAACTAAAAGTATCTCAGCCAGAGCGGAGAATCAGGCCTAATGTTTCCAGAATGTTCTCAACTTATTTTAATACCTAGCACTTACATTTTTACCCTTCTGTCCCTTCTTCCTAACCAGTTCTACACTCTGCCATTGTGTTGCAGAAATATCTGCCTGGGAGGTTCTAGGCAAAGTTGGGATTTATTTCTTTGTACATGTTCTGAAATGGGGGATAAATTTGTTTGAAAAGTTGGTTAAGGGAGCATGTGTAAGATTTTGTCATGGGTATGTTTAGTAAAAGTCACAGGCAAATTGCAGGCAATAAACAAATCATGGAAGCCCGATTTCCACCACCTGAGGCTGAAGTCTTGGAGATTAGCTAAATAGAGTTATCAGCTTTCTAACTGCAGAAAACTGAACACTCTTGCCCCTTCCCCAAAGCCCCACCCACTCCATCCCCTCCCCTCCTGTTGCTCGCTCTCCTTCACCATTACTCACTCACTCATTTTCACTGGGTTGGGGCCGGAGGTTGGGAAGTGTGGGAAAGTCTCTGGCTGGGGATGAGCGGTTTGGAGTGCAGGAGGGGGCTCAGGTCTGGGGCAGGGTGTTGCGATGCAGGAGGGGGTGGGGAGTGTAGGCTTCAGGTGGTGCTTACTTCAAGCAGCTCCCAAGAAGTAGCAACACATCCCTGTGGCCCCTAGGTAGAGAAGGGGTGGCCAAGTGGCTCCACCCACTGCAGCTCCCATTGGCCATGATGGTTCCCAGCCAGCGTGAGCTGCAAAGCTGCTTCTTGGGATGGGGGCAGTGCAGACATCTTTGACTGCTCCTGCACCATGCCAGCTGCTCCTGGGAGCTGTGCAGAAAGTCTGCTTTAGCCTCACTGCACTGCCAACTGGACTTAAGGGCCTGGTCAGCACTGACTGGGTGTTTGAGTAGAAAACCAGATACCTAGCAACCTTAACCCAAAACCATGGAATTTTTTACCTCCATGACCAGCTTGTAGCCTTATTCTTTATGATTGTCCTTGTAATGCTAATTCCTTTAGAAGTAATTTCCCAGCATATAGCACTTTGACTTTGCAAATTCTTTGCAAATATCAGTCCCATGGTTGTAGCACCTTATAGACTAACAGATATATGGGAGCACTACGGGACTGATATTTGTAAAGAATTTGCAAAGTCAAAGTGCTATATGCTGGGAAATCCACTGAATGTCTTATTACCTTGAAATCCACCATCCTCTGCTCTTCCTCCCCTGCCCCCCAAGCATTGTTAATGGAGAAATTATTTCTGGAAATAGATCACATTAGAAGGAATTAAAAGAAAAGTGACCCAGGGACTAGGAGGAGTTCTCCAAGAAAGGAAGGAATAGTTCTGGGGAGTTGTAGGGTGTTTTTTCTTCTCTTTCTGCACACGGAAATTACATTTTGTACTATATCCTTTTAAACTAAAAACAAACACACAATGGGAACAATGCAAGAGGCAGATCTTATACCTTCTATCTGCTATTACTTACACACCAACTCGGAGAACAATTTAGACTACAGTTTATATGAAAGATGATTTTCTGTATTATCTGCTTTGGACACTGAGAATATGCTCAGTGGAAGAGGCTTGTAGAATGCAATAGTGATGAGATGACTAATAGAGTTCTACAGAAAGCACTCTGTTAAATTGCAGAATTTAGTATCAAACAGTTTTTCTTTTGCATTTTTTAAAAAAACACTAATAGATGTCTATAGTAACAATATCATTTTATATTACATTTTACAAGTCTGATTAAATCAAACATGTCAAAGTTAAGATAGCAACTTCAGTGCTGTGAAATAAAGCTGATAAAAGGTAATCAAATGAGAGATGGAGTCTAAGGTAATACTTGTATGTGAATGATATTTTGCTGTTGTTTGAGCATCCTGTATGACTACTACAGAGGAATTAGTGACTGTCAAAATTACATTTGGAAAACATTTAAAAACAGGGAAAACATTGTGAGCGCAGGGGAAGAGAATGAGGAGATGCCTATTGAACTAAAATCCAATAAAGTGGTAATTTAAATGGCTTCCTGAAAATATTAAATAGGTATTTTATTTAATATTGGAGAATACTCTTGCAGATGAAATGAGTAACTTGAAGCAGATGAGTAGTTTCAAAGGGTATGTTTACACTACGGGATTATTCTGATTTTACAGAAACCAGTATTTGGAAACAGATTGTATAAAGTCGAGTGCACGTGGCCACACTAAGCACATTAATTCAGTGGTGTGCATCCATGTATCGAGGCTAGTGTCGATTTCCGGAGCGTTGCACTGTGGGTAGCTATCCCATAGTTCCTGCAGAGTCCCGTGCCCATTGGAATTCTGGGTTAAGATCCCAATGCACGATGGGGCAAAAATAGTGTCGCAGGTGATTCTGGGTAAATGTTGTCACTCAATCCTCCCTCCGTGAAAGCAACGGCAGACAATCATTTCACGCCCTTTTCCCTGGATTCCCCTGGCAGACGCCATAGCATGGCAACCATGGAGCCCATTTAGCCTTTTTTCACTGTCACCTTATGTCTACTGGATGCTGCTGACAGACGTGGTACTGCAGTGCTACACAGCAGTATCCCCTTGCCTTTTGCAAGTTAACCATCTCTGCTATCAGTCCTATTGTACCATCTGCTGCTGTCATGGGTGCTTCTGGCTGGCCTTGGTGAGGTTGGCCGGGAGCGCATGGACAAAAATGGGAATGATTCCCCAGGTCATTCCCTTCTTTAAGTTTTATATAAAGGTAGAGTCAGTCCTGCCTAGAATATCAGGCAAGTCTACTAAGGAACCAGAGAGGCAAACAGCCACTCTGGGTCAGAGCCCCAAGCATCCCGCAGAAATGATGAGCTGCATGCCATTCAGGGGTGCCCCTGCAACTCCCCACCCTTCCTGGGCTACTGTGCCCCCAGCCGACCTCACCGAGGCCAGCCAGGAGCACTCACAGGATGATGATGATGATGGATACCAGTCATATTGTAATATCTGCCCTCAGGAAGGGAAGGTAATGAGATGCTGCTGTGTAGCGCTGCAGCATAGCATCTGCCAGCAGCATCTAGTAGACATACCCTGACATTGAAAAAAGGTGATTTTTCCCCCCCTCCTTTTCTTTCAGGGGGGGGCTCATGACATATACCCGGAACCACATGCAACAATGTATTTTACCCTTCAGGCATTGGGAGCTCAGCCAAGAATGCAAATGGTTTTCAGAGAGTGCAGGAACTGTGGGATAACTGGAGTCCTCAGTCCCCCCTCCCTCCCTCCGTGAGAGTCCATTTGATTCTTTGGCTTTCTGTTATGCTTCCCTCAGCTCCTTACGTTTCACGCAGCACTGTGTTGAGTCCTTGTTGTGGCCTCTGTCTATCATAAGATTGGAGATTTTTTCAAATGCTTTGGCATTTCCTCTTTTGAAACAGAGTTCTGATGCAACAGATTCATCTCCAGTACGGTCCATGCTGGAGCTCTTTTTTGATTCTGGGACTGCATGGTCACTTCTGCTCATCGGCACTCCACCCTGGGCAAACAGGAAATGAAATTCAAAAGTTCACAGGGCTTTTCTTGTCTACCTGGCCACTGCATCTGAATTCAGATTGCTGTCCAGAGCAGTCACAATGGTGCACTGTGGGATAGCACCCGTAAGCCAATACCGTCGAATTACGGCCACACTAACCCTAATCTGAAATGGCAATACTGATTTCAGCGCTACTACCCTCGTCAGGGAGGAGTACAGATATCGGTATTACGAGCCCTTTATATCGATATAAAGGGCTTCGTTGTGTGGATGGGTGCAGGGTTAATGCGATTTAATGCTGCTAAATTCAATATAAACTCGTAGGGAGACTGTGTGTACATTTAAAATCACATCCTGAAGTGCTTTACTGAATCTGGACCTCAACCTCTCTTTAATTCAATTTTTTTGTCTATTGATATAGAAATTATACCTGCTTTTATAAAGAAGTTTGAGATACTCTGATATAGTTTGCATTGATATGGCATCTTTTATCATCATCAACTTTTTAGCAAATTCTCCCAAGGAATGTACAATAAAATGAGATATCTGTTGAATACAGGAGGTGACTAAGCTGAGGAGCATCTGTACCCATGAGGAATTTGAGACACTTAGGCTGAGGAAGCTGTCCAGCTACAGAGGACTGTAGTCACACCACTGAGGGAGGAGGATATGGCTCTGTTAGAGGGAGGACACTGGCTGCTGGTTACTTCTGGCAGCAGGCAATACTCCAACCCTACTCCCAACACACCCACCATGGTGATGGAAAACCAATATGCTGCCCTGGCAATGAGTGATGAGGAATCACCCTCAAAAGGTGAAGGAGGAGAAGCCATGTACTTCCAAGACTGGGAAAATTGCAGCCACTACTTCCAGGAGGAAATGTAGGGTAGAGGTGATTAGTGACCATCTTCTGAGGGGGATGGAGGCACCGATCTGTCACCCTGACAAGGCATCTCAAGAGGTATTCTGCCTGCTGGGGGCCCATATCCAAGCTGTTATGGAGGGATTGTTGAGGATCATCTGGTCCTCTGACTACTACCCCACACTTCTCATCCACATGGGTACTAATGATACTGCAAGGTAGGACCCTCAGCAGATCAGAAGTGACTACAGAGCTCTGGGAATACAGGTGGTGGTCTTGCCAATCCTTCCGGTCAAAGGTAGGGGACTGGACAGAGACAGATGCATCCTGTTGGTGAATGCCTGGCAGCAAAGACGGTGTCACGAGGATGGCTTTGGCTTCCTTGACCATGGGATGCTGTTTCACAAAGAAGGACTGCTAAGCAGAGATAGGGTCCACCTACCAAAAAAGGGAAAGAGCATATTTGGATACAGACTGGCTAACCTAGTGATGAGGGCTTTAAATGAGGTTCAAAGGGGGCAGGTGACCAAAGCCCACAGGTAAGTCAAAAATATGAAGACCTGGGAGAAGGTTCAGAATGGGGTGGGGAGGAGAAGAAGAGGAGGAGAACATGGGCTGGGATAAGGGATAAAAGAGAGAAAACAACAACTGAGAGGCAGGGGAATCAAATCAGTATCTTAGATGCCTGTATACTAATGAGAGAAGTATGGGGAATAAGCAGGAAGAACTCAAAATGCTAGTAAATAAACATAACTATGACATAGTTGGCATCCCAGAGACCTGGTGAGATAATGCACATGACTGGAATGTTGGTATAGAAGGGTACAGCTTGCTCAGAAACGACAGGCAGAGGAAGAGAGGGAGTAGATGTTGCCATTTATATTAAAAATGTATACACTTGGACTGAGTTTGAGGTGGAAATAGGAGACAGACTTGTTGAGAAAGTCTTTGGGTAAGAATAAAAGGGGTTTAAAAAAACCCACAGACCACCTAACCAGGAAGAAGAGGTGGATGAGGCTTAAGCAACTAACAAAATCATCCAAGACACAAGACTTAGCGGTGATGGGGGGACTTCAACTACTCAGATATCTGTCAGGAAAACACAGCAAGGCACAGACTACCCAACAAGTTCTTGGAATGTATTGGAGACAATTTCAGAAGGTGGAGAAAGCTACTAGTGGAGAGGCTGTTTTAGCCTACTTGATTTTGACAAGTAGGAAGAACTGAGAATTTGAGAAAAGGTAGCTTGTGTGAAAGTGATCATGAAATGGTAGAGTTCATGGTTCTCAGAAATGGTAGGCAAGAGAACAGCAAAATAAGGACAATGGATTTTAAGAAGGCAGGCTTTAGCAAACTCAGGGAGTTGAGGCAAGATCCTATCGGAACCAAGTCTAAGGGGAAAAACAATTGAAGACAGTTGGCAGTTTCAAAGACATTATTAAGAGCACAAAAGCAAACTATGCCACTGCATAGGAAAGATATGTATGGCAAGAGATCACCCTGGCTTAACCAGGAGATTGTCAATTATCTTGACAGGGGACA